>NC_092176.1:40640898-40708398 GCF_045791955.1 Oncorhynchus clarkii lewisi | reverse complement strand
AGAGAGAGAGAGGAATAGAGAGGACCAGTCTTCTCTGTTCTCTGTTCCTCTCTGTTCCTCTCTGTTCCTCTCTATTCCTCTCTGTTCCTCTCTATTCCTCTCTGAAAACAGACAGGAACAGGGCAGAGGAAAGGGGTTTGACATTATCTTTTAATTTCTTTAAAATGAATCATCGCTTTACCAGGAGAATAAAAAATAAAGGAGTTTGATCAGCAATGAAATCATCTTCATTTAGTATCATTTCAGCAAGGTCTTTCATATTCCCTGTTCAGACAGCTTTTACAAAGATTATTTTCAGAGCCATTTCAAACTCAAACCGCTGAAAACTATTATTCCATTATAAACTGTCTAGTCTGGGCCTGGGTCTGGTCTGGTCTGGTCTAGTCTGGTCTGTGTCTGGTCTGGTATGGTCTGGTATGGTATGGTCTGGGTCTGGTGTGGTCTGGGTCTGGTATGGTCTGGCTCTGGTCTGGGTCTAGTCTGGTCTGGTCTGGTCTGGGTCTAGTCTGGGCCTGGTCTGGGTCTGGTCTGGTCTGGTCTGGTCTAGTCTGGGTCTGGTCGGGTATGTACGCTGCCTGTTTGAAGGTATAATGAAGACAGGGGTATTCTGCCTGTTTGAAGGTATAATGAAGACAGGGGTATTCTGCCTGTTTGAAGGTATAATGAAGACAGGGGTATTCTGCCTGTTTGAAGGTATAATGAAGACAGGGGTATTCCTGGAGAGTTATTATGTTCATTGTGTTGCCGTTCCCCCCCTCCGTTTAATCATAACTTAATAATGATGACTAGAAGTTCAGTGATTTCCATTTTATTTTTCTTTCAAAGCTTTCTCCAAAACTTCTGGAGTCTGTGACTTCCGGACTTCCCTGTTCAAGGACCCACATGTTCGTTTAAAAAAAAATGTCCCAGCAAGTTTTCTCCTGCCTGGGGAAGGTGTGTGGAGGTGTTGGGGGTGATCTTTGAGGTTCACCAGTCCACTGACAGAAGACAGCTGTCTGGCCCCTTCCCCCTGTCCTCCATCACACCATGAGGTGCCCCGAGACCCCGCCCCTTCAGGGATCAAGACTTAGGAGAGGAGGCACCATTTGGTACCAGTTACTAAGCCACGGGGGGGCACCGCTGCTGCTACCCTCCCGTCTCTGCCCCCTTCAGTCAAGGTAGCGCTGCACAGACTGGACCCTGACACGCACACACACAGGGCTGGCTGGCAGAGGGGCTCCCTATCATCAACAGCGGTGAAGGGCCTGATGACCTTGACATGGCTCCTCCCACATGCTGTGACTGCAGACTGTTTACTGCACGATGGATAGAGAACAGCTGCACACACACACACACACACACACACACAGGGAGAGAGGGAGGGAGGGAGGGAGGGAGAAATGGAGGAATGGAGGGAGGGAGGGAGAAATGGAGGAATGGAGGGAGGGAGGGAGAAATGGAGGAATGGAGGGAGAGAGGAATGGAGGGAGTGAGGAATGGAGGGAGTGAGGAATGGAGGGAGGGCGAGTGGGTGGAATAGAGGGAGGGAGGGAGGGAGGGAGGGAGGGTGGAATAGAGGGAGGGAGGGAGGGAGGGAGAGAGGGTGGAATGGAGGGAGGGAGAGAGAGAGGGTGGAATGGAGCGAGGGAGAGAGGGTGGAATAGAGGGAGGGAGGGAGAGAGGGTGGAATGGAGGGAGGGAGGGAGGGAGAGAGGGTGGAATGGAGGGAGGGAAAGAGAGGGTGGAATGGAGGGAGGGAGGGAGAGAGAGAGGGTGGAATGGAGGGAGGGAGAGAGGGTGGAATAGAGGGAGGGAGGGAGAGAGGGTGGAATGGAGGGAGGGAGGAAGAGAGGGTGGAATGGAGGGAGGGAGGAAGAGAGGGTGGAATGGAGGGAGGGAGGGAGAGAGGGTGGAATGGAGGGAGGGAGAGAGAGAGGGTGGAATGGAGGGAGGGAGAGAGGGTGGAATAGAGGGAGGGAGGGAGAGAGGGTGGAATGGAGGGAGGGAGGGAGAGAGGGTGGAATGGAGGGAGGGAGAGAGGGTGGAATAGAGGGAGGGAGAGAGAGAGGGTGGAATGGAGGGAGGGAGAGAGGGTGGAATAGAGGGAGGGAGGGAGAGAGGGTGGAATGGAGGGAGGGAGAGAGAGAGAGGGTGGAATGGAGGGAGGGAGAGAGGGTGGAATAGAGGGAGGGAGGGAGAGTGGGTGTAATGGAGGGAGGGAGAGAGGGTGGAATAGAGGGAGAGAGGGTGGAATGGAGGGTGGGAGAGAGGGTGGAATAGAGGGAGGGAGGTAGGGAGGGATGAATGGTGGGAGGGAGGGAGAGAGGGAGGAATGGAGGGAGAGAGGGAGAGAGGGAGGAATGGAGGGAGAGAGGGAGGAATGGAGGAATGGAGGGAGGGTGGAATAGAGGGAGGGAGGTAGGGAGGGAGGAATGGAGGGAGGGAGTGAGGAATGGAGGGAGGGAGGGAGAGAGGGAGGAATGGAGGGAGGGAGAGAGGGAGGAATGGAGTGAGAGAGGGAGGAATGGAGGGAGAGTGGGAGGAATGGAGGGAGGGAGGGAGAGAGGGAGGAATGGAGGGAGGGAGGGAGGGAGGAATGGAGGGAGGAATGGAGGGAGGGAGTGAGGAATGGAGGGAGAGAGGGAGGAATGGAGGGAGGGAGTGAGGAATGGAGGGAGATAGGGAGGAATGGAGGGAGAGAGGGAGGAATGGAGGGAGAGAGGGAGGAATGCAGGGAGGGAGGGTGGAATGCAGGGAGGGAGGGAGGGAGGAATGGAGGGAGAGAGGGAGGAATGGAGGGAGAGAGGGAGGAATGCAGGGAGGGAGGGTGGAATGAATGGAGGGAGGGAGTGAGGAATGGAGGGAGAGAGGGAGGAATGGAGGGAGAGAGGGAGGAATGGAGGGAGAGAGGGAGGAATGCAGGGAGGGAGGGTGGAATGAAGGGAGGGAGGTAGGGAGGAATGGAGGGAGGGAGGAATGGAGGGAGGGAGGGAGAGAGGGAGGAATGGAGGGAGGGAGGGAGGGAGGAATGGAGGGAGGGAGTGAGGAATGGAGGGAGAGAGGGAGGAATGGAGGGAGGGAGTGAGGAATGGAGGGAGAGAGGGAGGAATGGAGGGAGAGAGGGAGGAATGGAGGGAGAGAGGGAGGAATGCAGGGAGGGAGGGTGGAATGAAGGGAGGGAGGGAGGGAGGAATGGAGGGAGAGAGGGAGGAATGGAGGGAGAGAGGGAGGAATGGAGGGAGAGAGGGAGGAATGCAGGGAGGGAGGGTGGAATGAAGGGAGGGAGGGAGTGAGGAATGGAGGGAGAGAGGGAGGAATGGAGGGAGAGAGGGAGGAATGGAGGGAGAGAGGGAGGAATGCAGGGAGGGAGGGTGGAATGAAGGGAGGGAGGAATGGAGGGAGGGAGGTAGGGAGGAATGGAGGGAGGGAGGAATGGAGGGAGAGTACAATACCCGGAGGGAGGGAGTGAGGAATGGAGGGAGAGAGGGAGGAATGGAGGGAGAGAGGGAGGAATGGAGGGAGAGAGGGAGGAATGCAGGGAGGGAGGGTGGAATGAAGGGAGGGAGGTAGGGAGGAATGGAGGGAGGGAGGAATGGAGGGAGGGAGGGAGAGAGGGAGGAATGGAGGGAGGGAGGGAGGGAGGAATGGAGGGAGGAATGGAGGGAGGGAGTGAGGAATGGAGGGAGAGAGGGAGGAATGGAGGGAGGGAGTGAGGAATGGAGGGAGAGAGGGAGGAATGAGGGAGAGAGGGAGGAATGGAGGGAGAGAGGGAGGAATGCAGGGAGGGAGGGTGGAATGAAGGGAGGGAGGGAGGGAGGAATGGAGGGAGAGAGGGAGGAATGGAGGGAGAGAGGGAGGAATGGAGGGAGAGAGGGAGGAATGCAGGTAGGGAGGGTGGAATGAAGGGAGGGAGGGAGTGAGGAATGGAGGGAGAGAGGGAGGAATGGAGGGAGGGAGTGAGGAATGGAGGGAGAGAGGGAGGAATGGAGGGAGAGAGGGAGGAATGGAGGGAGAGAGGGAGGAATGCAGGGAGGGAGGGAGGAAGGAAGGGAGGGAGGGAGGGAGGAATGGAGGGAGAGAGGGAGGAATGGAGGGAGAGAGGGAGGAATGGAGGGAGAGAGGGAGGAATGCAGGGAGGGAGGGTGGAATGAATGGAGGGAGGGAGTGAGGAATGGAGGGAGAGAGGGAGGAATGGAGGGAGAGAGGGAGGAATGGAGGGAGAGAGGGAGGAATGCAGGGAGGGAGGGTGGAATGAAGGGAGGGAGGGAGGGAGGAATGGAGGGAGAGAGGGAGGAATGGAGGGAGAGAGGGAGGAATGGAGGGAGAGAGGGAGGAATGCAGGGAGGGAGGGTGGAATGAAGGGAGGGAGGGAGTGAGGAATGGAGGGAGAGAGGGAGGAATGGAGGGAGAGAGGGAGGAATGGAGGGAGAGAGGGAGGAATGCAGGGAGGGAGGGTGGAATGAAGGGAGGGAGGAATAGAGGGAGGGAGGTAGGGAGGAATGGAGGGAGGGAGGAATGGAGGGAGAGTACAATACCCTGCACAGAATATATAGCGGGAGACAGCTTTTACAGGACACTTCCGTAAACAGTTGTGGTGGTAGAGAGACTGAGGATGCTTCCAAAATGGCACCCTATTCCCCATAGGGCTCCGGTCAAAAGAAGTGCATTATAAAGGGAATAAACACATCCTGAGGGGACATTATTCATGTCTGTTAATGGCTGGTGGAAGCACAATAAACAACTCTTAACCAGTCTAATGAATACCCCTCTATATCCTCTCCTTAGTGAATGACTCTTTACTGATGAATACCCCTCTATATCCTCTCCTTAGTGAATGACTCTACTGATGAATACCCCTCTATATATCCTCTCCTTAGTGAATGACTCTACTGGTGAATACCCCTCTATATCCTCTCCTTAGTGAATGACTCTACTGGTGAATACCCCTCTATATCCTCTCCTTAGTGAATGACTCTTTACTGGTGAATACCCCTCTATATCCTCTCCTTAGTGAATGACTCTTTACTGATGAATACCCCTCTATATCCTCTCCTTAGTGAATGACTCTTTACTGATGAATACCCCTCTATATCCTCTCCTTAGTGAATGACTCTTTACTGATGAATACCCCTCTATATCCTCTCCTTAGTGAATGACTCTTTACTGATGAATACCCCTCTATATCCTCTCCTTAGTGAATGACTCTTTACTGATGAATACCCCTCTATATCCTCTCCTTAGTGAATGACTCTTTACTGATGAATTCCCCTCTATATCCTCTCCTTAGTGAATGACTCTTTACTGATGAATACCCCTCTATATCCTCTCCTTAGTGAATTACTCTTTACTGATGAATACCCCTCTATATCCTCTCCTTAGTGAATGACTCTTTACTGATGAATACCCCTCTATATCCTCTCCTTAGTGAATGACTCTACTGATGAATACCCCTCTATATCCTCTCCTTAGTGAATGACTCTTTACTGATGAATACCCCTCTATATCCTCTCCTTAGTGAATGACTCTTTACTGATGAATACCCCTCTATATCCTCTCCTTAGTGAATGACTCTTTACTCACAGTTTCTATCTGTGATGTTTCTACTGCTGGGTAGTTTGTATTGCTGCTGGGTAGTTGTCAACGGCGAGGTTCCCCAGTCCAGGGCCTGCTGCGAGGGTCCCCAGTCCAGGGCCTGCGGAGAAGGTCCCCAATCCGGGGCCTGCGGCGAGGGTCCCCAGTCTGGGGCCTGCGGAGAGCGTTCTCAGTCCGGGGCCTGCGGAGAGCGTTCTCAGTCCGGGGCCTGCTGAGAGCGTTCTCAGTCCGGGGCCTGCTGAGAGCGTTCTCAGTCCAGGGCCTGCGGAGAGGGTCCCCAGTCCGGGGCCTGCGGAGAGGGTCCCCAGTCCGGGGCCTGCGGAGAGGGTCCCCAGTCCGGGGCCTGCGGAGAGCGTTCTCAGTCCGGGGCCTGCGGAGAGGGTCCCCAGTCCGGTGCCTGCGGAGAGGGTCCCCAGTCAGGGGCCTGCGGCGAGGGTCCCCAGTCCGGGGTCGGCGACGAGGTTCCCCGCAGCAGAGGCACCACCAAAGTGGGGGGAGCCAGAGGTGGAGCGGGGTCTGCATCCCGCACTGGAGCCGCCACCAGGATAGATGCCCACCCGGGCCCTCCTCTATAGTGTCAGGTTTGCGGCCGGAGTCCGCACCTTTGCGGTACTGTCACACCCTGACCGTAGAGATCCTTTTATTCTCTATGTTTGTTTGGTCAGGATGTGACTCGGGTGGGAAAGTCTATGCTTTCTGGTTCTTTGTTTTTGGCCAGGTATGATTCTCAATCAGGGACAGCTGTCTATCGTTGTCTCTGATTGGGACTCATACTTAGGCAGCCTTTGTTCCTTTTCTCATTTGTGGGTTGTTGTCTTCGTTTAATGCATGTATAGGCTTACGGAGCTTCACGTTCGTTTTTGTTGTTTCTTGTTTTGTTGGCGACATTTAAAAATAAAGAGGAAATGTACGCTCACCACGCTGCACCTTGGTCCAGTCATTTTCAAGACGACGTTCGTGACAACAAGTGATTAAATCTTCAAATCATATCAAATTTGATTGGTCACTATTTGTCATTATTTGCTCAAATGATGTATAAACATTGGACGTATTTGTAAATAAAATAAAAATTTGAATGGCAAGAATCGCGCAAGCTAACAGGCGGGCCACGAACAGACAAATAACGTCTCAGTACAGCAGTGCTGTGTAGAATAGCATCACAGAACGCAAAACCTCGTCGGGCCTTGTCACGGATTGGCTATTGCAGCAGACGATCACTCCTATCAGCTAAAAACAAGAAGAAACGGCTCCAATGGGTATGCAATCACCAACACCGGACAATAGAGGACTGGAAAAACATCGCCTGGTCCGACAAATCAAACATTAGTTGATAGGAATTTGAGTACTTCAGATCTTCTCTAAGAGGATTCTCCAAATAAAGCATTCGGTCAAATGAAGTCAACGATGGCAGCATGGCTCTTGGCTCTCACTACATAACATAATTACCATCTTGGACTGAGCTTCAGCATTGAAATCAGACCAACATCCTTCTGCTGCTGCCTGACACTTGGTTAATCTCATATCAGGAGATGCTTATTGTGTTGTTCCATGGCTCTGGCACCAACCTCTTCTCTCCACCAATCTTCTAACCAAGTAAATATTGACAGAACCATGAGACAAAATGGCCGTCCTCAGAGCCGTGAGCAGGAAGAGCTTCAGTTAATTTTCCCCTGGAAGGAGAGGGCCTCTCTGAGGGTTCTGAATAGATGATTTAAACAAGTGTTTAGAGTCGGGTGCCTTGACTTAATTATTAACTGTGTATTTCATAATGTTAGTGACAATATGTTAACGTGTTTTTGTGTCTTCCTTCCCCCCGTCATGAACAGATGGGTCCCTTTTACTTCATTTTCCACATCAAGTATGATTATTTCTTTGTGCCAAAAGCCACCTGCCGTTCCCTGGTCTCTGGTCTAATTATTTATGTTGGTAACACACAGCGGGACGCGCTATCAGTTGGATGGTGTCTTAATAAAGGAAGGAACATCAACATATTGACATCATGTTCAAGGGGGAAAATGAATCATCGCAGAAGGAAGGAAGCATTGGAGGAGCAGCGTTGCAGATAGGCTCTGTGCCAACACCTCTGAAATGGACCTCTTTTGTCTCTTTGTCTCCCTCCTGCACTAGGGTATTCAGAGGCATGTGATGATAATTTGTTAATAGCCAATTAAAAAAGTCAAATTAGAGAGAATACATCAACATTGAAAAAGCAGACCAGAACCAGAGAAGGACAGAACCAGATGATTCTCTGACCAGAACCAGAGACGGACAGAACCAGATGATTCATAGACCAAAACCAGAGAAGGACAGAACCAGATGATTCTCTGACCAGAACCAGAGATGGAAAAATACAAAAAGTCCCTACTGATGCTCCTGGTTGGAAATATCTACTGACTTTGCTTTGGTACACGTTACATCAGAACTCTGTCTTTTTCTTCAGATCAGAACCAAGGTAGGGAGGGAGAACAAAATGTCTCGAATAAAAGTACCAATTAAGTTGATTATTCATGTGTTTTCAAAAGCACAGTGTCCCGGGGATAGGGGATAGGCCAGTTAGAATCAGAATGGCCCAGTGTTCTACAATGTAGAACATACTCAATACTCTAATCCCTGTGGGTTTAAAACATGAATACAGTGTAATTACTGATTCACATATAATTATAAACCCCTTTTCTTTTACTAATGTGACTGAAAATGGGTTAAAAAATATGCCATTTATGATGTGTGTTCTATAATAATTACAGCCGTCAGTGTTAGGAAGATAAGCGTTTTCCATCCTTTCTAGACCAAATATTCTAATACAAAAACCAGAGGATTAAGGCGTTGAGTGCAGTAAGCCAACACAGCTAGGAAGCCCAGCCATGCACTCCCCATATGAGAGCAGATTGAAAGAAAAGCCTTTATCTACCCATTTAAGAACATATATGGGCTCTGGTGCCCAAACCACAGGAGAGACTGAATTGCAGCGAGAGAAAGCCAAAGCCATTGTAGGCCTCAGCCAGACAATGCACTGAACATAAACCTATAATAGCCTTAAGGATTAAGAATATGCTGGCTGACTTTAATTACATATTGCTTGTGAGGGGTTTACCTTCCTGGGACGACCGAGAGGCTGAGAGCTCATTGCTGCTTCTGCTACTGCACTTATACAGAAAAGACTGGGGACAGACGGCACAGAAAAATTAACAGAAGGATTTACTTTTTAAATCTCAACTAGTGAAAGTTAGTTGTGTTTTATTTAATGGTTTGGGCCTTAGCCAGATTCGCTGCATAAATGTGTCTGTATGCCCTTGTACTGTATGTGTCAGACCTACTGGTAGATATCTAACTTCTTAAAAGGATGTTAATATGACTTAACTCTTGTAATGATTTATTGACTTGCTTGCTTTTGAGGTTAAGTGTTTATCGATGCTAATGATGCTAATGCTATGCTAATGATAGGTAAACTGGGGTGTAGAATGATAATGCTAACTGTGGGATGCTACTGCTAACTGTGGGATGCTACCTGTGGTAGGCTAATGGTAACTGTTGGGCGCTAACTGTGGTATACTAACTGTGGAATCACCCTCAGTGTGTAAATTAGGTGATTGGGATTTCCCTGCTATGCAATTGATCAGGGATTAGCCTCCCACTAGCCAAGAGGAGATCATTGGTAAGCCTCCTACCAGCCCAGAGGGTCAGTGATCAGCCTCTCACTAGCCAAGAGGGTCAGTGATCAGCCTCTCACTAGCCAAGAGGCAGTGATCAGCCTCCCAGCAGCCCAGAGGGTCGGTGATCAGCCCCCCACCAGCCCAGAGGGTCGGTGATCAGCCTCCCACCAGCCAAGAGGCAGTGATCAGCCTCCCACCAGCCAAGAGGCAATGATCAGCCTCCCACCAGCCAAGAGGGTCGGTGATCAGCCTCCCACTAGCCAAGAGGCAGTGATCAGCCTCCCACTAGCCAAGAGGCAGTGATCAGCCTCCCACCAGCCCAGAGGTTCAGTGATCAGCCTCCCATCAGCCTAGAGGAGATCAGTGATTAGCCTCCCACCTGCCCAGAGGGTCAGTGATCAGCCTCCCACCAGCCTAGAGGAGATCAGTGATTACACTCCCACCAGCCCAGAGGGTCAGTGATCAGCCTCCCACTAGCCAAGAGGCAGTGATCAGCCTCCCACCAGCCCAGAGGTTCAGTGATCAGCCTCCCATCAGCCTAGAGGAGATCAGTGATTAGCCTCCCACCAGCCCAGAGGGTCAGTGATCAGCCTCCCACCAGCCTAGAGGAGATCAGTGATTACTCTCCCACCAGCCCAGAGGGTCAGTGATCAGCCTCCCACTAGCCAAGAGGCAGTGATCAGCCTCCGACTAGCCCAGAGGAGATCAGAGATCAGCCTCCCACCAGCCCAGAGAGTCAGTGATCAGCCTCCCACCAGCCCAGAGGGTCAGTGATCATTCTCCCACCAGCCCAGAGATCAGTGATCAGCCTCCCACCAGCCCAGAGGAGATTGCCTCGCTGTGATGCCATGGGGCATAACTTCGAAGCACATCACGTCTTAATGAACTTCCTGCCTGCCTCTTTCCATGGTCTAGCTGTCTCTGCATGATCCTTTTTGGCTTAATAAGGACACACTGGGATCAAAATTATCGTAAAACTATAATTTTGACCTCTTGCAAATTGTGCCTTTCAATGGTCCTTCAGGTCCAAGGTGTTTCATCGATTCTGACAGTTACATATATTGAGCCTCTTTTTTTTCTGCCTAAATCGCCTGAAGAAAAACTATCTCCGAAGACTGCTCCCTAAAGTTCCCATTAAAACCCTTAATCCAATTGATGACTGTTCTTCCATCCCATTTTATTTTTCAATGAAGTGAAACATGTTTAGGAAGAAGTAGAGGCACTGTGACTCCAACCCCCTAATACTCCTCCTCTCCAATCCTCTCCCCATCCAATGACTGCACCCATCTACGCGAAAAACCCCATTATGAAAAAGTTTTTTTTATTTTTTATGAAAATACAGAAATATCTCATTTACATAAGTATTCACAGCCCTGAGTCAATACTTTGTAGAAGCACCTTTGCAGCGATTACAGCTTTGAGTCTTTATGGGTACAGTGAGGGAAAAAAGTATTTGATCCCCTGCTGATTTTGTACGTTTGCCCACTGACAAAGAAATTATCAGTCTATAATTTTAATGGTAGGTTTATTTGAACAGTGAGAGACAGAATAACAACAACAAAATCCAGAAAAACGCATGTCAAAAATGTTATAAATTGATTTGCATTTTAATGAGGGAAATAAGTATTTGACCCCTCTGCAAAACATGACTTAGTACTTGGTGGCAAAACCCTTGTTGGCAAGCACAGAGGTCAGACGTTTCTTGTAGTTGGCCACCAGGTTTGCACACATCTCAGGAGGGATTTTGTCCCACTCCTCTTTGCAGATCTTCTCCAAGTCATTAAGGTTTCGAGGCTGACGTTTGGCAACTCGAACCTTCAGCTCCCTCCACAGATTTTCTATGGGATTAAGGTCTGGAGACTGGCTAGGCCACTCCAGGACCTTAATGTGCTTCTTCTTGAGCCACTTCTTTGTTGCCTTGGCCGTGTGTTTTGGGTCATTGTCATGCTGGAATACCCATCCACGACCCATTTTCAATGCCCTGGCTGAGGGAAGGAGGTTCTCACCCAAGATTTGACAGTACATGGCCCCGTCCATCGTCCCTTTGATGCGGTGAAGTTGTCCTGTCCCCTTAGCAGAAAAACACCCCCAAAGCAAAATGTTTCCACCTCCATGTTTGACGGTGGGGATGGTGTTCTTGGGGTCATAGGCAGCATTCCTCCTCCTCCAAACACTGCGTTGATGCCAAAGAGCTCCATTTTGGTCTCATCTGACCCCAACACTTTCACCCAGTTGTCCTCTGAATCATTCTAATGTTCATTGGCAAACTTCAGATGGGCATGTATATGTGCTTTCTTGAGCAGGGGACCTTGCGGGCGCTGCAGGATTTCAGTCCTTCACGGCGTAGTGTGTTACCAATTGTTTTCTTGGTGACTATGGTCCCAGCTGCCTTGAAATCATTGACAAGATCCTCCCGTGCAGTTCTGGGCTGATTCCTCACCGTTCTTATGATCATTGCAACTCCACGAGGTGAGATGTTGCATGGAGCCACAGGCCGAGGGAGATTGACAGTTATTTTGTGTTTCTTCCATTTGCGAATAATCACACCAACTGTTGTCACCTTCTCACCAAACTGCTTGGCGATGGTCTTGTAGCCCATTCCAGCCTTGTGTAGGTCTAAAATCTTGTCCCTGACATCCTTGGAGAGCTCTTTGGTCTTTGCCATGGTGGAGAGTGTGGAATATGATTGATTGATTGCTTCTGTGGACAGGTGCCTTTTATACAGGTAACAAACTGAGATTAGGAGCACTCCTTTTAAAGAGTGTGCTCCTAATCTCAGCTCGTTACCTGTATAAAAGACACCTGGGAGGCAGAAATCCTTCTGATTGAGATGGGTCAAATACTTATTTCCCTCATTAATATGCAAATCAATTTATAACATTTTTGACATGCGTTTTTCTGGATTTTTTTGTTGTTATTCTGTCTCTCACTGTTCAAATAAACCTACCATTAGCAAACGTACAAAATCAGCAGGGGATCAAATACTTTCCCCCCCCCCCCATTGTAAGTCTCTAAGAGCTTTCCACACCTGGATTGTGCAACATTTTCCCATTATTCTATCACTGTCACTGTCTTGTTGGTAAGCAGCTTTACTGTAGATTTGGCCTTGTGTTTTAGGTTATTGTCCTGCTGAAAGGTGAATTCAACTCCCAGGGTCTGGTGGAAAGCAGACTGATCCGGGTTTTCCTCTAGGACATTCCTCTAGCGCCATTCCATTATTTGTTTTATCCAGAAAACCCCCCCAGTCCTTAATGATTACAAGCATACCCATAACATGATGCAGCCAGCACTATGCTTGAAAATATGGTGAGTGTCCCAAACATTACACTTTGTATTGAGGACAAAAGTTCATTTCTTTGCCACATTTTTTTCAGTTTTACTTGAGTGCCTTGTTGCAAACAGGATGCATGTTTGGGAGTATTTTATTCTGTAAGTGCTTCCTTTTCATCACGGTCATTTAGGTTGGTATTGTGGAGTAACTACAATGTTGTTGATCCATCCTCAGTTTTCTCCTGTCACAGCCATTAAACTGTGTAACTGTTTTAAAGTCACCATTGGCCTCATGGTGAAATCCCTGAGCAGTTTCCTTCCTCTCCGGAAACTGAGTTAGGAAGGAGGCCTGTATCTTTGTAGTGACTGGGTGTATTGATACACCATCCAAAGTGTAATTAAGAACTTCACCGTGATCAAAGGGAAATTCAATGTCTGCTTTTTTGTTTACCAATCTACTTATAGGTGCCCCTCTTTGCGAGCCATTGGAAAACCTCCAAAGTCTTTGTGGGAATGCGAATCTGCATTTGAAATTCACTCCTCGATTGAGGGACCTTACAGATAATTGTATGTGTGGGATACAGAGATGAGGTAGTCAATCAAAAATCAAGTTAAACACTTATTGCACCCAGAGTGAGTCCATGCAACTTATTATGTGACTTCTTAAGAACATTTTTACTCCTGAATTTATTTAGGCCATAACAAAGGGGTTGAATAGTTATTGGCACAAGACATTTCAGCTTTAACTTTTGAATTCATTTTAATTGTTTTTCTTCTTTTAAATACATAATTCCACTTTGACGTTATGGTTTAGTGTGTGTATTGAATTGTGCATTGAATTGTGCATTGAATTGTGCATTGAATTGTGTATTGAATTGTGTATTGAATTGTGCATTTAATTGTGCATTTAATTGTGCATCGAATTGTGTATTGAATTGTGCATTGAATTGTGCATTGAATAGTGTATTGAATGGTGTATTGAATGGTGTATTGAATGGTGTATTGAATGGTGTATTGAATGGTGTATTGAATGGTGTATTGAATGGTGTGAAAAGTCAATGGAGTGAGTGAATACGTTCTGAAGAGAGGAGAAACGATATTTCCTCCTTATAAACATTTTCTTACAAATACCTGCAGATCCTTGGAGAGTTCCCTGAACCCGAGAAGAAACACTTCACTATGCCCGGGAGCCACAAAGCCATTACAGCTTTTTAGCCCCAGATGTAATAGGTGTTATAATTTATCATGTAAACCCCAAACTGTTTCTTAATTAAGTGCGTGCGTTAATACATTTTTTAATTTGATCCCTGTAGGTACTTTGCTATGCTAATTGCAATATTCCACAACTTAGTTATTATGCTAGTGCCCTTGGCTATTTGCTGCAGTGAGGAGAGGAAACGAGGGATACTTTCTTACCTCTGTAGTTTATTAACTCGTCCAGTCTCAACATTGTAGAGAATTATTTTTTTTTTAAAAATGTTATGTGTGGGCTTAGCAGTAAACTTCAGATTGTGTCTTCTGATCTGACGTCAGCCGTTTCAATGAGTCTGTCTGTCTGATATACCGTGTGTCACAGGACAGGTTTAGTCTATGTTTTCCAATGTTGTGTCACAGGGCCAGGACAATAAACAGTTTAGAGCACACAACAAACTATGTGTCACACCCTGACCTTAGAGATCCTGTTTATGTCTCTAGTTTGGTTTGGTCAGGGTGTGAGTTGGGGCGGGTATTCTATACTCTATTATTTGTGTTTCTATGTTTTGGCCGGGTATGGTTCTCAATCAGGGACAGCTGTCTATCGTTGTCTCTGATTGAGAACCATACTTAGGTAGCTCCTTTCCCACCTGTGTTTGTGGGAAGTTGACTTTGTTCAGGGGACATAGCCTTTAGCGTCAAGGTTTGTTTTTGTAGTGTTTATCGTTTTGTTAGGCGTCATTTTCGAAATAAAGAAAAAAATTACGCTCACCACGCTGCACCTTGGTCCTCTTCTTTTAACGGCCGTGACACTGTGACAGATGATGACAAATCTCGGCAGAGTCTACATATTACTGTAACAACGTAGTTCCTGTCTAGCTAGGGATTCCACATCAGCTATACCATCACCAAGTGAGCTATTTACAATGAATAGCTAATAAGATCCAGACAGACAAACACACACATGCACGCACATGCTAATGACCTCCACTACCTCCCTAACTCACTGCTGGAGGTAGTTAAAGACCCCGGGCAGTACAGCCAAGCCGTGACTTTTTCAATTTTCTTCGTCTTCTTCATTCTATCATCCAGTGTTGAGATAAGCATGTGTGACTCATGTGTAAGTCATGTGTAAGTCATGTGTAAGTCATGTGTGACTCATGTGTAAGTCATGTGTAAGTCATGTGTGACTCATGTGTAAGTACTGTGTAAGTCATGTGTAAGTCATGTGTAACTCATGTGTAAGTCATGCTGTAAGTCAATGAATTTGTGTTGGACTCAATTATTAACTTTGCCCTTTTTTTTAGAATAGGGTGTGATTCACTAGTGACAAGGTCAATATAGCCACTCTGGACATACAAGACATGAGGATTGTCCAGTTAATTTGTAGAGACATGGTTGAAACGACATGGTTGAAATGACACGGTTGAAATGGTTGAAATGACATGGTTGAAATGGTTGAAATGACATGGTTGAAATGACATGGTTGAAATGGTTGAAATGACATGGTTGAAATGGTTGAAATGACATGGTTGAAATGGTTGAAATGACATGGTTGAAATGTTGACTGTTTTCCCACGGAGCTGTAATGTCAATGTGTTCAGTCTGTTGTCATAGAGAAACTGGTCACATAATGTAGATCACTGGGCACTGATGGAAACATTCAGTATCTTTTAGTTAATTCTGCATAAAATAAACTTGATCTATTCTATTCTAAAAATGTATATAATTGAGCCCTCTTAGTTTCAAAGGGCAGGACACCTGTTATCCTGACTTCAGTCATGCTGAAGATGAATTTGATATTGTAAAAGCTAAACAAAACACAAGGACATTAACACAAAATTAAATCTTTTTTAAACCCCCCCAATCCTTTGAGTTGTCATGGCATTTGGCCTAATGGGAAAACTTAGCAAAGGCGAGCAGCAGACCGACCACCTAGTGCCATAAATACAGCATGAAGTAATTCTGCCCATATGAAGAAACGCACCCCCCCCCCCCCCCCCCCCCCCCCAAAAAAAAAAAAAAATCTGTTGACATTATCCCGCTGATGTTGGATGGAGCATCTGCAGTAGATTTTAATATGTATTTAATATTCAGAGCTCGTCTTACATCTCTGACATTAGCAGAGCAAGATAATCCCTTGAAAGATTAAATTAAATGTAGGCTGGAGTATTTAGCGCTAGCTATTGTTTAAATTAGTGCTAAAGGAATTGTACTCACAGCACATGATATTAAATCGAGCCATGAGCCAGGAAATAGTCTTGCGTCCCAAATGACAGCCTATTCCCTACATAGTACACTACTGGTAAAAAGTACTACGTAGATAATAGGGTTTCAATTGGGACGCAGATGATGTCATCCACAGTGGCTTCTTGATGAAGCATCATTTCATTGGGGCGGAGGGGGGTTCACTAATCCCCTAACAGAAACAGGTTAGTGTTATAGTTTTTAACTACACTGAACCATAACAAAATATGCATTTGCAGTATTAAAATAAATCTTCTATTAAGTTAAAAGCAGAAGGTACATTTCATTACACTCTGTTGCTGCTAGATGGGTCTGGTACCATTTCATTACACTCTGTTGCTGCTAGATGGGTCTGGTACCATTTCATTACACTCTGTTGCTGCTAGATGGGTCTGGTACCATTTCATTACACTCATTTGCTGCTAGCTGGGTCTGGTACCATTTCATTACACTCTGTTGCTGCTAGCTGGGTCTGGTACCATTTCATTACACTCTGTTGCTGCTAGATGGGTCTGGTACCATTTCATTACACTCTGTTGCTGCTAGCTGGATCTGGTACCAATTCATTACACTCTGTTGCTGCTAGATGGGTCTGGTACCATTTCATTACACTCTATTGCTGCTAGCTGGGTCTGGTACCATTTCATTACACTCTGTTGCTGCTAGATGGGTCTGGTACCATTTCATTACACTCTGTTGCTGCTAGATGGGTCTGGTACCATTTCATTACACTCTATTGCTGCTAGCTGGGTCTGGTACCATTTCATTACACTCTGTTGCTGCTAGATGGGTCTGGTACCATTTCATTACACTCTGTTGCTGCTAGATGGGTCTGGTACCATTTCATTACACTCTGTTGCTGCTAGATGGGTCTGGTACCATTTCATTACACTCTGTTGCTGCTAGATGGGTCTGGTACCATTTCATTACACTCTGTTGCTGCTAGATGGGTCTGGTACCATTTCATTACACTCTATTGCTGCTAGCTGGGTCTGGTACCATTTCATTACACTCTGTTGCTGCTAGATGGGTCTGGTACCATTTCATTACACTATATTGCTGCTAGACGGGTCTGGTACCATTTCATTACACTCTATTGCTGCTAGCTGGGTCTGGTACCATTTCATTACACTCTGTTGCTGCTAGCTGGGTCTGGTACCATTTCATTACACTCTGTTGCTGCTAGATGGGTCTGGTACCATTTCATTACACTCTGTTGCTGCTAGCTGGATCTGGTACCATTTCATTACACTCTGTTGCTGCTAGATGGGTCTGGTACCATTTCATTACACGCTATTGCTGCTAGCTGGGTCTGGTACCATTTCATTACACTCTGTTGCTGCTAGATGGGTCTGGTACCATTTCATTACACTCTGTTGCTGCTAGATGGGTCTGGTACCATTTCATTACACTCTATTGCTGCTAGCTGGGTCTGGTACCATTTCATTACACTCTGTTGCTGCTAGATGGGTCTGGTACCATTTCATTACACTCTGTTGCTGCTAGATGGGTCTGGTACCATTTCATTACACTCTGTTGCTGCTAGATGGGTCTGGTACCATTTCATTACACTCTGTTGCTGCTAGCTGGGTCTGGTACCATTTCATTACACTCTGTTGCTGCTAGATGGGTCTGGTACCATTTCATTACACTCTATTGCTGCTAGCTGGGTCTGGTACCATTTCATTACACTCTGTTGCTGCTAGATGGGTCTGGTACCATTTCATTACACTATATTGCTGCTAGACGGGTCTGGTACCATTTCATTACACTATATTGCTGCTAGATGGGTCTGGTACCATTTCATTACACTCTGTTGCTGCTAGATGGGTCTGGTACCATTTCATTACACTCTGTTGCTGCTAGATGGGTCTGGTACCATTTCATTACACTCTATTGCTGCTAGATGGGTCTGGTACCATTTCATTACACTCTGTTGCTGCTAGATGGGTCTGGTACCATTTCATTACACTCTGTTGCTGCTAGCTGGGTCTGGTACCATTTCATTACACTCTGTTGCTGCTAGATGGGTCTGGTACCATTTCATTACACTCTGTTGCTGCTAGCTGGGTCTGGTACCATTTCATTACACTCTGTTGCTGCTAGCTGGGTCTGGTACCATTTCATTACACTCTGTTGCTGCTAGATGGGTCTGGTACCATTTCATTACACTCTGTTGCTGCTAGATGGGTCTGGTACCATTTCATTACACTCTGTTGCTGCTAGATGGGTCTGGTACCATTTCATTACACTCTGTTGCTGCTAGATGGGTCTGGTACCATTTCATTACACTCTGTTGCTGCTAGATGGGTCTGGTACCATTTCATTACACTCTGTTGCTGCTAGCTGGGTCTGGTACCATTTCATTACACTCTGTTGCTGCTAGATGGGTCTGGTACCATTTCATTACACTCTGTTGCTGCTAGCTGGGTCTGGTACCATTTCATTACACTCTGTTGCTGCTAGCTGGGTCTGGTACCATTTCATTACACTCTGTTGCTGCTAGATGGGTCTGGTACCATTTCATTACACTCTGTTGCTGCTAGATGGGTCTGGTACCATTTCATTACACTCTGTTGCTGCTAGCTGGGTCTGGTACCATTTCATTACACTATGTTGCTGCTAGCTGGGCTGGGTACCATTACAACCCTACATTCACTTGGAATGACCGACAGTGGTATGAAATTAGAGTACAACTGAAAATAGCATAACATTTAATTATTTATTTCATTTAAGCGCAAATCTTTTTTTAGTGAGATTGTTTTTATGTGACGTGAGTTGGTAAAAAGCACATCTGCAAATGGAGTTCATTAATTTAAAACTCCCGACAGATGGAATTGTATAATATTATGAGAATCATGCTTTATTACAATAATATACAGAGTGACCTATCTCGTTTGCTTTTGCACGTGTTCCATATATGCTTCCCGATATAACCCTACTGTTCCTGGTATTCTCTATGACCACATACAGATCTATTGGGTTCAGAACCGAGTCTCTTGCACTTCACAAGACCGTGTTAGTCCACTCTTCAGGTCTTCAGTTCTCAGGCCTCTGTAAGGCAAGGTTAGACTAACCAAATGTATTGACCGAACCTATATCAACCAACAACAACAACGTAACAAATCTTCTAATTTTTTTTACCAAGGACTAAACAAATCATTTGAGGTTCACCACCTGCATTTCCTTGTGGAAAACCCCATGTTGTTTGAAAAACACATTGGTGCATCTCACACCTCCACCCTCCACCCTAATCCTCTGGCCTCCTCCCTCCACCCTCCACCCTCCACCCTCCACCCTCCACCCTAATCCTCTGGCCTCCTCCCTCCACCCTCCACCCTCCACCCTAATCCTCTGGCCTCCTCCCTCCACCCTCCACCCTCCACCCTCCACCCTAATCCTCTGGCCTCCTCCCTCCACCCTCCACCCTCCACCCTAATCCTCTGGCCTCCTCCCTCCACCCTCCACCCTCCACCCTCCACCCTAATCCTCTGGCCTCCTCGGTCCTCAGCCAGACCATGGTTTCCTGACACAGTGACACGGAGTGACCTGGTCTGGTCTACCACTGTCTCTCTGTTCTGTAGTAGCAGTCTGGTCTACCACTGTCTCTCTGTTCTGTAGTAGCAGTCTGGTCTGGTCTACCACTGTCTCTCTGTTCTATAGCAGCAGTCTGGTCTGGTCTACCACTGTCTCTCTGTTCTATAGCAGCAGTCTGGTCTGGTCTACCACTGTCTCTCTGTTCTGTAGCAGCAGTCTGGTCTGGTCTACCACTGTCTCTCTGTTCTATAGCAGCAGTCTGGTCTGGTCTACCACTGTCTCTCTGTTCTATAGTAGCAGTCTGGTCTGGTCTACCACTGTCTCTCTGTCCTATAGCAGCAGTCTGGTCTGGTCTACCACTGTCTCTCTGTTTTATAGCAGCAGTCTGGTCTGGTCTACCACTGTCTCCCTGTTCTGTAGTAGCAGTCTGGTCTGGTCTACCACTGTCTCTCTGTTCTGTAGCAGCAGTCTGGTCTACCACTGTCTCCCTGTTCTGTAGTAGCAGTCTGGTCTGGTCTACCACTGTCTCTCTGTTCTGTAGCAGCAGTCTGGTCTGGTCTACCACTGTCTCTCTGTTCTATAGCAGCAGTCTGGTCTGGTCTACCACTGTCTCTCTGTTCTGTAGCAGCAGTCTGGTCTACCACTGTCTCTCTGTTCTGTAGCAGCAGTCTGGTCTACCACTGTCTCCCTGTTCTGTAGCATCAGTCTGGTCTGGTCTACCACTGTCTCTCTGTTCTGTAGCAGCAGTCTGGTGTGTCTGAACAAGCTGTTCCAACAACTGGAAGACATCACAAGTTAAATACTCATTATTTTAATTTGATGCTAATCATGTGTTAATGAGACTAATCCCCACAATGATTCAGGTAATTTGCTTAATGGCTGCCCAGGGCCCAGATCACACCAATCAGTCACGTCTGATAAGACGTCTGTTCTGTTGCGGAGAGGAGTGTAGAGGGGAAAACTACCTGGCAGGTAGTAAAGGTGGATGAGGTGGAGGTAGTGGAGGAAGAGAAAGGAGGGAGGGAACTGAAACAGGTGATGCCCCAACAAAGCACCTGGGAGGGGACCAACATACTAGCCCGCTAACCTCATAGAGAGAGAGAGAGAGAGAGACAGAGAGAGAAAACAGAGAGCGAGAAAAAGAGAGAGAGAGAGAGAGAGAAAACAGAGAGCGAGAAAAAGAGAGAGAGAGAGCGAGAAAGAGAGAGAGAAAGAGAGCAACAGAGAGAGAGAGAGAGAGAGAGAGAGAGAGAGAGAAAGAGAGCAACAGAGAGAGAGAGAGAGAGAGAGAGAGAGAGAGAGAGAGAGAGAGATAGAGAGACAGATGGGGGAGAGAGAAAAAGAGAGAGAGAGAGAGAGACGTTTGAAGTACGTTTGTACTTTAACTATTTGCACATCGTTACAACACTGTATACAGACATAATATGATATTTGAAATGTCTTTATTCTTCTGGAACTTCTGTGAGTGTAATGTTTACTGTTCATTTTATTGTTTATTTCACTTTTGTCTATTATCTACCTCACTTGCTTTGGCAATGTTAACATAGGTGTCCCATGTCAATAAAGCCCCTTGAATTGAATTCTGAGAGAGAGAGACCAAAAAATAATTCACAAAATGGGACAAACACCAAATTGAGAATCTCCATGCGGAATTCTTTAAAAAAGATCCTCTGTGTACAACGTGAAACACCAAATAATGCATAGGACGATATTCGCTTATTCTACAACCACCGAAAAGGAAGTGATTCACAAACCTTCACCTACAGAGAGTATAGTGTGTTTTGTTTTAAGTAATAGAATACAATAACAATAATGAGGACTGGTGTTCAGGGGTAGATGTTAGTGGAGGTAATATGTACGTGTCGGTAGGGGTTTGTAACGAGTGCCCTGAGAGTCAGGAAGCAAGTACAGGGAGTGAATATTTAATAAATAAGCTGAACATAATACAAAACAAGAAACACTAACAGCACACAGACATGAAACTGAAACAATAACGCCTGGGGAAGGAACCAATGGGAGGGACATATATAGGGAAGGAACCAATGGGAGGGACATATATAGGGAAGGAACCAATGGGAGTGACATATATAGGGAAGGAACCAATGGGATGACATATATAGGGAAGGAACCAATGGGAGTGCCATATATAGGGAAGGAACCAATGGGAGTGCCATATGTAGGGAAGGAACCAATGGGAGGGACATATATAGGGAAGGAACCAATGGGAGTGACATATATAGGGAAGGAACCAATGGGAGTGACATATATAGGGAAGGAACCAATGGGAGAGACATATATAGGGAAGGAACCAATGGGAGTGACATATATAGGGAAGGAACCAATGGGAGGGACATATATAGGGAAGGTAATCAGGGAGGTGATGGAGTCCTGGTGAGTGTGATGACACACTGGTGCGCATAACAATGGTGACAGGTGTGCGCCATCATGAGCAGCCTGGTGACCTACAGTTGAGAACCGGATAGGGAGTAAACGTGTTAGGGGTATGGGTTAGTTAATACATGTAGGTAGGGGTAAAGTGACTATGCATAGATAATAAACAGAGCAGCAGCAGTGCATGGGAAGAGTGTGTGTGTGTGTGCAGTGGTGTAAAGTACTTCAGTAAAAATACTTGAAAGTACTACTTAAGTAGTTTTTTGGGGTATCTGTACTTTACTTTACTATTTATATTTTTGACAACTTTTACTTCACTACATTCCTAAAGAAAATAAAGTATTTTACTCCATATGTTTTCCCTGACACCCAAAAGTACGTTACATTTTGAATGCTTAGCAGGACAGGAAAATGGACCAATTCACACACTTATCAAGAGAACATCCTTGGTCATCTCTACTGCCTCTGATCTAACGGACTCACTAAACGCGAATGCTTCAATTGTAAATGATGTCTGAGTGCTGGAGTGTGTGTCATGTACTGTCATGTTGTGTCTTGTCTCTGTCCTTTCCCTTCACCCTGTCTCCCTCTGCTGGTCGTTGTTAGGTTACCTTTTCTCCCCCGCTTTCCCCCAGCTGTTCCTTGTCTCCTCTTGACTACCTCGTCACCCCTTCTCCCACCTGTTCCCCTTTTCCCTCTGATTAGTCCCCTATATCTCTCTCTGTTTTTGTTCCTGTCCTTGTCGGATTCTTGTTTGTTGTGTTTCATGCCTGAGCCAGACTATCGTCATGTTTGCTGTAACCTTGTCCTGTCCTGTCGGAATCTGCCGGTCTATCTGAGCCTACCTATGTTTGGTTATTAAAGAAGCTCTGTTTAAGTTAGTTCGCTTTTGGGTCCTCATTCACTCACCGTAACAGAAGAATCCGACCAAGAATGGACCCAGCGACTTCGGATCCTCTCCACTCAGCCGTCGGGATCCAGGGAGCGATGCTAGGCAGACACGAGCAGGAAGTGTCTGCTGCTCGACATGCCGTTGAGACCCTGGCCACCCAAGTCTCCAACCTCACAGAACAGGTTCACCATCTCCGCCTCGATCCACCGGCCACTTCCAGGGCTTTCGAATCTCCGGAGCCCAGAATCAATAACCCGCCGTGTTACTCTGGGGAGCCCACTGAATGCCGCTCGTTCCTCACCCAGTGTGATATTGTGTTTTCTCTCCAGCCCAACACTTACTCCAGGAGCACTGCTCGTGTCGCCTACGTCATATCTCTCCTTATTGGACGGGCTCGTGAGTGGGGCACGGCAATCTGGGAGGCAAGGGCTGAGTGTACTAACCAGTATCAGGACTTTAAGGAGGAGATGATACGGGTTTTTGATCGATCTGTTTTTGGGGAGGAGGCTTCCAGGGCCCTGTCTTCCCTATGTCAAGGCAATCGATCCATAACAGACTACTCTATTGAGTTTCGCACTCTTGCTGTCTCCAGTGGCTGGAACGAGCCGGCCTTGCTCGCTCGTCTTCTGGAGGGTCTCCGCGCAGAGGTAAAGGATGAGATTCTCTCCCGGGAGGTTCCTTCCAGCGTGGATTCCTTGATTGAACTCGCTATTCGCATTGAGCGACGGGTTGATCTTCGTCACCGAGCTCGTGGAAAGGAGCTCGCGCTCTCCGTCGCTCCCCTCTCCGCATCACTACCATCTTCCTCTGCCGGCTCGGGTGCTGAGCCCATGCAGCTGGGAGGTATCCGCATCTCGACTAAGGAGAGGGAACGGAGAATCACCAACCGCCTCTGTCTCTATTGCGGTTCCGCTGGTCATTTTGTCACTTCATGTCCAGTAAAAGGCCAGAGCTCGTCAGTAAGCGGAGGGCTACTGGTGAGCGCTACTACTCCTGTCTCTCCTTCAAGATCCTGCACTACCTTGTCGGTCCATCTACGCTGGACCGGTTCGTCAGCTTCCTGCAGTGCCTTAATAGACTCTGGGGCGGAGGGCTGTTTTATGGACGAGACCTGGGCTCGGGAACATGACATTCCTCTCAGACAGTTAAAGGAGCCCACGGCCTTGTTCGCCCTGGATGGTAGTCCTCTCCCCAGGATTCAGCGTGAGACGCTACCTTTAACCCTCACTGTTTCTGGTAATCATAGTGAAACCATTTCTTTTTTAATTTTTCGTTCACCTTTTACACCTGTTGTTTTGGGCCATCCCTGGCTAGTTTGTCATAATCCTTCCATTAATTGGTCTAGTAATTCTATCCTCTCCTGGAACGTCTCTTGTCATGTGAAATGTTTAATGTCTGCTATCCCTCCTGTTTCCTCTGTCTCTTCTTCACAGGAGGAGCCTGGTGATTTGACAGGGGTGCCGGAGGAATATCACGATCTGCGCACGGTGTTCAGTCGGTCCAGGGCCACCTCTCTTCCTCCACACCGGTCGTATGATTGTAGTATTGATCTCCTTCCGGGAACCACCCCCCCCCGGGGTAGACTATACTCTCTGTCGGCTCCCGAACGTAAGGCTCTCGAAGATTATTTGTCTGTAGCTCTTGACGCCGGTACCATAGTCCCCTCCTCCTCTCCCGCCGGAGCGGGGTTTTTTTTGTCAAGAAGAAGGACGGGTCTCTGCGCCCCTGCATAGATTATCGAGGGCTGAATGACATAACAGTGAAGAATCGTTATCCGCTTCCTCTTATGTCTTCAGCCTTCGAGGTCCTGCAGGGAGCCAGGTTTTTCACTAAGTTGGACCTTCGTAACGCTTACCATCTCGTGCGCATCAGGGAGGGGGACGAGTGGAAGACGGCGTTTAACACTCCGTTAGGGCACTTTGAATACCGGGTCCTTCCTTTCGGCCTCGCTAACGCTCCAGCTGTCTTTCAGGCATTAGTCAATGATGTCCTGAGAGACATGCTGAACATCTTTGTTTTCGTTTACCTTGACGATATCCTGATTTTTTCACCGTCACTCCAGATTCATGTTCAGCACGTTCGACGTGTCCTCCAGCGCCTTTTAGAGAATTGTCTTTTTGTGAAGGCTGAGAAGTGCACTTTTCATGCCCCCTCCGTCACATTTCTCGGTTCTGTTATTTCCGCTGAAGGCATTAAGATGGATCCCGCTAAGGTCCAAGCTGTCATTGATTGGCCCGTCCCTAAGTCACGCGTCGAGCTGCAGCGCTTTCTCGGCTTCGCGAACTTCTATCGTCGTTTCATCCGTAATTTCGGTCAGGTGGCAGCTCCTCTCACAGCCCTTACTTCTGTCAAGACGTGCTTTAAGTGGTCCGTTTCCGCCCAGGGAGCTTTTGATCTCCTCAAGAATCGTTTTACATCCGCTCCTATCCTTGTTACACCTGACGTCTCTAGACAGTTCGTTGTCGAGGTTGACGCGTCAGAGGTGGGCGTGGGAGCCATTCTTTCTCAGCGCTCCCTCTCTGACGACAAGGTCCACCCATGCGCGTATTTTTCTCATCGCCTGTCGCCGTCGGAACGTAACTATGATGTGGGTAACCGCGAACTGCTCGCCATCCGGTTAGCCCTAGGCGAATGGCGACAGTGGTTGGAGGGGGCGACCGTTCCTTTTGTCGTTTGGACTGACCATAGGAACCTTGAGTACATCCGTTCTGCCAAACGACTTAATGCGCGTCAGGCGCGTTGGGCGCTGTTTTTCGCTCGTTTCGAGTTCGTGATTTCTTATCGTCCGGGCTCTAAGAACACCAAGCCTGATGCTTTGTCTCGTCTCTTCAGTTCTTCAGTAGCCTCCACTGACCCCAAGGGGATTCTCCCTGAGGGGCGTGTTGTCGGGTTGACTGTCTGGGGAATTGAGAGGCAGGTAAAACAAGCGCTCACTCACACTCCGTCGCCGCGCGCTTGTCCTAGGAACCTTCTTTTCGTTCCCGTTCCTACTCGTCTGGCCGTTCTTCAGTGGGCTCACTCTGCCAAGTTAGCCGGCCACCCTGGCGTTCGGGGTACGCTTGCTTCCATTCGCCAGCGTTTTTGGTGGCCCACCCGGGAGCATGACACGCGTCGTTTCGTGGCTGCTTGTTCGGTCTGCGCGCAGACTAAGTCCGGTAACTCTCCTCCTGCCGGCCGTCTCAGGCCGCTTCCTATTCCCTCTCGACCGTGGTCTCACATCGCCTTAGATTTTGTCACCGGACTGCCTTCGTCAGCGGGGAAGACTGTTATTCTTACGGTTGTCGATAGGTTCTCTAAGGCGGCTCATTTCATTCCCCTTGCTAAGCTTCCTTCTGCTAAAGAGACGGCACAAATCATCATCGAGAATGTTTTCAGAATTCATGGCCTTCCGTCAGACGTCGTTTCGGACAGAGGTCCGCAATTCACGTCTCAATTTTGGAGGGAGTTTTGCCGTTTGATTGGGGCTTCCGTCAGTCTCTCTTCCGGCTTTCACCCCCAGTCTAACGGTCAAGCAGAACGGGCCAATCAGACTATTGGTCGCATCTTACGCAGTCTTTCTTTTCGCAACCCTGCGTCTTGGTCAGAACAGCTCCCCTGGGCAGAATACGCCCACAACTCGCTTCCTTCGTCTGCGACCGGGCTATCTCCTTTTCAGAGTAGCCTCGGGTACCAGCCTCCGCTGTTCTCATCTCAGTTCGCCGAGTCCAGCGTCCCCTCCGCTCAGGCTTTTGTCCAACGTTGCGAGCGCACCTGGAAGAGGGTCAGGTCTGCACTTTGCCGTTATAGGACGCAGACTGTGAGGGCTGCTAATAAGCGTAGAACTAAGAGTCCTAGATATTGTCGCGGTCAGAGAGTTTGGCTCTCCACTCAGAACCTTCCCCTTAAGACGGCTTCTCGCAAGTTGACCCCGCGGTTCATTGGTCCGTTCCGTATTTCTCGGGTCATTAATCCTGTCGCAGTTCGACTTCTTCTTCCGCGATACCTTCGTCGCGTCCACCCGGTCTTCCATGTCTCCTGCATCAAGCCCGTCCTTCGCGCCCCCGCTCGTCTCCCCCCCCCCCCCCCCCCCATCCTTGTCGAGGGCGCACCCATCTACAGGGTCCGTAGAATTTTGGACATGCGTCCTCGGGGCCGTGGTCACCAGTACCTCGTAGATTGGGAGGGGTACGGTCCTGAGGAGAGGAGTTGGGTTCCCTCTCGGGACGTGCTGGACCGTGCGCTGATCGAGGATTTCCTCCGTTGCCGCCAGGTTTCCTCCTCGAGTGCGCCAGGAGGCGCTCGGTGAGTGGGGGGGTACTGTCATGTACTGTCATGTTGTGTCTTGTCTCTGTCCTTTCCCTTCACCCTGTCTCCCTCTGCTGGTCGTTGTTAGGTTACCTTTTCTCCCCCGCTTTCCCCCAGCTGTTCCTTGTCTCCTCTTGACTACCTCGTCACCCCTTCTCCCACCTGTTCCCCTTTTCCCTCTGATTAGTCCCCTATATCTCTCTCTGTTTTTGTTCCTGTCCTTGTCGGATTCTTGTTTGTTGTGTTTCATGCCTGAGCCAGACTATCGTCATGTTTGCTGTAACCTTGTCCTGTCCTGTCGGAATCTGCCGGTCTATCTGAGCCTACCTATGTTTGGTTATTAAAGAAGCTCTGTTTAAGTTAGTTCGCTTTTGGGTCCTCATTCACTCACCGTAACAGTGTGCCCCTGACTATCTGTAAAATAGATATATATACGTATATATATATATTGTGGCAAACCTCTTCAGGGTTAGGAGCGTTTGTCACAAATTAAGGTATGTGACCATTAGTGTTTCTCTCTCTCCATGCTTTTAACAGGTTTGTGTGATAGATCTGTTCCTGGGGCCGTCGCCCTGGCTGTCGGATCCGATAATTAACCTCTCTTATTCTCTCCAGTACTTCATATGGTCCTTTCCATGTGGCTAATAGTTTGCACTCTACCGTGGGGATCAGCACTAACACCTTATCTCCCGGTTGAAATTCCCTCAGGGTAGCCTGCCAGTTATAAGTGTGCCGCTGGTGCTCTTGTGCTTGTCTCATGTGCTCTCTGACGATGGGCATGACTGTGGCTATCCTGTCTTGCATTGCCATGACGTGCTCGATGACACTAGTATACGAGGTGGATTGGTGCTCCCAGGTTTCCCGGGCGATGAGTAAGATTCCCCGGGGATGCTTCCCATATACCAGCTCAAAGGGAGAAAACCCCAGTGAGGCTTGAGGAACCTCTCTAATGGCAAACATCAGATACGGCAACATGCAATCCCAGTTTTTCCCATCCTTATCGATTACCTTCCTGAGCATTGACTTCAGGGTCCGGTTGAATCAACTGTTTCACCTGCCACAGTTTATAAAGGTCCGCCATAAGGCGGGACATAAAGGGGGTCCCGTGGTCAGTAAGGATCTCCTTTGGAACCCCTACCCTGGTGAACAAGAGCACTAATTCCTTTGCAATATTTTTGGAAGCCATCGTCCGAAGGGGAATGGCTTCTGGGTAGCGAGTGGCATAATCTAGAATAACCAGAATGTATTGGTGCCCTCTGGCGGATTTGGGTAGTGGGCCCACTATATCCATCGCTATCTCAAATGACGTTTCGATCATGGGGAGTGGCACTAACGGGCTTCTAACAGCTGGTCGGGGAGCTGTTAACTGGCACTCCGGGCACTCTCCACAATGCCGAGCCACTTCAGCCTGAATTCCTGGCCAGTAAAACCTCCTTACAATCCGGTCTCGGGTTTAATCAATACCAAGATGTCCACCCAGAATGTGCCCATGAGCTAGATCCAGTACTGTCCTCTAGTACCGGGTGGGGACCAACAACTGTTCCACCACATCAACCCCTATTTTTAAGACTCTGTACACCAAACCCTTTTTCATGATGAAGTGGGGAAAACTATTAGGCATCATCCCATCATTTATGGGAGTACCATCTGCGACCTGCACGTCTGCTCTGGCTTGCTAGAGGGTTGGATCCTGGTTTTGGGTTTTTCTGGTTTTCCCGAAATTAGGCAAGAACCCTGCCAGGTCTGCTGGTTCTAGATCGTCGTCCTCTGGATTCAGATCGACCTCAACCCCACTAGTACTGGGCTGTTCGTTATCAACGAGGTTTGCCACTTCATCCTCATCCTCCCCTACTAGCACCTGTGAGGTTGGCCCCTGAGAGACCTCTTTTCTTGGCTTTGGTTGAAGGCCCCATGCTTCTTCTTGCCCATGCTTTGGCCTAACTTAGCAAAGTTAGGAAAGTATCTACCCAATATTACATCATATGGCATCTTTGGGACCACGCCGACCTCATAATCCAGCAGACCGTCCTCTGTTTGTATGCTCACTAAGGCCGTGGGGTACAGACGGGTATCCCCATGAATGAATGAAACACTGATGTCCTGTCTTGTATCCAGTTTATGAGTCGGCACTAGGCTTGCAACGACCAGGGTTAGCATACTGCCGGAATCCAGCAGTGCTTCAAACTCTTTCCCTTCAACCTTCTCCCTGCACATATGTTTGTTTCTTGATCTTTCAAGTACAGGACATGCATACCATGTATCATCTTCATTTTCACATTGCATTGGCTCTTCTTTAATAGGGCAGTAGAGTGAAATATGTCCCAGTCGATTACAATTGTAACAGTTAATAGGGTTTCGGGGGAGGAGACCCCCTCGACACCCGGTCCCGGTTTCCGTTTTTTCCCTTAGTGTCTCGGCCTGATTCTGATTCTTTCCTCATGGCCCCACGATGTTCTCTTCCCACTCCATGTGTTGGGACAGCCTTACCCTGTCCTCTGGTTCGCCCAGGCCTGGGGAACGGGAATCTTTCCTCCTGTGCCTGCTCAGCTGTTCCTGCAGTACAATACCGTTCAACCAGGCCCACGAGATGGTCGGCGGAAAGTACCTAGTTCTGGCCAACCCATCGTCTCACTTCTTGGGGTAGACCTCGCTGAAACTGGTTGAGTACGATGGTCTCAACGATCTCGGCGGATGAACGGGTCTCCGGTCGCAACCATTTCCACGCCAGGTGAATCAAGTCGAACATCTGTGTTCGTGGGGGTTTTCCAGGTCGGTAGGGCCACTGGTAGAAGCGGTGTGCCCTCACGGTATCGGTCACTCCCAGTCTAGTCAGGATCTCTCCCTTTAGTTTATCGTAATCCTGTGCATCTTTCAACTCCAGGTCGAAATACGCTTTTTTGAGCGTCCCCTGCCAGGTATGGTACCAGAAGCCCCGCCCATTCTTCTTTCGGCCACTCCCTCTCTGCCGTCCTTTCAAAGGTGGTCAGATATGCTTCCACATCATCCTGTGCTGTCATTTTTTGAAGAAGAAGAAGATTGGCCCGCCTCTGGGTATTTGCAGCTGGTAATTGAGGCCCAATTTGGTCCGCTAGCCCCTTTAGGCCTTCTCTTAACTCCCGGGTGTTTCTCTCTTGCTCTTCTCTGAGCAGCTGGTTGGTGCGGTGCTGGACCTCTAGCGTATCCTGATACATTCGCATTGCATCCTGATGAGCTATTTGTTGAGCTCTAGTTGTCTCTTGTTGGGCGGCCGCCGCTTGTAACAGGGCCTGTATGGCTCCCTCCATACTCATTTTCCTGAGAAACTGTTCTAACCAAACAAAGCCACAACAAAAAAAACTGATTCCCCTTTGGAGTGCTAACTGAACATTTTTATTTTTCTTCTACCTAACCAGCGGTATGGTTAGTCCATTGCCCGCATTCTCCACCACGTGTGGCAAACCTCTTCAAAGTTAGGAGCGTTTGTCACAAATTAAGTGGTAAACTGTCACCAAATCACCCCAGAATGAGAGTTCTTTCGAACAGGACAGTACCTGTGTGTTTGTTTCTCCGTCCTGGTCCACCAAGGCCGTAGGCGAGGTCAAGGATAGCAGGGTTCGGTACACGAATCGGGTTCTCGGTACGTCCAAGTCCAAAACAGTCCAGCTCATACACGGTAAATCCAGCCAATATCTATTGTCTCTTTCTCTACGGTTCATAGATCCTTCCAGTCCTCTCTCTCTCCCTTCCTGGTTTTTCTTGACCCTTTATCTGTGGGCCGGCTCCACCTTCCGAGGGTTCCCCTTGGTTCTTGGACTTGTAGTTTTGGCGGTCGGCCATTTTGTGATATGTAGTTCTGATCGGGGTGGCCATTTTAGTGATCGGGCAGAGCCCGTTTATTAGTTCTGCTCTCACATATCTGCCATTTATCACTCGACCCCTTTCTTTGCCACAATATATATATATATATATATATATATATATATATATATATTGGTAATCTGGTTTGCTTTAATATAAGGAATTGAATATACTTAAGTATATTTTAGTAATTACACTTAAGTGTATTTTATACTCTGTAGCGCTTTACGGTCAGATGCCAAGCAGTTGCCAAATCAAGCGGTGATGCAGACAGTCAAGATGCTCTCATTGGTGCAGCTGTAGAACTTTTTGAAGATCTGAGAGTGGCTCTTTAGCAACACAACATGAACTGTCCTTTATGAATCCTCTTAAAAAACAGGCAGAGGAGAGGGCCTCTAAGCATTATGGATGCTAAGCATACCTGTGGTGATGACACATTGTGGGACAGATCAATCAACTGGTTGAGGGGGTGGGGGGGGGGGGGGGGGAGAGGAGGGAGTGACAGAGGTAGACAGGGGTTAGTGAGGGTGAGGGGGTGAGGAGAGGGAGTGATGGGTAAGGGGGTTGAGAGGGAGAGATGGGTAAGGGGGGTGAGAGGGAGAGATGGGTAAGGGGGTGAGAGGGAGAGATGGGTAAAGGGGGTGAGAGGGAGAGATGGGTAAGGGGGGTGAGAGGGAGAGATGGGTAAGGGGGGTGAGAGGGAGAGATGGGTGAGGAAGGGGTGAGACGGATCAAAAAGGGAGAACTGATGACAAGGAGAGATGACAGGGAGAACTGATGACAGGGAGAACTGATGACAGGGAGATCTGATGACAGGGAGAGCTGATGACAGGGTGAACTGATGACAGGGAGATCGATGACAGGGAGATCTGATGACAAGGAGATCTGATGACAGGGAGAGCTGATGACAAGGAGATCTGATGACAGGGAGAGCTGATGACAGGGAGAGCTGATGACAGAGAGAGCTGATGACAGGGAGAGCTGATGACAGGGAGAGATGATGACAGGGAGAGATGATGACAGAGAGATCGATGACAGGGGGAACTGATGAATGGTAGCGACATAATGAACCATGTGCGCTAACTATTATAAATGGCGTTCTCTTGCATTTTTTCCATCATCACAACAAATGCTCATTAGCTTTTTATGAGGGATTGTGTAAATAATAAATATAATTTAATTACATCCATCACAAATGCAAATTTGTGAGTTTAAGAGCGCTGGGGAATAAAAGATGATGCCATAATGCCTTGGGCTAATGTTGCGTACCGGCCTGCAGTGAGGAGATGGGCATTTTGTTTATGCAAGACTAGCATATTTTTGGTTATGGTAGTCAATATCTGTTTAAATTATTATTTCATTGTTTAATTGTTTGATGAAAAGATTTCCTGATTATCACCATGTTGTTCCTCGATTTATCCTCCCATCCCAGGTGGCCAAATCAAATACAGCCCATTTACCCAGCCTCACAATCATTCACAAACACACACACACACGCACACGCACACGCTCTCGCACGCACGCACGTACGCACGCACGCACGCACACACACACACACACACACACACACACACACACACACACACACACACACACACACACACATCCCATTTAACCAGCCTCGTAATCATTAATTCACACTCAAAGTAATTTGCATATCCCCCCATCAAACAAACAAACAGAATTATCCAAAGTTGCCTCATTATATAGTATGGGAACCTGTCTAAAACAATGGTACTTAGCTAAAACAATGGTACTAAGCTAAAACAATGGTACTAAGCTAAAACAATGGTACTAAGCTAAAACAATGGTACTAAGCTAAAACAATGGTACTAAGCTAAAACAATGGTACTAAGCTAAAACAATGGTACTTAGCTAAAACAATGGTATTCGCTAATACAATGGTACTAAGCTAAAACAATGGTACTGAGCTAATACAATGTTACTAAGCTAAAACAATGGTACTTAGCTAATACAATGTTGCTAAGCTAAAACAATGGTACTTAGCTAAAACAATGGTACTTAGCTAAAACAATGGTACTTAGCTAAAACAATGGTACTAAGCTAAAACACTATACTACCATCACTCTAGGATGTACATTTGCCAACTAAATCAGAGGATAACTTACTGTTGCTGGGTAATCTGGGCTGAAGCATGCCAATTAGACATACAGGGGGGCTGGCCCTTGTTAACCATGTAGCAAGCTGAGTCCCAATGGATTTATGTGTTGGCCTGTAGTTCTGGCCTCTGCGTGCTCAAACACACACATGTACGCACAGACACACAAACATACACAGACCACGGACACACACAGACACACACATACACACACAGACCACGGACACACACAGACACACACAGACCACGGACATACACAAACACACACAGACACACACAAACACACACAAACACACACAGACACACACAGACACACACAGACACACACAAACACACACAGACACACACAAACACACACAGACAAACACACACAAACACACACAAACACACACAGACACACACGGACACCCACAGACACCCACAGACACACACAAACACACACAAACACACACAGACACACACAGACCACGGCCGTACACGTACCTTTTCAGGGGGGAAGGTGCTCAAAATGAAAAGTGTAACCTCCACCCCCTTTTATTTAAATGTTTTACTTTCATAATTCAGTCAAAATGTATAACATACCAAATGCCTCTGTAGCGAAAAACAGTACTGTCATTTTTCATCGTAGGTCTTTTTTATTTCTCCAAACAACACACTCTCATCATCTCAAATTATAAGCCAGCTAGTTACACTGCCTCCTAAAGACGTGATTGACATCTGGAACAGAAGGTGAGCTGTCAGCTGATGTTGATGATTGATATAAATGTGCTAGTTAGCTAGCTACTATATTTCTTTACTGATTGTGAAGGTGGGCTGTCAGCTGATGTTGATGATTGATGTAAATGTGCTAGTTAGCTAGCTACTATATTTCTTTACTGATTGTGAAGGTGGGCTGTCAGCTGATGTTGATGATTGATGTAAATATGCTAGTTAGCTAGCTACTATATTTCTTTACTGATTGTGAAGGTGGGCTGGCAGCTGATGTTGATGATTGATGTACATATGCTAGTTAGCTAGCTACTATATTTCTTTACTGATTGTGAAGGTGGGCTGTCAGCTGATGTTGATGTTGATGTAAATATGCTAGTTAGCTAGCTACTATATTTCTTTACTGATTGTGAAGGTGGGCTGTCAGCTGATGTTGATGATTGATGTAAATATGCTAGTTAGCTAGCTACTATATTTCTTTACTGATTGTGAAGGTGGGCTGTCAGCTGATGTTGATGATTGATGTAAATGTGCTAGTTAGCTAGCTACTATATTTCTTTACTGATTGTGAAGGTGGGCTGTCAGCTGATGTTGATGATTGATGTAAATGTGCTAGTTAGCTAGCTACTATATTTCTTAACTGATTGTGAAGGTGGGCTGTCAGCTGATGTTGATGATTGATGTAAATGTGCTAGTTAGCTAGCTACTATATTTCTTTACTGATTGTGAAGGTGGGCTGTCAGCTGATCGTTGATCGTTGATGTTGATGGTTAATGTAAATCTGTTCGTTTAGCAAGCTCCGTTTCTTTTACTGATCGATCTGTTTCCTCCTTCTGCTGCTGGTAACAGCTCAACCAGGCCGAATATTGGTGACGATGTGGGCTAAATCAAACGTTAATCAAATGCAATGCTGCTGTGTCAGTACTGTTGATATTTTTTAACTAAACAGCGAGCTACACACTTTACCAGTGACCACTTCTCTCAAGCCATGCGTGTTTGAAAACTGTGGGCACCAATCTCAGTACAGGTTCAAACTGGGTAAAAGGCGCAAGCAGACACAAGTGGAGCTCTGTACAGTCAATCACATTCAATCAATTATGTTTATAAAACCCTTTTTACATCATCAGATGTCACAAAGTGCTTATACAGAAACCCAGCTTAAAACTCCCCCAAACAGCAAGCAATGCAGATGTAGAAGCTCGGTGGCTAGGAAAAACTCCCTAGAAAGGCCAAAACCTAGGAAGAAACCTAGAGAGGAACAAGTGAGTGCCTAGCTCAGGGATTGAACGCCCGACCCCCGGAGTCAGAGCTTCCGCCATCCCTATCCACATCAAATCAAATCAAATGTATTTATATAGCCCTTCGTACATCAGCTGATATCTCAAAGTGCTGTACAGAAACCCAGCCTAAAACCCCAAACAGCAAGCAATGCAGGTGTAGAAGCACGGTGGCTAGGAAAAACTCCCTAGAAAGGCCAAAACCTAGGAAGAAACCTAGAGAGGAACCAGGCTCTGAGGGAAAACTCCCTAGAAAGTGTAAATCAAGAGAACAGACAGGGGGCGAACTCGACAACTTGTGGGCAGTGGATTCCAAACAACAAATGACAATAAATCTACAAAAATAAAAATCATTTTGGGGGAAATTATGTCACTTTGGAGACTGGAAGGACAAAGGGTCATGTGGTGTCCTATCTGTACACGCACGCACACACACACACGCACGCACGCACACACACACACACGCGCACGCACGCACACACGCACGCACACACACACACACGCACGCACGCACACACACACGCACGCACACACGCACGCACGCACGCACGCACGCACACACACACGCGCGCGCATGCACGCACACACACACACACACCAACATCCACGGATATCCCTTGTCAGTGTCAACAACAAGAGCATTCAGACAGTCAGTCACGTACCCTCCTAAACCATCATGTAGATTACATTACAAAGTATGTTTTCACTCACCATGTCGTGCTTTCATTTATATGATTGGTTTACAGCTGGGACTATATTTAGCAACTCCCTCTCTACCTGTATTGTGGAGCTGTGGACTAAATACTGTACATGGTTACCCTATCTGTTGGATGGAGGTTAAATACTGGGTCATCATATATGTTATATAGAGATTAATTACAGGGTCATCCTATCTGTTATATGGAGATTAAACACGTGGTCATCATATATGTTATATAGAGATTAATTACAGGGTCATCCTATCTGTTATATGGAGTTAGTTAGTTATATAACATGGGCCTGGTGATATAACATGGGCCTGGTGTTAGTTATATAACATGGGTCTGGTGTTAGTTATATAACATGGGTGAGGATGAGAGTGAGGATCTCTGAATGATCCAATGTTGACCTAAATGACTAATGATGATAAATACAATCCACCTGTGTGTAATCAAGTCTCCGTATAAATGCACCTGCACTGTGATAGTCTCAGAGGTCCGTTAAAAGCGCAGAGAGCATCATGAAGAACAAGGAACACACCAGGCAGGTCCGAGATACTGTTGTGAAGAAGTTTAAAGCCGGATTTGGATACAAAAAGATTTCCCAAGCTTTAAACATCCCAAGGAGCACTGTGCAAGCGATAATATTGAAATGGAAGGAGTATCAGACCACTGCAAATCTACCAATACCTGGCCGTCCCTCTAAACTTTCAGCTCATACAAGGAGAAGACTGATCAGAGATGCAGCCAAGAGGCCCATGATCACTCTGGATGAACTGCAGAGATCTACAGCTGAGGTGGGAGATTTGACTGCGTCCTGCGGGTGGAGCCACGCGTCGGGGAGGGGGTCACGTTTACTCCTTCTCCGGCCTGTAGGTCATCAGGCTGCTGATTATCCCGCACACCTGTCACCATCGTCTCTCGAGCACCAGCGCCTCATGACACTCACCTGGACTCCATCACCTCCTTGATTATCTTCCCTATATCTGTCCCTCCCCCTGGTTCTTTCCTCAGGGGGTTATTGGCTCTGTTTTCGTGTCGGTGTGTTGTTTGTGTTTCGTGTTCATTTGCTGCTTTAATTTATTAAAACACCTGCTCCCTGAACTTGCTTCCCGACTCTCAACGCACATCGTTACATAACACAGGACAACTTGTTTGTGTGTTTTTTTTTCTTCGATTTGCACCAATAAATCATGTCAATGTAATAATACAAATGTTTACAATTAAAGGGTTTTATCAATTCCAGTTCAACTGCACAGCAATGGGGACACTCAGTACCGTACAGTACGATTGAAACGTTAAAAAATGAAGTGCTACTCTACCACCAGTAGCAAAAAATGTCTTGTTTGGTGTACCATGGAGTACTGAGTTTATATCATGAATAAAACAATAATATCCTGAAAGGCCACAAAGGGCAACAGAATGTCCTCCTGGAGGAATTGTTGAAAGGAAAACCATTTAAATTAAGATTTCCCTGGATAAGATTTTTATGAGTACTAAATTGACACGTGTCTGGAAATTAATGACTCTATACTACACCCACTACACCTTGCTCTGAGTCAGTGACACACACACACACACACACACACACTCCTGATCATTGGTCTGATTAATAGAGGTTGAATTGGATATTTAATTGGATGTGGTTACAATTATATAGCCTAGTCTCTGCTATGATCAACCAGCCCAGACAACCAAAGATGGCACCCTTGTGTGTACGTGTGTGTGTTAGTGTGTGCATGTAAGTGTGTTTTTGTGTGTGTGTATGTGAGTGCATACGTGCGTCCCACTTCCACCCCCACATAGACTTCTACCTCTCCATCCCCCACCACCCCTAACTCTCCACCCCCCACCACCCCTACATAGACTTCTACCTCTCCACCCCCCACCACCCCTACATAGACTTCTACCTCTCCATCCCCCACCACCCCTACCTCTCCACCCCCCACCACCCCTACCTCTACATCCCCCCCCACCCCCACATAGACTTCTACCTCTCCATCCCCCACCACCCCTACCTCTCCACCCCCACCACCCCTACCTCTCCACCCCCCACCACCCCTACCTCTCCACCCCCCCACCATATAGACTTCTATCTCTCCACCCCCCCCACCACCCCTACCTTTCCACCCCCCACCACCCCTACCTCTCCACCCCCCACCATATAGACTTCTACCTCTCCACCCCCTCACCACCCCTACCTCCCCCCCACCACCATATAGACTTCTACCTCTCCACCCCCACACAGACTTCTACCTCTCCACCCCCCACCATATAGACGACTACCTCTCCACCCCCCCCCACCATATAGACTTCTACCTCTCCACCCCCCACCCCTACATAGACTTTTGCCTCTCCACCCCCCCACCACCCCTACATAGACTTCTACCTCTCCACCCCCCACCACCCCTACCTCTCCATCCCCCCCACCCCCACATAGAATTCTACCTCTCCACCCCCCTACCCCTACATAGACTTTTACCTCTCCACCCCCCACCCCTACATAGACTTCTACCTCTCCACCCTCCACCCCCCTCCATAGACTTCTACCTCTCCACCCCCCCACCACCCCTACATAGACTTCTACCTCTCCACCACCCCACCACCCCTACATAGATTTCTACCTCTCCATCCCCCCACCACCCCTATCTCTCCACCCCCCACCACCCCTACCTCTCCACCCCCACCACCCCTACCTCTCCACCCCCCTCACCATATAGACTTCTACCTCTCCACCCCCCCACCCCTACCTGTCCACCGCCCCACCCCTACCTCTCCACCCCAACATAAAGACTTCTACATCTCCACCTCCCCACCAGCCCTACATAGACTTCTACCTCTCTACCACCCTACCACCCCTACATAGATTTCTAACTCTCCACCCCCCCACCACCCCTACCTCTCCACCCCCCCCCCCCACCATATAGACTTCTACCTCTCCACCCCCCCACCATATACACTTCCACTTCTTCACCCCCCACCACCCCTACCTCTCCACCCCCCACCATATAGACTTCTACCTCTCCACCAACCCACCACCCCTACCCCCCCCCCCACCACCATATAGACTTCTACCTCTCCACCCCCCACCACCCCTACCTCTCCACCACCCCCACCATATAGACTTCTACCTCTCCACCCTCCCCACCCCTACCTCTCCACCGCCCCACCCCTACCTCTCCACCCCCCCACCATATACACTTCTACCTCTCCACCCCCCACCATATAGACTTCTACCTCTCCACCCCCCCCCCCCCCCACCATATAGACTTCTACCTCTCCACCCCCCACCACCCCTACCTCTCCACCCCCCACCACCCCTACCTCTACATCCCCCCCCACCCCCACATAGACTTCTACCTCTCCATCCCCCACCACCCCTACCTCTCCACCCCCACCACCCCTACCTCTCCACCCCCCACCACCCCTACCTCTCCACCCCCCCACCATATAGACTTCTATCTCTCCACCCCCCCCACCACCCCTACCTTTCCACCCCCCACCACCCCTACCTCTCCACCCCCCACCATATAGACTTCTACCTCTCCACCCCCTCACCACCCCTACCTCCCCCCCACCACCATATAGACTTCTACCTCTCCACCCCCACACAGACTTCTACCTCTCCACCCCCCACCATATAGACGACTACCTCTCCACCCCCCCCCACCATATAGACTTCTACCTCTCCACCCCCCACCCCTACATAGACTTTTGCCTCTCCACCCCCCCACCACCCCTACATAGACTTCTACCTCTCCACCCCCCACCACCCCTACCTCTCCATCCCCCCCACCCCCACATAGAATTCTACCTCTCCACCCCCCTACCCCTACATAGACTTTTACCTCTCCACCCCCCACCCCTACATAGACTTCTACCTCTCCACCCTCCACCCCCCTCCATAGACTTCTACCTCTCCACCCCCCCACCACCCCTACATAGACTTCTACCTCTCCACCACCCCACCACCCCTACATAGATTTCTACCTCTCCATCCCCCCACCACCCCTATCTCTCCACCCCCCACCACCCCTACCTCTCCACCCCCACCACCCCTACCTCTCCACCCCCCTCACCATATAGACTTCTACCTCTCCACCCCCCCACCCCTACCTGTCCACCGCCCCACCCCTACCTCTCCACCCCAACATAAAGACTTCTACATCTCCACCTCCCCACCAGCCCTACATAGACTTCTACCTCTCTACCACCCTACCACCCCTACATAGATTTCTAACTCTCCACCCCCCCACCACCCCTACCTCTCCACCCCCCCCCCCCACCATATAGACTTCTACCTCTCCACCCCCCCACCATATACACTTCCACTTCTTCACCCCCCACCACCCCTACCTCTCCACCCCCCACCATATAGACTTCTACCTCTCCACCAACCCACCACCCCTACCCCCCCCCCCACCACCATATAGACTTCTACCTCTCCACCCCCCACCACCCCTACCTCTCCACCACCCCCACCATATAGACTTCTACCTCTCCACCCTCCCCACCCCTACCTCTCCACCGCCCCACCCCTACCTCTCCACCCCCCCACCATATACACTTCTACCTCTCCACCCCCCACCATATAGACTTCTACCTCTCCACCCCCCCCCCCCCCCCCCCCACCATATAGACTTCTACCTCTCCACCCCCCACCACCCCTACCTCTCCACCCCCCACCATATAGACTTCTACCTCTCCACCCCCCACCATATAGACTTCTACCTCTCCACCCCCCCCCCCCACCATATAGACTTCTACCTCTCCACCCCCCCACCATATAGACTTCTACGTCTCCACCCCCCCACCATATAGACTTCTACCTCTCCACCCCCCCACCATATAGACTTCTACCTCTCCACACCCCCACCATATAGACTTCTACCTCTCCACCACCCACCATATAGACTTCTACCTCTCCACCCCCCTGGTACATAGACACCAGGCAGTGGCTGTGTCACACCTATATCTGTCGGTCTCCAACAGAGGAGCCATAAAGGTTCCTGCACCGTAGCAGTAATAGTAATACCATTACACCTTCATGATCGACCCCAGTGGTTTTAAAGAGATCATTTCATTCTTTCATTCATTTTTTTCTGCCCATGTTTTGATTTCACAGTCGACACTTCCCTATTCCTCCATACATTTACATGTGCATGTACATTTGACTGATTTAGCAGTTAGGTATCTTAAAATGAATGCACTACGTGGGACATCCACATAGGTGGGACAACCGCATTGGGAGGTACATTTCAGAAGAGTCAGAGGGTGGTGATCAAGTGCATGTGTTTTTACGTGTGTTTTTATATGGGGGTGTTGTAATGATTTTCCTCCTCTTCTGAGGAGGAGTAGGAAATATCGGACCAATGAGCAGCGTGGTTGGTGTCCATGTTGTTTATTATAACTGGAACACTGAAACAAAACCAAAAGTAGAACAAAACGCAACAGTTCTGACAGGTATTCACACAAAACAGAAAACAATCACCCACAACTCAAAATGGGAAAACAGGCTGCCTAAGTACGGCTCTCAATCAGAGACAACGATAGACAGCTGCCTCTTAATGGGAACCATACCAGGCCAAACACATATAGATAGAAAACATAGAACACAAAACATAGAATGCCCACCCCAACTCACGCCCTGACCAAACTAAAATAGAGACATAAAAAATGAACGTCAGGACGTGACAGGTGTGGTGTGGTGTTGGGAAGAGGAGTGGGATTATTTAAGATACTCTTTGAAGAAGTAGGGTTTCAGGTGCTTTCGGAAGATGGGCAGGGACTCTGCTGTCCAAGTTTCAGGGGGAAGCTGGTTACACCATTTTGCATTTAGAATTTCGTAATCATTATGGATCCTCATTAGTTCCTACAAAGGCAACAGCTGCTCTTCCTGGGATCCAGCTAAATTAAGGCAGTTATACAATTTTTAAAACATTACAATACATTCACAACAGATTTCACAACATGTGAAAGTGTGTGCCCTCAGGCCACTACTCTAATACCAAATATCTACAATGCAAAATCCATGTGTACGTGTGCGTGTGGTATCATGTGTTTTTATGCATTTGTCTGCACCTATGTTTCACCGTTCACACCCACGAGAAGCAGGATAGCGTAGGCCCGCTTCTTTCCGGCGATAGGTCCAGACCTCCCACAGCTGGCAGTGTTCCGTCAGATCCAGAGTGAGGGAAAGGAGCCGAACTCGACAACGAAGCCCCTGTTGGAGTCAGCGTAGTTAGAGTCGTCTCAGACACAGGCAGTCCCAGCGATGAAGGCACAGGTAAATCAGTGCAGCGAAGCTATTCCTTATGTTGATCTGCTCCGAACGCCCTCGCAGCCAGTCCTATCCACTTCGCAGCATGCCACTTGCCTTCGGTTTCCACAACTTGTGACATGGGACCGTCGCTGATTGGAACACGCTTGTTGCTGTTCTCTGTCTCCTTCACTACAGACTGGTAGAAGAGAAGCAGATGCACACAGGCCTTGGCTAAAACAAAGAATGGGTAGTAGGGTGGAATTTGGAATTGGAATTGGAATTGGAATTGGAATTTGGAATTGGAATTGGAATTGGAATTTGTTTGACATTCTGAATTGACTGGAATGAAAATGGAATTGACCCCAACTCCGGCACTATGGGTTACTAACTGTTCAGTACTGTACGGCCTTGAGAATGACCATTCCCTTCAACACAAGAGTTGCTGTAACTTTTTCCATGGCTACTGGCAGATAGTGCTTTGGCTCAACAAATACTGTATAGTCATTGGCATTAGGGTAGGCCGTCGTTGTAAATAACAATTTGTTCTTAAACACGGACTTGCCTAGTTAAATAAAGGGATAAATTAACGAGATGCGTGTATCGCCAAGCGTTGGCGTAAAACAAATCCGCATCCCGAATGGTACTCTATTCCCTACGTAATGCACTACTTTAGAGAAGAACCCAATTAGCACCTGGTCAGAAGTAGTGTACTGTACATGGAATAAGGTGTGATTTGGGATGCAACCCAAATGTCTCATACTGGGACGGGGATGCTGCAGAATGTCTTCATGTTATGTATGCCTGATACTGTACAGAGACATGGAACATGGTAGGCTGCACAGTATGACCAATGATGTCACTGACGGTGTCACTCCGGGACAGAGGGGTCGCTGGGACACTCGGGGGGGGGGGGGGGGGGGGGATATCTGGATATTTTAGTCTGTAGTTATCTGGATATTTCAGTCTGTAGTTATCTGGATATTTCAGTCTGTAGTTATCTGGATATTTTAGTCTGTAGTTATCTGGATATTTTAGTCTGTAGTTATCTGGATATTTCAGTCTGTAGTTATCTGGATTTTTCAGTCTGTAGTTATCTGGATATTTTAGTCTGTAGTTATCTGGATATTTTAGTCTGTAGTTATCTGGATATTTTAGTCTGTAGTTATCTGGATTTTTCAGTCTGTAGTTATCTGGATATTTTAGTCTGTAGTTATCTGGATATTTCATCTGTAGTTATCTGGATATTTCTTTTTTTTTTTTTTGAATTTTACCCCTTTTTCTCCCCAATTTCGTAGTATCCAATTGTTGTAGTAGCTACTATCTTGTCTCATCGCTACAACTCCCGTACGGGCTCGGGAGAGACGAAGGTTGAAAGTCATGCGTCCTCCGATACACAACCAACCAAGCCGCTGCTTCTTTAACACAGCGCACATCCAACCCGGAAGCCAGCCGCACCAATGCGCCGGAGGAAACACCGTGCACCTGGCCACCTTGGCTAGCGTACACTGCGCCCAGCCCGCCACAGGAGTCGCTGGTGCGCGATGAGACAAGGACACCCCTACCGACCAAGCCCTCCCTAACCCGGGCGACGCTAGGCCAATTGTGCGTCGCCCCACGGACCTCCCGGTCGCGGCCGGTTACGACAGAGCCTGGGCGCGAACCCAGGACTCTGATGGCACAGGTTATCTGGATATTTCAGTCTGTAGTTATCTGGATATTTCAGTCTGTAGTTATCTGGATATTTCAGTCTGTAGTTATCTGGATATTTCAGTCTGTAGGTATCTGGATATTTCAGTCTGTAGTTATCTGGATATTTCAGTCTGTAGTTATCTGGATATTTTATATCAGTCTGTAGGTATCTGGATATTTCAGTCTGTAGTTATCTGGATATTTCAGTCTGTAGTTATCTGGATATTTCAATCTGTAGTTATCTGGATATTTTAGTCTGTAGTTATCTGGATATTTCAGTCTGTAGTTATCTGGATATTTTAGTCTGTAGTTATCTGGATATTTTAGTCTGTAGTTATCTGGATATTTCAGTCTGTAGTTATCTGGATATTTCAGTCTGTAGTTATCTGGATATTTCAGTTTGTAGTTATCTGGATATTTTAGTCTGTAGTTATCTGGATATTTCAGTCTGTAGTTATCTGGATATTTTAGTCTGTAGTTATCTGGATATTTCAGTCTGTAGTTATCTGGATATTTCAGTCTGTAGTTATCTGGATATTTCAGTCTGTAGTTATCTGGATATTTCAGTCTGTAGTTATCTGGATATTTTAGTCTGTAGTTATCTGGATTTTTCAGTCTGTAGTTATCTGGATATTTCAGTCTGTAGTTATCTGGATATTTCAGTCTGTAGTTATCTGGATATTTTATTTAGTCTGTAGTTATCTGGATATTTCAGTCTGTAGTTATCTGGATATTTCAGTCTGTAGTTATCTGGATATTTCAGTCTGTAGTTATCTGGATATTTCAGTCTGTAGTTATCAAGGTATTTTCATTCTCACAGTGTTGTATGTAATAATCCTCCTCACCCAGGCTTTGTCTCTCATTGACTCCCAGCCATTTCAGTCCCAAAGAGATCTGGAGGCTCCAGGGAGTCCTCTTCTGGTGGGAGTGAGTACTGCCTCTCCCGTTCACCACTACTACCGGCACAGATAACACATCTCAACTCATCTCTATCAAATCATCAGGGTTATGGCTTGACCCGGGGAAGAGAAGAGAGAGAGAAAATACATTCTGCTCAGTTATAGCAAAAAATATGCGGTCTTGGAACAGCATACATAATACTCTGAAACATATGCGAGATCCAAGTCATTTGAACTTAAAACCTCAAGAGGGTGAATATGAATCATCCTTCCCTCTGTACGTAGCTTTATAAAACCTAAGAGGGTGAATATGAATCATTCTTCCCTCTGTACGTAGCTTTATAAAACCTAAGAGGGTGAATATGAATCATTCTTCCCTCTGTACGTAGCTTTATAAAACCTAAGAGGGTGAATATGAATCATCCTTCCCTCTGTACGTAGCTTTATAAAACCTAAGAGGGTGAATATGAATCATTCTTCCCTCTGTACGTAGCTTTATAAAACCTAAGAGGGTGAATATGAATCATTCTTCCCTCTGTACGTAGCTTTATAAAACCTAAAGATGAACCATCCTTCCCTCTGTACATAGCTTTGTAATGCAGCCATAGCAGCAGCTGAATGAAAATGGAGCAATTACTATGTTGAGGTCAGAAGGCAATGACTTTCTGAGCCATAGAAGTAGAATATATTTAGAATATAATTATACTGACTTGAATAGGGATTCACATTCTAGTAATTATGTTCTGGTTCTGTTTCTATGATCCATGTTCTGGGCTGACTATACAGCCTGTATTTGGGGAATTCCTCAGCCTTCTGTCCATGCCAAAGTAGAACTAAAATTATAGTACATTGACTTGAATCAGGGTTTTTCCCATTCTAGTATTTCTATTGCTATGGTCTGTGCTCTAACTGTACTGCAGAGCCACTCACTATATTATAGTGATCTGTCGGTCTTTTCCTCGTGGACCTGCTTAGCAAGTTAGCGAAGCATAGCGAGCTAGCGCCCAATGCTAATGCTAACCTTCTCCGATGTTTGGCAATTAGGGACGAAGGAGAAAAAAAAGCTTAGTAGTTTCATACATTTTGACTTCATTTTCTTCTAGCTCTTTTGAACGGCATGGAGTGTCCTCTTGTGCTCGATTTGCTTAGCTTTACAGCAGGACTGTTCATGTATGTTTGGAGTGTCCACAATGTTCCATCCGCTCCTACCTGAAGACTGTTAATGTATGTTTGGAGTGTCCACAATGTTCCATCCGCTCCTACCTGAAGACTGTTAATGTATGTTTGGATTGTCCACAATGTTCCATCCGCTCCTACCTGAAGACTGTTAATGTATGTTTGGAGTGTCCACAATGTTCCATCCGTTCCTACCTGAAGACTGTTAATGTATGTTTGGAGTGTCCACAATGTTCCATCTGCTCCTACCTGAAGACTGTTAATGTATGTTTGGAGTGTCCGCAATGTTCCATCCGCTCCTACCTGAAGACTGTTAATGCATGTTATATTCCATCCCGGTTTCCATCTCCTTAGGGGGCTCCATATGTGGAAAGTACCAGATAAAATTAACTGCTATTGGTGGATATGCCTGGACTGAAGGCAAGGCAGCAATAGTTGAAGACTAGCTACCTGTCCAGGTGGTGTGTTAACGGGGTAATTCCACTGTGAGACTCAGAGTTTTACAGGGTAATTCCACTGGGAGACTCTTAGATAGAGTTCTACAGGGTAATTCCACTGGGAGACTCTTAGATAGAGTTCTACAGGATAATTCCACTGTGAGACTCTTAGATAGAGTTCTACAGGGTAATTCCACTGGGAGACTCTTAGATAGAGTTCTACAGGGTAATTCCACTGTGAGACACCTTGATAGATTTCTACAGGGTAATTCCACTGTGACACACTTATATAGAGTTCTACAGGGTAATTCCACTGTGAGACTCTTAGATAGAGTTCTACAGGATAATTCCACTGTGAGACTCTTAGATAGAGTTCTACAGGGTAATTCCACTGGGAGACTCTTAGATAGAGTTCTACAGGGTAATTCCACTGTGAGACACCTAGATAGATTTCTACAGGGTAATTCCACTGTGACACACTTATATAGAGTTCTACAGGGTAATTCCACTGTGAGACTCTTAGATAGAGTTCTACAGGGTAATTCCACTGTGAGACTCTTAGATAGAGTTCTACAGGGTAATTCCACTGTGAGACTCTTATATAGAGTTCTACAGGGTAATTCCACTGCGAGACTCTTAGATAGAGTTCTACAGGGTAATTCCACTGTGAGACTCTTAGATAGGGTGCTACAGGGTAATTCCACTGGGAGACTCTTAGATAGGGTGCTACAGGGTAATTCCACTGTGAGACACTTAGATAGAGTTCTACAGGGTAATTCCACTGTGAGACTCAGAGTTTTACAGGGTAATTCCACTCTGAGACTCTTAGAGTTCTACAGGGTAATTCCACTGTGAGACACTTAGATAGAGTTCTACAGGGTAATTCCACTGTGAGACACCTAGATAGATTTCAACAGGGTAATTCCACTGTGACACACTTATATAGAGTTCTACAGGGTAATTCCACTGTGACACACTTAGATAGAGTTCTACAGGGTAATTCCACTGTGAGACACCTAGATAGATTTCAACAGGGTAATTCCACTGTGACACACTTATATAGAGTTCTACAGGGTAATTCCACTGTGAGACTCTTAGATAGAGTTCTACAGGGTATTTCCACTGTGAGACACTTAGATAGAGTGCTACAGGGTAATTCCACTGTGAGACTCTTAGATAGAGTTCTACAGGATAATTCCACTGTGAGACTCTTAGATAGAGTTCTACAGGGTAATTCCACTGGGAGACTCTTAGATAGAGTTCTACAGGGTAATTCCACTGTGAGACACCTAGATAGATTTCTACAGGGTAATTCCACTGTGACACACTTATATAGAGTTCTACAGGGTAATTCCACTGTGAGACTCTTAGATAGAGTTCTACAGGGTAATTCCACTGTGAGACTCTTAGATAGAGTTCTACAGGGTAATTCCACTGTGAGACTCTTAGATAGAGTTCTACAGGGTAATTCCACTGGGAGACTCTTAGATAGAGTTCTACAGGGTAATTCCACTGTGAGACACCTTGATAGATTTCTACAGGGTAATTCCACTGTGACACACTTATATAGAGTTCTACAGGGTAATTCCACTGTGAGACTCTTAGATAGAGTTATACAGGGTAATTCCACTGTGAGACTCTTAGATAGAGTTCTACAGGGTAATTCCACTGTGAGACTCTTAGATAGAGTTCTACAGGATAATTCCACTGTGAGACTCTTAGATAGAGTTCTACAGGATAATTCCACTGTGAGACTCTTAGATAGAGTTCTACAGGGTAATTCCACTGTGAGACACCTAGATAGATTTCTACAGGGTAATTCCACTGTGACACACTTATATGGAGTTCTACAGGGTAATTCCACTGTGAGACTCTTAGATAGAGTTCTACAGGATAATTCCACTGTGAGACTCTTAGATAGAGTTCTACAGGGTAATTCCACTGTGAGACTCTTAGATAGAGTTCTACAGGGTAATTCCACTGTGAGACTCTTAGATAGAGTTCTACAGGGTAATTCCACTGTGAGACACCTTGATAGATTTCTACAGTGTAATTCCACTGTGACACACTTATATAGAGTTCTACAGGGTAATTCCACTGTGAGACTCTTAGATAGAGTTATACAGGGTAATTCCACTGTGAGACTCTTAGATAGAGTTCTACAGGGTAATTCCACTGTGAGACTCTTAGATAGAGTTCTACAGGATAATTCCACTGTGAGACTCTTAGATAGAGTTCTACAGGATAATTCCACTGTGAGACTCTTAGATAGAGTTCTACAGGGTAATTCCACTGTGAGACACCTAGATAGATTTCTACAGGGTAATTCCACTGTGACACACTTATATGGAGTTCTACAGGGTAATTCCACTGTGAGACTCTTAGATAGAGTTCTACAGGGTAATTCCACTGTGAGACTCTTAGATAGAGTTCTACAGGGTAATTCCACTGTGAGACTCTTAGATAGAGTTCTACAGGGTAATTCCACTGTGAGACTCTTAGATAGAGTGCTACAGGGTAATTCCACTGTGAGACTCTTAGATAGAGTTCTACAGGGTAATTCCACTGTGAGAGTCTTAGATAGATTGCTACAGGGTAATTCCACTGTGAGACTCTTAGAGTTCTACAGGGTAATTCCACTGGGAGACTCTTAGATAGGGTGCTACAGGGTAATTCCACAGTGAGACTCTTAGAGTTCTACAGGGTAATTCCACTGGGAGACTCTTAGATAGAGTTCTACAGGATAATTCCACTGTGAGACTCTTAGATAGAGTTCTACAGGGTAATTCCACTGGGAGACTCTTAGATAGAGTTCTACAGGGTAATTCCACTGTGAGACACCTTGATAGATTTCTACAGGGTAATTCCACTGTGACACACTTATATAGAGTTCTACAGGGTAATTCCACTGTGAGACTCTTAGATAGAGTTCTACAGGATAATTCCACTGTGAGACTCTTAGATAGAGTTCTACAGGGTAATTCCACTGGGAGACTCTTAGATAGAGTTCTACAGGGTAATTCCACTGTGAGACACCTAGATAGATTTCTACAGGGTAATTCCACTGTGACACACTTATATAGAGTTCTACAGGGTAATTCCACTGTGAGACTCTTAGATAGAGTTCTACAGGGTAATTCCACTGTGAGACTCTTAGATAGAGTTCTACAGGGTAATTCCACTGTGAGACTCTTATATAGAGTGCTACAGGGTAATTCCACTGCGAGACTCTTAGATAGAGTTCTACAGGGTAATTCCACTGTGAGACTCTTAGATAGGGTGCTACAGGGTAATTCCACTGGGAGACTCTTAGATAGGGTGCTACAGGGTAATTCCACTGTGAGACACTTAGATAGAGTTCTACAGGGTAATTCCACTGTGAGACTCAGAGTTTTACAGGGTAATTCCACTCTGAGACTCTTAGAGTTCTACAGGGTAATTCCACTGTGAGACACTTAGATAGAGTTCTACAGGGTAATTCCACTGTGAGACACCTAGATAGATTTCAACAGGGTAATTCCACTGTGACACACTTATATAGAGTTCTACAGGGTAATTCCACTGTGACACACTTAGATAGAGTTCTACAGGGTAATTCCACTGTGAGACACCTAGATAGATTTCAACAGGGTAATTCCACTGTGACACACTTATATAGAGTTCTACAGGGTAATTCCACTGTGAGACTCTTAGATAGAGTTCTACAGGGTATTTCCACTGTGAGACACTTAGATAGAGTGCTACAGGGTAATTCCACTGTGAGACTCTTAGATAGAGTTCTACAGGATAATTCCACTGTGAGACTCTTAGATAGAGTTCTACAGGGTAATTCCACTGGGAGACTCTTAGATAGAGTTCTACAGGGTAATTCCACTGTGAGACACCTAGATAGATTTCTACAGGGTAATTCCACTGTGACACACTTATATAGAGTTCTACAGGGTAATTCCACTGTGAGACTCTTAGATAGAGTTCTACAGGGTAATTCCACTGTGAGACTCTTAGATAGAGTTCTACAGGGTAATTCCACTGTGAGACTCTTAGATAGAGTTCTACAGGGTAATTCCACTGGGAGACTCTTAGATAGAGTTCTACAGGGTAATTCCACTGTGAGACACCTTGATAGATGTCTACAGGGTAATTCCACTGTGACACACTTATATAGAGTTCTACAGGGTAATTCCACTGTGAGACTCTTAGATAGAGTTATACAGGGTAATTCCACTGTGAGACACCTAGATAGATTTCAACAGGGTAATTCCACTGTGACACACTTATATAGAGTTCTACAGGGTAATTCCACTGTGAGACTCTTAGATAGAGTTCTACAGGGTATTTCCACTGTGAGACACTTAGATAGAGTGCTACAGGGTAATTCCACTGTGAGACTCTTAGATAGAGTTCTACAGGATAATTCCACTGTGAGACTCTTAGATAGAGTTCTACAGGGTAATTCCACTGGGAGACTCTTAGATAGAGTTCTACAGGGTAATTCCACTGTGAGACACCTAGATAGATTTCTACAGGGTAATTCCACTGTGACACACTTATATAGAGTTCTACAGGGTAATTCCACTGTGAGACTCTTAGATAGAGTTCTACAGGGTAATTCCACTGTGAGACTCTTAGATAGAGTTCTACAGGGTAATTCCACTGTGAGACTCTTAGATAGAGTTCTACAGGGTAATTCCACTGGGAGACTCTTAGATAGAGTTCTACAGGGTAATTCCACTGTGAGACACCTTGATAGATTTCTACAGGGTAATTCCACTGTGACACACTTATATAGAGTTCTACAGGGTAATTCCACTGTGAGACTCTTAGATAGAGTTATACAGGGTAATTCCACTGTGAGACTCTTAGATAGAGTTCTACAGGGTAATTCCACTGTGAGACTCTTAGATAGAGTTCTACAGGATAATTCCACTGTGAGACTCTTAGATAGAGTTCTACAGGATAATTCCACTGTGAGACTCTTAGATAGAGTTCTACAGGGTAATTCCACTGTGAGACACCTAGATAGATTTCTACAGGGTAATTCCACTGTGACACACTTATATGGAGTTCTACAGGGTAATTCCACTGTGAGACTCTTAGATAGAGTTCTACAGGATAATTCCACTGTGAGACTCTTAGATAGAGTTCTACAGGGTAATTCCACTGTGAGACTCTTAGATAGAGTTCTACAGGGTAATTCCACTGTGAGACTCTTAGATAGAGTTCTACAGGGTAATTCCACTGTGAGACACCTTGATAGATTTCTACAGTGTAATTCCACTGTGACACACTTATATAGAGTTCTACAGGGTAATTCCACTGTGAGACTCTTAGATAGAGTTATACAGGGTAATTCCACTGTGAGACTCTTAGATAGAGTTCTACAGGGTAATTCCACTGTGAGACTCTTAGATAGAGTTCTACAGGATAATTCCACTGTGAGACTCTTAGATAGAGTTCTACAGGATAATTCCACTGTGAGACTCTTAGATAGAGTTCTACAGGGTAATTCCACTGTGAGACACCTAGATAGATTTCTACAGGGTAATTCCACTGTGACACACTTATATGGAGTTCTACAGGGTAATTCCACTGTGAGACTCTTAGATAGAGTTCTACAGGGTAATTCCACTGTGAGACTCTTAGATAGAGTTCTACAGGGTAATTCCACTGTGAGACTCTTAGATAGAGTTCTACAGGGTAATTCCACTGTGAGACTCTTAGATAGAGTGCTACAGGGTAATTCCACTGTGAGACTCTTAGATAGAGTTCTACAGGGTAATTCCACTGTGAGAGTCTTAGATAGATTGCTACAGGGTAATTCCACTGTGAGACTCTTAGAGTTCTACAGGGTAATTCCACTGGGAGACTCTTAGATAGGGTGCTACAGGGTAATTCCACAGTGAGACTCTTAGAGTTCTACAGGGTAATTCCACTGGGAGACTCTTAGATAGAGTTCTACTGGGTAATTCCACTGGGAGACTCTTAGATAGAGTTCTACAGGGTAATTCCACTGTGAGACTCTTAGATAGAGTTCTACAGGGTAATTCCACTGTGAGACTCTTAGATAGAGTTCTACAGGGTAATTCCACTGTGAGACTCTTAGATAGAGTGCTACAGGGTAATTCCACTGTGAGACTCTTAGATAGAGTTCTACAGGGTAATTCCACTGTGAGACTCTTAGATAGAGTGCTACAGGGTAATTCCACTGTGAGACTCTTAGAGTTCTACAGGGTAATTCCACTGGGAGACTCTTAGATAGGGTGCTACAGGGTAATTCCACAGTGAGACTCTTAGAGTTTTACAGGGTAATTCCACTGGGAGACTCTTAGATAGAGTTCTACTGGGTAATTCCACTGGGAGACTCTTAGATAGAGTTCTACAGGTGTTTACGCCTGACATCTCTCCCTCCTCTGCTATGAAGGGCTGATGAAGAGAGAGGGGAGCATTTCATTTCATGCCTGGTGCTTGTGTGATGAGTGTCATACGAGCATGGCAGTGCCCGGGTCGTACGTCAACGATTGGACAGGTGAGGAGGCTATCCATCTCATGTAAAGGCAGCGCCTCACACACTCAGTTAAACACAGAGCAACACAACCAACAACCAAACATATGTGCATGTCAGAGAGTGATAATGTCATTCAAAATTTGATTATTAAAGCCGGGTCGGGTAGCCATCTGCAACGCTAGATAAGATGAGAAAGTTCTACACACACACAAACACACAGTATACAGTGCCTTCGGAAAGTATTCAGACCCCTTGACTTTTTCCACATTTTCTGACATTGCAGCCATATTCTAAGATGGAATAAATACGTATTTTTCCTCAGCAGTCTACACACAATACCTCATCATGACAAAGCAAAAACAGGTTTGTAGACATTTTTGCAAATTAGCCACACTGAGCAATCAGGGGGTGAAGGACCTTGGTCAGGCAGGTGAACAATAACTCCTTGGTCACTCTGACAGCTCTAGAGTTCCTCTGTGGAGATGGGAGAACCTTCCAGAAGGACAACCATCTCTGCAGCACTCCACCAATCAGGCCTTTATGGTTGAGTGGTCAGACGGAAGCCACTCCTCAGTAAAAGGCACATGACAGCCCGCTTGGAGTTTGCCAAAACCCACCTAAATTCTCCCAGACCATGAGAAACAAGATTATCTGGTCTAATGAAACCAAGATTGAACTCTTTGGCCTGAATGCCAAGCATCAAGTCTGGAGGAAACCTGGCACCATCCCTAAGCATGGTGGTGGCAGCATCATGCTGTGGGGATGTTTTTCAGCAGCAGGGACTGGGAGACTAGTCAGGATCGAGGCAAAGATGAACGGAGCAAAGTACAGCGAGATCCTTGATGAAAACCTGCTCCAGAGCACTCAGGACCTCAGACTTGGGGTGAAGGTTCACCTTCCAACAGGACAAAGACCCTAAGCAGACAGCCAAGACAACGCAGGAGTGGCTTCTGGACAAATAGTAATTAGTTGTCTGTGCAGACTTAAGATAGCATGAGGTTGATAGCCCGAGCAGCAAAACACTATATTGTGCTCCTTTCTGCAAGTTTCCATACATGTGACTTCCTGTAGATAGTAAACCCACGGGATGTCACATGCTGCCGACGCACCCAAGCGGACGCCCAGTCTGATGACTCAATCCCAACAAAAAGGTTTTTTAATCAGGTTAGAAAAAACAAGAGACAATTCTTTAAACAGCATGACTAATTATATAATTTTCCATGATACTCATCTGACAGAATCTGAAGAATACAGGTGTGCCAAGCTTGTGGAGCCATGCCCAAGAGGCTGTAATCATTGCCAAAGGTGATTCAACAAAGTAATGAGTAAAGGGCTTTTGATTATTTTTTTTATACATTTGTAACAAATGTTTTACTTTGTTGTTATGGGGTATTGTGTGTTGATTGATGGGGGGGGGGTTTGAAAACTTTCTGAATGCACTGTAGGTTTTAGTATCCGTGATTTCCATTCAAAATCCTGTTTTCCCTAACCCCTAACCCCTAACCCTAACCCCTAACCCCTAAACCTAACCCTAAACCCAATCCCTAACTCTAACCCCTAAACCTAACCCTAACCCCAATCCCTAACTCTAATCCCTGAACCTAACCCCTAACCCCAATCCCTAACCCGAACCCCTAAACCTAATCCCTAACCCCAATCCCTAACCCTAACCCCTAACCCCTAACCCTAACCCCTAACCCCAATCCCTAACCCTAACCCCTAACCCCTAAAACTAACCCCTAATCCCTAATCCCTAATCCCTAACCCCTAACCCCTAACCCTAACCCCAATCCCTAACCCCTAACCCCAATCCCTAACCCCTAACCCCAATCCCTAACCCCTAACCCCAATCCCTAACCCCTAACCCCAATCCCTAACCCCTAACCCTAACCCCTAACCCCTAACCCCTAACCCCAATCCCTAACCCCTAACCCCAATTCCTAACCCCTAACCCCAATCCCTAACCCCTAACCCCAATCCCTAACCCCTAACCCTAACCCCTAACCCTAACCTCTAACCCCAATCCCTAACCCCTAACCCTAATCCCTAACCCCTAACCCTAACCCCTAACCCTAACCCCTAACCCCTAACCCTAACCCCTAACCCCAATCCCTAACCCCTAACCCCTAACCCTAACCCCTAACCCCAATCCCTAACCCCTAAATTGAAAACATTCTTTTTTTTTTTACCTGATTTTCAAAACCTTTACATTTTAATTTAGAGATTTGTAATCTCTATTGTTCTTTGTAAAATATGAAATGTTGATTGTATGAATCTGAAACTTGTTGATTGTTTGATTTACTTATGCATCTAATTAATTATGTTGTTAGATGTCTACATCTTTCCTTGACCTATGTTTCGGTGTGAAGCGTTGATCATAGAGATACATGTACAGTATATAACCAGGAAGGGTTTACTCTGCCTAAAATCTGTCTTGAAAATAAGACCACAAAGTGAATAATTTTTGTATAGAGGTAAATGAAGAGTGCGGAATTTGGTCAACAATCAAAATAAATCCGTTTTTTAGGGGAAATGGAGGTTACAACACTCTATCTTAACTCCTCCTCCACATTTACTGGATTGGTTGATCAGTGCAGAAGAGAACCGCCCCCGACAGTTGTTTTAAACCTGCAACGTTAGGTTAATTAACAAATGTAATTTCTAATTTGCTACGTGAGGCTTAATTGATCTTATTTGAAGATTTGTAATGGTTAGGTAGTTGTGAATGCACTGATTTAAGTGGACAGAACGTGGCATTTCAGCAACTTTGAAAAACAACAACTTTATATCAAAGTTGTGCCTGTTGTTGCCACACGTATCTGCCCTCTCATTGGCTAGAATGGTCCCACCTGATTTCACCTCCTCCCGCCTGACTTCCATCTTTGATGACATGTATTTCCATTAAGCGATCACCCGGCTGTCTTGTCAATATAATAGACAATCTTTGATATAACTCGTTTTACTATAGACTTTGCCATTGAGGGCTTCCACCATTTAAAAGTAGTCAACTGGGTGATTATTCCTACGGGTTGGGAAGTTATCCGCCAATCAAATTGAGTTAAACCCTATGGTTTGTAAACCAAAGAATAAGGTAATATCCAGGAGCCAAGACCAAGATTCATACCAGGACATTGGTCCCAAGATCCAGACCCAGTGAGTTGAAACCATGACAAGTTAAAGACTGAATTGATGTGGTCTCAAGACCAAGACCACTAGATCAAGAGTCCATGGGGCCCTTTTCTTCAATTAGTATAGTAAACTTGAGTACAGCAGAGTACAGTACAGTACAGTACACCAATGCATTTTGATTTGAGTATAGTAGTGTACAGTACAGTAGAGTACAGCCGTCTCCACCTTGCCGTCTCCACTTCCTCATTCCGGGCTCTAGCCTGTCTCCACTTCCTCATTCCGAGCTCTAGCCTGTCTCCACTTCCTCATTCCTAGCTCTAGCCTGTCTCCACTTCGTCATTCCTAGCTCTAGCCTGTCTCCACTTCCTCATTCCTAGCTCTAGCCTGTCTCCACTTCCTCATTCCTAGCTCTAGCCTGTCTCCACTTCCTCATTCCTAACTCTAACATCACAGTAGACTAGAGTACAGTAGACTAGAGTACAGTAGAGTAGAGTACCACACAGCACATTGGAGTACAACACAGTAGAGTAGAGTAGAGTGCAGTACAGTACAGTACAGTACAGGAGAGGAGAGTACAGTACAGTACAGTACAGCACAGTAGAGTAGAGTACAGCACAGTAGAGTAGAGTACAGCACAGTACAGTACAGTACAGGACAGTACAGTACAATAGAGTACAGTACAGTACAGTAGAGCAGAGTACAGTACAACACCGTACAGCACCATACAGTACAGTAGAACACAGTACAGTAGAATAGAGTACAGTACAGTAGAGTACAACACAGTACAGCACCGTACAGTACAGTACAGTATAGTACAGTAGAGCACAGTACAGTACAGTACAGTAGAGCACAGAACAGTAGAGTAGAGTACAGCACCGTACAGTACAGTACAGTATAGTACAGTAGAGCACAGTACAGTACAGTAGAACACAGAACAGTAGAGTAGAGTACAGTACAACATAGTACAGCACCGTACAGTACAGTAGAGTAGAGTACAGTAGAGTACAGTACAGTAGAACATAGTACAGTACAGTATAGTACAGTACAGTAGTGCACATTACATGACAGTAGAGTGCAGTACAGTAGAACACAGTACAGTACAGCAATTCTAAAGACAAAGGAATTCTCCGGTTGGAACATTATTGAAGATTTATGATCAAAACATTGTAAAGATTTATTCTATACATCAATTTAAAAATTTTCTACGAACTGTAATATAACTTTTTAGACTTTTCGTAGAAACATGTCAAACGATGTATAGAATCAATCTTTAGGATGTTTTTATCATAAATCTTCAATAATGTTCCAACCAGAGTTTGTTTGTAGAAAAGCAATGGAACGCAAGCTAACTTTCACATGACCCACTGTATCTTTGATAGGCAATGAGTTGAAAACCTACAAAACTCAGATTTCCCACTTCCTGGTTGAATTTTTCTCAGGTTTTCGCCATATGAGTTCTGTTATACTCACAGACATCATTCAAACAGTTTAAGAAGCTTCAGAGTGTTTTCTATCCACATCCACTAATTATATGCATATGCTATATTCGTTTATGGCTGAGTAGCAGGCAGTTTACTCTGGGCACCTTATTCATCCAAGATATTCAATACTGCCCCACAGTCACCAAGAAGTTAAAGGGGAACTGCACCCTCTAATTTGGCCTCTTTTTTTGGTTTGCTCCTTAATAAATGCAGGTGGCCATAACAGAAGCCAAACATGAGTTGGCTTGGGGGAGTGGTTTGATGTAGGTGTGTCCTTGCCACCACCAAGACACACCCATGTGTCAGAACTTTTGGCCTCAGCAGTTTCCCCTCCACTCAGTCACAACAAACAAATAAATAGTTCAATAACTACAGGCAGATAGATGTACGGTGAGATGCCGGAGGAAGCTCTGAGAAGGTCAATAGCCTACAATATGAGAACAATTCCATTGCTGAATTTATGTAGATTTTCTAAACTAAGTGTTTTGATACACTTCAATTGTGTCACAGGCCCGTTAAAGAATAAACAGTAATTTACATAATACCATAGAAGCAGTGTTCTGCAACTATAACAAAGTGTACATTTCACCTTCTACTGTCATTCCCAGCCGATACAAATACTGTGCCTATCAACATTTTGTCTGGTGGTAATGGGGTTACCATGGTAACATGTCAGAGTGGCCATACCTTCCTGTCTGGTGGTAATGGGGTTACCATGGTAACATGTCAGAGTGGTCATGACTTCCTGTGTGGTGATAATTGGGCTACCATGGTAACATGTCCGAGTTTTGATACCTTCCTGTGTGGTGGTAATGGGGTTACCATGGTAACATGTCAGCGTGGTCATAACTTCCTGTGTGGTGGTAATGAGGCTACCATGGTAACATGTAAGATTGGTCATACCTTCCTGTGTGGTGGTAATTGGGCTACCATGGTAACATGTCCAAGTGTTGATACCTTCTTGTGTGGTGGTAATGCGGTTACCATGGTAGCATGTCAGCATGATCATACATTCCTGTGTGGTGTCCCGTATACAACAGTAGTTCCCTGATCCTGGTGCAGAATAGACAGGGTTTCTCCCTCCCCATATTGACTGATATCATTCCATTCAATAATCAAAATAAAAACAGACAATACAAGTCAAAGTTGTATCTAGTAAAATGTTAATGCCAAGTGCCAGGTCTCTCTCCATTCAGAGACATCAGTATCAAGCCTGTCTGTCAGAGTGCTATGTGGGGTGGCCAGTCCTCTTCTGGCTGTGCCGGGTGGAGATTATAACAGAACGTGGCCAAGATGTTCAAATGTTCATAAATGACCAGCATGGTCAAGTAATAGTAATGACAGTGAACAGGCCGCAGGCAGAACAGTTGAAACTGGAGCAGCAGCACGGCCAGGTGGACTAGGGACAGCAAGGAGTCATCATGTCAAGTAGTCCTGAGGCATGGTCCTAGGGCTCAGGTCCTCCGAGAGAGAGAAAGAAAGAGAGAAAGAAAGAATTAGAGAGAGCATACTTAAATGCACACTGGACACCGGATAAGACAGGAGAAATACTCCAGATATAACAAACTGACCCTAGCCCCCCGACACATAAACTACTGCAGCATAAATACTGGAGGCAGAGACAGCAAGGGATGGTTCGTTGCTCCAGTGGCTTTCCGTTTACCTTCACTACAATCATAGAACCTACTGAAGAGATGAATCTTCAGGTTGAGACCGAGTCTGCGTCTCTCACATGGGTAGGCAGACCGTTCCATAAAAATGGAGCTCTATAGGAGAAAGCCCTCCCTCCAGCTGTTTGCTTAGAAATTCTAGGGACAGTAAGGAGGCATGCGTCTTGTGACCGTAGCGTACGTGTAGGTATGTACGGCAGGACCAGATCGGAAAGATAAGTAGGAGCAAGCCCATGTAATGCTTTGTAGGTTAGCAGTAAAACCTTGAAATCAGCCCTTGCTTTGACAGGAAGCCAGTGTAGGGAGGCTAGCACTGGAGTAATTGGATCACATTTTTTGGTTCTAGTCAGGACTCTAGCAGCCGTATTTAGCACTAACTGAAGTTTATTTAGTGCTTTATCCGGGTAGCCGGAAAGTAGAGCATTGCAGTAGTCTAACCTAGAAGTAACAAAAGCATGGATTAATTTTTCTGCATCATTTTTGGACAGAAAATGTCTGATATTTGCAATGTTACGTAAATGGAAAAGAACAGTCCTTGAAACAGTCTTGATATGTTCGTCAAAAGAGAGTAACGCCGAGGTCCTTCACAGTTTTATTTGAGACGTACAACCATCAATATTAATTGTCAGATTCAACAGAAGATCTCTTTGTTTCTTGGGACCTAGAACAAGCATCTCTGTTTTGTCCGAGTTTAAAACTTAGAGGCCTGATTCATACTGGAGTAGACCAGCTTCTTAGTGAGGACAGCCTGATTCATACTTGAGTGGACCAGCTTCTTAGTGAGGACAGCCTGGTTCAGACCGGAGTAGACCAGCTTCTTAGTGAGGACAACCTGATTCAGACTGCAGTAAACTTAATTCGCATCACAGCAGATCAATCTAGGTCCATGGTACAATACAGTAGAGTTTAACATGCAATATAGGTTATTATGGATGACGGTGGAGGTGGTCTATGTTCTAGAAGGTGGTGGTCCACGTGGTTTCAACCCAGTGGAGGGGAACATTGTAGGTCTTAAGTTAAAAAATAAAACAAAAATAATTGACCACAGAGAGGTCCCTTTGGTGTCAGTTTTCTGTTTTAATTATGGTTTAAGGGAAGTAGTCCGATCATTTAGTGTCAGTTGTCTTACGGTAGAAGAGAAGAGGTTTGGAGAACGGATTCATACCTCATGACATACACATCTAGTCTTTCTTCATCATTTTCACCATCATATCATTCCAGATCTGATTACAGTCTGATTCACTCCAGATCTGAGAACAGCCTGATTCACTCCAGATCTGATTACAGCCTGATTCACTCCAGATCTGAGTACAGCCAGATTCACTCAAGATCTGATTACAGCCAGATTCACTCCAGATCTGATTACAGTCTGATTCACTCCAGATCTGATTACAGCCTGATTCACTCCAGATCTGAGTACAGCCTGATTCACTCCAGATCTGAGTACAGCCTGATTCACTCCAGATCTGAGAACAGCCTGATTCACTCCAGGTCTGAGAATAGCTTGATTCACTCCAGATCTGAGAACAGCCTGATTCACTCCAGATCTGAGAACAGCCTGATTCACTCCAGATCTGAGAACAGCCTGATTCTGTATTTTTACCTTTAGATTTCCAGTTTGGTGTTAAGCCACTCATATACGAACACATAGAAGAGTTAGAATAGCTGAGAATAATACGTCTAGATATATATACAGTATATACATATCAATAAAAGATGACTAATTATAATATGTTTAGATATAGATCAATAAAAGATGACTAGTTAGCTGGGAAATTCCACAGTAAGAGAACTGCGCTGAGACAGATTTTTCAAACCCCCCCCCCCCCAAAAAAATAGATTTCAAAGTTTAACAAACCATACAACTCTATACACAATGGCTGCTTTTAACAATTTAGAATTGTACGAAAACACATTGGCTGGATTAACTGTGCAGATGCAAAGTTTGGTAACAAAATTACAGTAAAATCTCCTTCTGTTTTTTTTTGTTACCACTTTTTCACAAAACTCTGTTAAATATCTGCCCCGAATTAAGAAATATAGATGACTGCAGAAAGAATGGGGGTGTCAGCTATGACATGAGGCCTTGACTTTGAAAAAAAAAAAATGTTGGTTATTAAACAGCACGTGAAGTGGATTAGCATCCGATACCAGAATCGGGGTAAAATAATTTCATCATGTGTCCCTGATCTGTGCAACACGGAAATGCATAATTATGGATCTAATTATCATTATTTCCTATGGTGATATATTATAAATAGGTACACATATTCAAACACTTTGTCACGCTGCTATAAAGGATTTTGGAGGAATGTGCAGGAATACACAGGAAGGGTTTTTAATATACCCAAAACAAACACTTATACAAAAACACTGGGCTGTACCCAAACAAAAGAGCGAGGGTAAACCTCGTTGAACGACACGGGACGATACGCATAATAAACAATATATAAAGCACGCAGCAGAACAGCTGCACCAATGCATAGGTACTCACACCACCAACAGACATGGAACAATATCCGACAAAGACAAGAGGAAACAGAGGGTATATATATACCATCCTAATCAGGGGAAATGGGAAGCAGGTGTGTGTATTCAGACAAGACAGTCCGGGGTTTGATGATAATGGAACCAGGTGTGTGTTATCAGACAAGACAGTCCGGGGTTTGATGATAATGGAACCAGGTGTGTGTTATCAGACAAGACAGTCCGGGGTTTGATGATAATGGAACCAGGTGTGTGTTATCAGACAAGACAGTCCGGGGTTTGATGATAATGGAACCAGGTGTGTGTTATCAGACAAGACAGTCTGGGGGTTGATGATAATGGAACCAGGTGTGTGTATTCAGACAAGACAGTCCGGGGTTTGATGATAATGGAACCAGGTGTGTGTATTCAGACAAGACAGTCCGGGGTTGATGATAATGTATCCCGTTCAGTGAAGCCTTGAAAGCCGGTGACGTAGACCTCTGGAACTGGTGAACAGAATGAGCAGCAGTAACGGGGGGAATACATGACAGTACCCCACCGCCAACGTGCTGGATGACCACAGGGGCACGGTGCGGGTCGGTCTGGGCGCCGACGGTGAAAATCCCTGGTCAGCGAAGCGTCCAGGATGTCTTGCTCGGATGCCAAGGTCGGTCTGGCTCGGATGCCAAGGTGCCAGGGCCGGCTGATACCGTGCGTAAAAAGAGCCTCCGCAGTTTGCATGGCCGACGGAAGCCCAGGGCAGAGGAAGGAGGCAAAAAGCTTTGGATAAAACAGTCCACAACGATGAGAATGGTGGTGGGGGGAAGGACAGGGGGGAAGGTCAGTGACAAATTCCACCGACAGGTGAGACCAGGGTCATTGTGGAACCGGCAAGGGAAGGAGCTTTCCATAAGGGAGGTGTCTGAGGTGTCTCAGACTGAGAAGCAGATGGAGCAGGCCAAGGTGGGCCACCAGTACGTCTCCATTAGGCAGGCGATGGTACGGCCTATCCCAGGATGACCCGACACAGGTGCCTCCCAGGACAGGAGGCGGTCCCGCACACCTGTGGGCACGTAAGCATGGTTCTCCGGGCACTGTGCAGGTGCAGGTTCTGTACGCAGGGCCTGCCATATGTCGGCGTCCACATCCCATACCACTGGCGCAATGATGGGGCACGGAGGGATGATTGGGGTCTCCTCTCCCTGCCTCTCCTCTGAGTCATAGAGGTGACACAGGATGTCCGCTTTCACAGACTTCGAGCCTGGCCTATAGGATATTGTGAATTGTTAATGTGCTCCAGGTTGCGGTGGTCCGTCCACACCAGGAAAGGTTATTTGGACCCCTCCAGCCAGCGCCTCCACGCCTTAAGCCTTCTTGACCGCCAAGAGTTCCCGGTCCCCTACGTCGTAGTTCCTCTGGGCGGGGCTCAGCTGCTTAGAGTAGAAAGCTCAGGGAGGGCTTCTGGTACGCTGGGACAGCACTGCCCTAACTCCTACATCGGAAGAATCCACCTCGACGATGCAGGGGAGTGAGGGGTCAGGATGTGCCAACACGGGCCTTCAGTGTCTCGAACGCCCTCTCCGCCTCCGCCTCCAACGAAGCCGCTGGGGACCTCCTCTCAGCAAGGAGGTAAGAGGCGCGTCCACTGTGCTGAATCCCCGGATGTACCTCCGGAAATAGTTGGCAAACCTCTGGACTGCTTTCAAGGAGGTAGAATAGACCAAAATGTTGTCTATATAGACAACATTCACTACGCCCCATCCCAGCATGTCCCGAAACACTTTGTTAACGAAGGCCTGGAAGACTGAAGGAGCATTAGACAGGCCAAAGGGCATTACACTGGGATGTACCCAAACAAAAGAGCGAGGGTAAACCTCATTGAATGACACGGGACGATACCTGCAATACACAATATATATTGTGGGGTGGCAGGGTAGCCTAGTGGTTAGAGCGTTGGGGCGTTGGACTATTAACCGGAAGGTTAATAGTCAAACCCCCGAGCTGACAAGGTACAAATCTGTCGTTCTGCCCCTGAACAGGCAGTTAACCCACTGTTCCTAGGCCGTCATTGAAAATAAGAATTTGTTCTTGCGACGAACAATCCGGGAGCGTAATCATAGCCTCAAATGCATTAGCATAACGCAGCGGACAAAAAATACCCCGAGTAACTTATCCTATTCATTAAAATCGCAAATGGAATGAAATAAATATATTCAAACACAAGCTTAGCCTTTTGTTAACAACACTGTCATCTCAGATTTTCAAAATATGTGTTACAGCCAAGCATTTGTGTTAGTTTATCATGGCATAATGCTATGCTAGCTCTGCTGGCAGCAGGCAACATTTTCACGAAAATAAGAAAAGCAACCAAATTAAATCATTTACCTTTGAAGAACTTCAGATGCTTTCACTCAGGAGACTCCCAGTTAGATAGCAAATGTTCCTTTTTTCCCAAAATATTATTATTGTAGGCAAAATAGCTCCCGTTTCTTCATCATGCTTGGCTGAGAAATCGACCGGAAAATGCTACCATTACAACGCCAAACTTTTTTCAAAATTCACTCCATAATATCGACAGAAACACGGCAAACGTTGTTTAGGATCCATCCTCAAGGTGTTTTTAACATATATATTTGATGATATATCCGTCGAGGCAATTGGTTTCTCATAAGAAGCGATTGGAAAAATGGCTACCTCAGTATTTTACGCAAGATTTTCTGCGGGAGACACCATGTGACCACTTGCTAAATATGGTCCCTTACGACTATTCTTCAATGGAAATGCGTAAAAAGACGTCACAATGCTGTAGACACCTTGGGGAATACGTGGAACACGTAAGCTCATTCGTAGCTCATTCACAGCCATATAAGGAGTCATTGGCATGAGGCGGTTTAAAAAAATATGGCACTTCCTGGTTGTATTTTTTATCTGGGTTTCGCCTGTAACATCAGTTCTGTGGCACTCACAGACAATATCTTTGCAGTTTTGGAAACGTCAGAGTGTCTTCTTTCCAAAGCTGTCAATTATATGCATAGTCGAGCATCTTTTCGTGACAGAATATCTTGTTTAAAACGGGAACATTTTTCATCCAAAAATTTTAATAGCGCCCCCTAAATCCAAGAGGTTAACTGACTTGCCTAGTTAAATAAAGGTAAAATAAATAAATAAAATATATATAAAGCACGCAGCATAACAGCTGCACTACGCATAGGTACTCACACCACCAACGGACATGGAACAATATCCGACAAAGACAGAGGGAATAGAGGGCACATATATAACATCCTAATCAGGGGAAATGGGAACCAGGTGTGTGTTATCAGACAAAAAAGTATTGCTTTCACCACCAGATGACAGAAAGAGAAGTAAAACAGTTATCAGCTGAACATAGAGTAGTGGAAGGAAGACAGTTATCAGCTGAACATAGAGTAGTGGAAGGAAGACAGTTATCAGATGAACATAGAGTAGTGGAAGGGAAGACAGTTATCAGCTGAACATAGAGGAGTGGAAGGAAGACAGTCATCAGCTGAACATAGAGTAGTGGAAGGGAAGACAGTTATCAGCTGAACATAGAGTAGTGGAAGGAAGACAGTCATCAGCTGAACATAGAGTAGTGGAAGGAAGACAGTTATCAGCTGAACATAGAGTAGTGGAAGGGAGACAGTTATCAGCTGAACATAGAGTAGTGGAAGGAAGACAGTTATCAGCTGAACATAGAGGAGTGGAAGGGAAGACAGTTATCAGCTGAACATAGAGTAGTGGAAGGAAGACAGTTATCAGCTGAACATAGAGTAGTGGAAGGAAGACAGTTATCAGCTGAACATAGAGTAGTGGAAGGAAGACAGTTATCAGCTGAAAATAGAGTAGTAAGGGAAGACACAGCAGGTGACCATAGAGTAGTAAGGGAAGACACAGCAGGTGACCCAACTGTGCTTTGTGAATACTATAATATCCCATTGTGTCGAACTCGATTGCAGAAATTCCGTTAACGTTTTTTAATAAAATTCTGTTACCGATTTCGTAACCGAATTTGAATCAAAATTCATAAACAAAATTGATATCAAGTGTGTGCAAAGCTGTCATCGAGGGAAAGGGTGGCTACTTTGAAAAATCTCAAATATAAACTATATTTTGGATTTGTTTAACACTTTTTTGTTTACTACATGATTCCATATGTATGATTTCATAGTGTTCATGTCTTCACTATTATTCTACAATGTGGACAATAGTAAAAAAATTAAGAAAAGCCCTTGAATGAGTAGATGTGTCCAAAATCTTTGACTGGGACTATATATTTCTCAGAAATATAGACTCTTAGCGTTCATTTGACACCCAATTTGACATGCTCTTGTGCCCTTCACATGTTGATGCTCATGGGTCCATTTACATGGAAATGACCACCTATCACGACTGAAGAGGTTAATTATCCTTGGCCCTGAACGGAGGAAGGTGGAAATATGACAATAAACGGGAGAATTGTATATTTAAAATGGCCGACGATGATTGTAATGACATCGTGATGAAATAACCATTTCATCTGCCTCTATTATTGTGGAATTAATGTCCTTCACATCTACACTCTGTCGGCATCCCAAATGACACCCTATCTCCTACATAGTGCACTACTTCTGACCAGGAGCCATAGGGCTCTGTAGGGAACAGGGGGCCATTTGGATCACGGCTCTGTCTCTCTTCTCTCCCCATTCATTCTGAGATATATTGATCTTGTGACATTTATTTAAGTTTGGGCTAATGTATTAATTCCAAGATAATTATTCCAATATACTTTTGTCACTGTTGATATACCTCAGCGTCAGCAGGCAGGGGTTGGGGCGGGAGCTGAATAAACGGCTATTTGACATTGGCGGACAGGAAGCTGGCAGTGAGAGAAATGTCTCTCCTTGAGGACGGCCATATGTGGAGAAAGACGTAGAGGGAAAATATTCAGACACCAGACAATTTGTTCTGCCGACAAGTGAAACGTGCTCTTGGCTTTCTCAGGCAGACGCAACAGGAAGGAGACGGAGGATATTGGTCAAATTGGGAGAGTAATGTAATGTACTGAATGCTTTAGGACAGTGCTGAGCCACTTGAAAGGACCATGGAGACATTGTTTTGAGGCTTTGCAACAGAGAGGTATAAAATGGCCTCCGTGTGGCATAGCGGTCTAAGGCACTGCATTGATGTGCTTGAGGCGTCACTACAGACCTGAGTTCGATCCCAGGCTGGGTCATATTCAGCTAGATTTCACTTACATCTGGGTCAGATTCAGCTAGACTTCTCTTACATCTGGGTCATATTCAGCTAGACTTCTCTTATATCTGTGTCATATTCAGCTAGACTTCTCTTATATCTGGGTCATATTCAGCTAGACTTCTCTTACATCTGGGTCAGCTAGACTTCTCTTATATCTGGGTCATATTCAGCTAGACTTCTCTTACATCTGGGTCAGCTAGACTTCTCTTATATCTGGGTCATATTCAGCTAGACTTCTCTTACATCTGGATCATATTCAGCTAGACTTCTCTTATATCTGGGTCATATTCAGCTAGACTTCTCTTACATCTGGGTCAGCTAGACTTCTCTTATATCTGGGTCATATTCAGCTACACTTCTCTTACATCTGGGTCATATTCAGCTAGACTTCTCTTATATCTGGGTCATATTCAGCTAGACTTCTCTTATATCTGGGTCATATTCAGCTACACTTCTCTTACATCTGGGTCATATTCAGCTAGACTTCACTTACATCTGGGTCATATTCAGCTAGACTTCTCTTACATCTGGGTCATATTCAGCTAGACTTCTCTTATATCTGGGTCATATTCAGCTAGACTTCTCTTATATCTGGGTCATATTCAGCTAGACTTCACTTACATCTGGGTCATATTCAGCTAGACTTCTCTTACATCTGGGTCATATTCAGCTAGACTTCTCTTACATCTGGGTCATATTCAGCTAGACTTCTCTTACATCTGGGTCATATTCAGCTAGACTTCTCTTACATCTGGGTCATATTCAGCTAGACTTACAGTGGAACCATTTCAGATGCAACAGGGTATTAGCTGAGAATTGATCCGGATGTTTCTCAAATGAGTGAGCAGTGGG
>NC_092176.1:40633398-40635898 GCF_045791955.1 Oncorhynchus clarkii lewisi | reverse complement strand
GCTATATGTTCAGTTGCCATGCTATATGTTCTGTTGCTATGCTATATGTTCTGTTGCCATGCTATATGTTCCGTTGCCATGCTATATGTTCCGTTGCCATGCTGTATGTTCTGTTGCCACGCTATATGTTCCGTTGCCATGCTATATGTTCTGTTGCCACGCTATATGTTCTGTTGCCATGCTATATGTTCTGTTGCCATGCTATATGTTCTGTTGCCATGCTATATGTTCTGTTGCCATGCTATATGTTCCGTTGCCATGCTATATGTTCTGTTGCCACGCTATATGTTCCGTTGCCACGCTATATGTTCCGTTGCCATGCTATATGTTTCGTTGCCATGCTGTATGTTCTGTTGCCACGCTATATGTTCCGTTGCCATGCTATATGTTCTGTTGCCACGCTATATGTTCCGTTGCCATGCTATATGTTCCGTTGCCATGCTATATGTTCCGTTGCCATGCTATATGTTCCGTTGCAATGCTGTATGTTCCGTTGCAATGCTGTATGTTCTGTTGCCACGCTATATGTTCCGTTGACATGCTATATGTTCCGTTGCAATGCTGTATGTTCCGTTGCAATGCTGTATGTTTCGTTGCCATTCTGTATGTTCCGTTGCCATGCTATGTGTTCTGTTGCCACGCTATATGTTCCGTTGCCATGCTATATGTTCTGTTGCCATGCTATATGTTCCGTTGCTATGCTGTATGTTCTGTTGCCATGCTATATGTTCTGTTGCCATGCTATATGTTCTGTTGCCATGCTATATGTTCTGTTGCCATGCTATATGTTCTGTTGCCATGCTATATGTTCTGTTGCCATGCTATATGTTCTGTTGCCACGCTATATGTTCCGTTGCCACGCTATATGTTCCGTTGCCATGCTATATGTTTCGTTGCCATGCTGTATGTTCTGTTGCCACGCTATATGTTCCGTTGCCATGCTATATGTTCTGTTGCCACGCTATATGTTCCGTTGCCATGCTATATGTTCCGTTGCCACGCTATATGTTCCGTTGCCATGCTATATGTTCCGTTGTAATGCTGTATGTTCCGTTGCAATGCTGTATGTTCTGTTGCCACGCTATATGTTCCGTTGCCATGCTATATGTTCCGTTGCAATGCTGTATGTTCCGTTGCAATGCTGTATGTTTCGTTGCCATTCTGTATGTTCCGTTGCCATGCTGTATGTTCCGTTGCAATGCTGTATGTTCTGTTGCCACGCTATATGTTCCGTTGCCATGCTATGTGTTCTGTTGCCACGCTATATGTTCCGTTGCCATGCTATATGTTCTGTTGCCATGCTATATGTTCCGTTGCTATGCTGTATGTTCTGTTGCCATGCTATATGTTCTGTTGCCATGCTGTATGTTCTGTTGCCATGCTATATGTTCTGTTGCCATGCTATATGTTCTGTTGCCATGCTATATGTTCTGTTGCCATGCTATATGTTCCGTTGCCATGCTATATGTTCTGTTGCCACGCTATATGTTCCGTTGCCACGCTATATGTTCCGTTGCCATGCTATATGTTTCGTTGCCATGCTGAATGTTCTGTTGCCACGCTATATGTTCTGTTGCCATGCTATGTGTTCTGTTGCCACGCTATATGTTCCGTTGCCATGCTATATGTTCCGTTGCCACGCTATATGTTCCGTTGCCATGCTATATGTTCCGTTGCAATGCTGTATGTTCCGTTGCAATGCTGTATGTTCTGTTGCCACGCTATATGTTCCGTTGCCATGCTATATGTTCCGTTGCAATGCTGTATGTTCCGTTGCAATGCTGTATGTTTCGTTGCCATTCTGTAGGTTCCGTTTCCATGCTATGTGTTCTGTTGCCACGCTATATGTTCCGTTGCCATGCTATATGTTCTGTTGCCATGCTATATGTTCCGTTGCTATGCTGTATGTTCTGTTGCCATGCTATATGTTCTGTTGCCATGCTATATGTTCTGTTGCCATGCTATATGTTCTGTTGCCATGCTATATGTTCTGTTGCCATGCTATATGTTCTGTTGCCATGCTATATGTTCTGTTGCCACGCTATATGTTCCGTTGCCACGCTATATGTTCCGTTGCCATGCTATATGTTTCGTTGCCATGCTGTATGTTCTGTTGCCACGCTATATGTTCCGTTGCCATGCTATATGTTCTGTTGCCACGCTATATGTTCCGTTGCCATGCTATATGTTCCGTTGCCACGCTATATCTTCCGTTGCCATGCTATATGTTCCGTTGCAATGCTGTATGTTCCGTTGCAATGCTGTATGTTCTGTTGCCACGCTATATGTTCCGTTGCCATGCTATATGTTCCGTTGCAATGCTGTATGTTCCGTTGCAATGCTGTAAGTTTCGTTGCCATTCTGTATGTTCCGTTGCCATGCTGTATGTTCCGTTGCAATGCTGTATGTTCTGTTGCCACGCTATATGTTCCGTTGCCATGCTATATGTTCCGTTGCCACGCTATATGTTCCGTTGTCATGCTGTATGTTCCGTTGCCAT
>NC_092176.1:40618398-40628398 GCF_045791955.1 Oncorhynchus clarkii lewisi | reverse complement strand
CTTCCCACTCCTGGGCCAGACTACACTCAATCATATGACCCACTGAAGAGATGAGTCTTCAGTAAAGACTTAAAGGTTGAGACCGAGTTTGCGTCTCTGACATGGGTAGGCAGACCGTTCCATAAAAATGGAGCTCTATAGGAGAAAGCCCTGCCTCCAGCTGTTTGCTTAGAAATTCTAGGGACAATTAGGAGGCCTGCGTCTTGTGACCATAGCGTACGTGTAGGTATGCACGGCAGGACCAAATCAGAGAGATAGGTAGGAGCAAGCCCATGTAATGCTTTGTAGGTTAGCAGTAAAACCTTGAAATCAGCCCTTGCTTTGACAGGAAGCCAGTGTAGGGAGGCTAGCACCGGAGTAATATGATACATTTTTTTGGTTCTAGTCAGGATTCTAGCAGCCGTATTTAGCACTAACTGAAGTTTATTTAGTGCTTTATCCGGGTAGCCGGAAAGTAGAGCATTGTAGTAGTCTAACCTAGAAGTAACAAAAGCATGGATTAATTTTTCTGCATAATTTTTGGACAGAAAGTTTCTGATTTTTGCAATGTTATGTAGATGGAAAAAAGCTGTCCTTGAAATGGTCTTGATATGTTCTTCAAAAGAGAGATCGGGGTCCAGAGTAACGCCGAGGTCCTTCACAGTTTTATTTGAGACGACTGTACAACCATTAAGATTAATTGTCAGATTCAACAGAAGATCTCTTTGTTTCTTGGGACCTAAAACGAGCATCTCTGTTTTATCTGAGTTTAAAAGTAGAACGTTTGCAGCCATCCACTTCCTTATGTCTGAAACACATGCTTCTAGCGAGGGCAATTTTGGGGCTTCACCATGTTTCATTGAAATGTACAGCTGTGTGTCATCCGCATAGCAGTGAAAGTTAACATTATGTTTTCGGATAACATCCCCAAGAGGTAAAATATATAGTGAAAACAATAGTGGTCCTAAAACGGAACCTTGAGGAACACCGAAAGGAAAACCATTCACAGAGACAAACTGATATCTTTCCGACAGATAAGATCTAAACCAGGCCAGAACTTGTCCGTGTAGACCAATTTGGGTTTCCAATCTCTCCAAAAGAATGTGGTGGTCGATGGTATCAAAAGCAGCACTAAGGTCTAGGAGCACGAGGACAGATGCAGAGGCTCGGTCCGATGCCATTAAAATGTCTCTCTCTCGCTCTCTCTGTCTCTCTCTCGCTCTCTCTGTCTCTCTCTCGGTCTCTCTGTCTCTCTCTGTCTCTCTCGCTCTCTCTGTCTCTCTCTCGCTCTCTCTGTCTCTCTCGCTCTCTCTGTCTCTCTCTGCCTCTCTCTGCCTCTCTCTGTCTCTCTCTGCCTCTCTCGCTCTCTCTCTCTCTCTCTCTGTCTCTCTCTTGCTCTCTCTGCCTCTCTCTGCCTCTCTCTGCCTCTCTCTGCCTCTCTCTGTCTCTCTCTGTCTCTCTCTCGCTCTCTCTGTCAATTCAATTCAAGGGCTTTATTGGCATGGGAAACGTGTTAACATTGCCAAAGCAAGTGAGGTAGATAATATATAAAGTGAATATATAAAGTGAAATAAACAATAAAAATTAACAGTAAACATTACACATACAGAAGTTTCAAAACAATAAAGACATTACAAATGTCATATTATATATATACAGTGTTTTAACAATGTACAAATGGTTAAAGGACACAAGATAAAATAAATAAGCATAAATATGGGTTGTATTTACAATGGCGTTTGTTCTTCACTGGTTGCCCTTTTCTCGTGGCAACAGGTCACAAATCTTGCTGCTGTGATGTAACACTGTGCTATTTCACCCAGTAGATATGGGAGTTTTTCAAAATTGGATTTGTTTTCGAATTCTTTGTGGATCTGTGTAATCTGAGGGAAATATGTCTCTCTAATATGGTCATACATTGGGCAGGAGGTTAGGAAGTGCAGCTCAGTTTCCACCTCATTTTGTGGGCAGTGTGCACATAGCCTGTCTTCTCTTGAGAGCCATGTCTGCCTACGGCGGCCTTTCTCAATAGCAAGGCTATGCTCACTGAGTCTGTACATAGTCAAAGCTTTCCTTAAGTTTGGGTCAGTCACCGTGGTCAGGTATTCTGCCACTGTGTACTCTGTAGGGCCAAATAGCATTCTAGTTTGCTCAGTTTTTTTGTTAATTCTTTCCAATGTGTCAAGTAATTATCTTTTTGTTTTCTCATGATTTGGTTGGGTCTAATTGTGCTGCTGTCCTGGGGCTCTGTAGGATGTGTTTGTGTTTGTGAACAGAGCCCCAGGACCAGCTTGCTTAGGGGACTCTTCTCCAGGTTCATCTCTCTGTAGGTGATGACTTTGTTATGGAAGGTTTGGGAATCGCTTCCTTTTAGGTGGTTATAGAATTTAACGGCTCTTTTCTGGATTTTGATAATTAGTGGGTATCGGCCTAATTCTGCTCTGCATGCATTATTGGTGTTCTACGTTGTACACAGAGGATATTTTTGCAGAATTCTGCGTGCAGAGTCTCAATTTGGTGTCTCTCTCTCTCTCTCTCTCTCTCTCTCTCTCTCTCGTTCTCACTGTCTCTCTCTGTCTCTCTCTGTCTCTCTCTCTCTCTGTCTCTCTCGCTCTGTCTCTCTCTCTCCCTCTGTCTCTCTCTGTCTCTCTCTCTCTCCTCCTCTGTCTCTCTCTGTCTCTCTCTCTCTCTCTGTCTCTCTCGCTCTGTCTCTCTCTCTCTCTCTCTCTCTCTCTCTCTCTACCTCTCTCTCTCTCTCTCTCTCTCTCTCCCTCTGTCTCTCTGTCTCTCTCGCTCTGTCTCTCTCTCTCTCTCTCTCTCTCTCTCTCTCTCTCTCTCTCTCTCTCTCTCTCCCTCTGTCTCTCTCTCTCTCTCTGTCTCTCTCTCTCTCTCCCTCTGTCTCTCTCTCTCTCTGTCTCTCTCTCTCTCCCTCTGTGTCTCTCTCTCTCTCTCTCTCTCTCTCTCTCTCTCTCGCTCTGGGACCCTGGACTGTCTCGCCTCAACTTTTATTGAAATTGGCTTCTGCAATTTGACCGTATCAGACCGTTACATAGTGATAAAACAGCAGGGGCACAGCTCTGTAGTGAAGTCCCCCAGTGATCACACACACACACTACACACACACACACATTACATACACACACACTACACACACACTACACACACACACACACACACATTACACACACACACACACTACACACACACACACACACACACATTACATACACACACACACTACACACACACACACACACACACACACACACATACACACACACACACACACACACACATTACACACACACACGCACACACTACACACAAAACACACACACTACGCACACACACACACACACACACTACATACACACATACTACATACACACACACTACACACACACACACACACTACACACACACACACACTATACACACACACACACATTGCACACACACACTACACACACACACGCACATGCACACACACAGTATCATATGCCAAGTGCAGTTCAGTGTAACGTAGTGGGGGACAGGGTAACCAGCCCCCCAGGGTGTAGGGGACAGGGTAAACAGCCCCCTGGGTGTAAGGGACAGGGTAAACAGCCCCCTGGGTGTAGGGGACAGGGTAAACAGCCCCCTGGGTGTAGGGAACAGGGTAAACAGCCCCCCAGGGTGTAGGGGACAGGGTAAACAGCCCCCAGAATTTAGGGGACAGGGTAAACAGCCCCCAGGGTGTAGGGGACAGGGTAAACAGCCCCCATAATTTAGGGGACAGGGTAAACAGCCCCAGAATTTAGGGGACAGGGTAAACAGCCCCCAGGGTGTAGGGGACAGGGTAAACAGCCCCCAGCATTTAGGGGACAGAGTAAACAGCCCCCAGAATTTAGGGGACAGGGTAAACAGCCCCCAGAATTTAGGGGACAGGGTAAACAGCCCCCAGAATTTAGGGGACAGGGTAAACAGCCCCAAGAATTTAGGGGACAGGGTAACCAGCCCACTGGGTGTAGGGGACAGGGTAAACAGCCCCCCAGGGTGTAGGGGACAGGGTAAACAGCCCCCCAGGGTGTAGGGGACAGGGTAAACAGCCCCCTGGGTGTAGTGGACAGGGTAAACAGCCCCCTGGGTGTAGGGGACAGGGTAAACAGCCCCCTGGGTGTAGGGGACAGGGTAAACAGCCCCCTGGGTGTAGGGGACAGGGTAAACAGCCCCCTGGGTGTAGGGGACAGGGTAAACAGCCCCCAGGGTGTAGGGGACAGGGTAAACAGCCCCCCAGGGTGTAGGGGACAGGGTAACCAGCCCCCGGGGTGTAGGGGACAGGGTAAATAGCCCCCCAGGGTGTAGGGGACAGGGTAACCAGCCCCCGGGGTGTAGGGGACAGGGTAAACAGCCCCCCAGGGTGTAGGGGACAGGGTAAACAGCCCCCAGGGTGTAGGGGACAGGGTAAACAGCCCCCCAGGGTGTAGGGGACAGGGTAAACAGCCCCCTGGGTGTAGGGGACAGGGTAAACAGCCCCCGGGGTGTAGGGGACAGGGTAAATAGCCCCCTGGGTGTAGGGGACAGGGTAAACAGCCCCCCAGGGTGTAGGGGACAGGGTAACCAGCCCCCGGGGTGTAGGGGACAGGGTAAACAGCCCCCTGGGTGTAGGGGACAGGGTAAACAGCCCCCGGGGTGTAGGGGACAGGGTAAACAGCCCCCCAGGGTGTAGGGGACAGGGTAACCAGCCCCCCGGGGTGTAGGGGACAGGGTAAATAGCCCCCGGGGTGTAGGGGACAGGGTAACCAGCCCCCGGGGTGTGGTGGACAGGGTAAACAGCCCCCAGGGTGTAGGGGACAGGGTAAATAGCCCCCAGGGTGTAGGGGACAGGGTAAACAGCCCCCCTGGGTGTAGGGGACAGGGTAACCAGCCCCCGGGGTGTAGGGGACAGGGTAAACAGCCCCCTGGGTGTAGGGGACAGGGTAAATAGCCCCCCAGGGTGTAGGGGACAGGGTAAACAGCCCCCCAGGGTGTAGGGGACAGGGTAAACAGCCCCCTGGGTGTAGGGGACAGGGTAAACAGCCCCCTGGGTGTAGGGGACAGGGTAAACAGCCCCCTGGGTGTAGGGGACAGGGTAAACAGCCCCCTGGGTGTAGGGGACAGGGTAAACAGCCCCCTGGGTGTAGGGGACAGGGTAAACAGCCCCCAGGGTGTAGGGGACAGGGTAAACAGCCCCCCAGGGTGTAGGGGACAGGGTAACCAGCCCCCGGGGTGTAGGGGACAGGGTAAATAGCCCCCCAGGGTGTATGGGACAGGGTAACTAGCCCCCGGGGTGTAGGGGACAGGGTAAACAGCCCCCTGGGTGTAGGGGACAGGGTAAACAGCCCCCTGGGTGTAGGGGACAGGGTAAACAGCCCCCTAGGTGTAGGGGACAGGGTAAACAGCCCCCCAGGGTGTAGGGGACAGGGTAAACACCCCCCAGGGTGTAGGGGACAGGGTAAACAGCCCCCCAGGGTGTAGGGGACAGGGTAAACAGCCCCCTGGGTGTAGGGGACAGGGTAAACAGCCCCCGGGGTGTAGGGGACAGGGTAAATAGCCCCCTGGGTGTAGGGGACAGGGTAAACAGCCCCCCAGGGTGTAGGGGACAGGGTAACCAGCCCCCGGGGTGTAGGGGACAGGGTAAACAGCCCCCTGGGTGTAGGGGACAGGGTAAACAGCCCCCCAGGGTGTAGGGGACAGGGTAACCAGCCCCGGGGTGTAGGGGACAGGGTAAATAGCCCCCGGGGTGTAGGGGACAGGGTAACCAGCCCCCGGGGTGTAGGGGACAGGGTAAACAGCCCCCAGGGTGTAGGGGACAGGGTAAATAGCCCCCAGGGTGTAGGGGACAGGGTAAACAGCCCCCCTGGGTGTAGGGGACAGGGTAACCAGCCCCCGGGGTGTAGGGGACAGGGTAAACAGCCCCCTGGGTGTAGGGGACAGGGTAAATAGCCTCCCAGGGTGTAGGGGACAGGGTAAACAGCCCCCAGGGTGTAGGGGACAGGGTAAACAGCCCCCCTGGGTGTAGGGGACAGGGTAACCAGCCCCCTGGGTGTAGGGGACAGGGTAACCAGCCCCCGGGGTGTAGGGGACAGGGTAAACATCCCCCAGGGTGTAGGGGACAGGGTAAACATCCCCCAGTGTGTAGGGGACAGGGTAAACAGCCCCCAGGGTGTGGGGACAGGGTAAATAGCCCCCGGGTGTAGGGGACAGGGTAACCAGCCCCCGGGGTGTAGGGGACAGGGTAACCAGCCCCCAGGGTGTAGGGGACAGGGTAAACAGCCCCCAGGGTGTAGGGGACAGGGTAAACAGCCCCCAGGGTGTAGGGGACAGGGTAAACAGCCCCCGGGGTGTAGGGGACAGGGTAAACAGCCCCCGGGGTGTAGGGGACAGGGTAAACAGCCCCCAGGGTGTAGGGGACAGGGTAAACAGCCCCCAGGGTGTAGGGGACAGGGTAAACAGCCCCCAGGGTGTAGGGGACAGGGTAAATAGCCCCCAGGGTGTAGGGGACAGGGTAAATAGCCCCCCTGGGTGTAGTGGACAGGGTAAACAGCCCCCGGGGTGTAGGGGACAGGGTAAATAGCCCCCAGGGTGTTCTAGGGATCAAGTCAATTTGTCAGAGAGACTCCATGGCCACCAGACCTCCAACCTGCGTCAGTTTTGATTCCTGCCCTGTCCACCTGATCCCTTCCCCATTTCCACAGCACCATGCTATGCCTGGAGAGTAAAGGCCTGCAACAACATAGAACCCCGACAAGTGATTGATGTCTTCCTAATAGTCTCAAATAAGATGTATCGGAACGAGGGATGAGGGCGAAAGGAGTGGAGGGCGGGTGTGTCGGGGAAAAGGGAGGAGTTGGGGAGGAAGGAGGGGATGGGGCGAGGGGGAAGATGGGGAAGAGGGCTGGGGAGAAGAAGAGCGAGAGAATGATTATGTAGGCCACCCTGTCAGGTAAACTTTCTGCTTGTAGCTAACTGGATATGTCAGGCTGACTAAGTGTTGGAAGCTGTCGAGCAGGAACAATGGGGTTAACTATGGCCTGGATGTCTTACGCAGCATGCGGCAGAGAGAGAGGAGAGACAGAGAAGAAAGAACGAGGGCGAGAGAGAGCGGGAGGGGGAGAGAGAGGGAGAGAGTGGGCATAGAGACAGAGAGAGAGAGAGAGAGAGAGAGAGAGGGGGGGGGTAGAGAGAGAGGGCATAGAGAGAGAGCGAGAGCGGGAGGGGGGAGAGAGAGAGAGAGAGAGAGAGAGAGAGAGAGAGAGAGGGGGGGGGGGGAGAGGGGATAGAGAGAAAGAGAGAGACCTCCTGTCCAACGTATGGCCATATTAGAGACACATATTTCCCTCAGATTACACAGATCCACAAAGAATTCGAAAACAAATCCAATTTTGAAAAACTCCCATATCTACTGGGTGAAATAGCACGAGAAAAGGTCAACCAGTGAAGAACAAACACCATTGTAAATACAACCCATATTTATGCTTATTTATTTTCCCTTGTGTACTTTAACTATTTGTACATTGTTACAACACTGTATATATACATATATAATATGACATTTGTAATGTCTTTATTGTTTTGAAACTTCTGTATGTGTAATGCTTACTGTTAATTTGTATTGTTTAGAGAAACTGGCTAGAGAAAGACAGAGAGAGGTAGGGAGAGAGAGAGAGAGAGAGAGAGAGAGGTAGGGAGAGAGAGAGAGAGAGAGAGAGAGAGAGAGAGGTAGGGGAGAGAGAGAGAGAGAGAGAGAGAGAGAGAGAGAGAGAGAGAGAGAGAGAGGGGGAAGGGGGAGAGAGAGAGAGAGCTACCCTTTCTTTCTCTGTAACACATCATTTTAATCATCATTTGAGGGAGGAAGAGGAAGTTGACTGCATGGCAGAGAGTTGGAGAACATGTGTTTTTCACAAGAATACTGAAGAAAAAGCATTTTAATTTCCCTCCTCAAAATACATCAGATACTTATTCCCGCTCTCTATTCTGTGTATCCTGGGGAGGTTGGGGCAATAGCCCCGGAGTGTTCCTATAAGTAATGTAGACATATGGGACAAACAACGTCCATCCACAGCTAAAACAACGGCAAACCACAGCTAAAACAACGTCCATCCACAGCTCAGAGCTCGTCTACATAGACTGGGCATCTGCCGCCCTTAATCAATCCCCTCTCCTGAATACGAATCAGAATAATGAGTCAATTAATGTGCTGAAACTGCAACGGGAGAGAGAGGAGAGAGAGAGAGAGAGAGAGAGAGAGAGAGAGAGAGATGGGGGGGGAAATGAAAGGGGGTGGCTGAGACTTGTACAGCCTGACCTGTATGTTCTGTATTCTCACTGCTGCTATTGTAATGTGATGCTGTTGTTTTGTGTCTGCTGCTATTGTAATGTGATGCTGTTGTTTTGTGTCTGCTGCTATTGTAATGTGATGCTGTTGTTTTGTGTCTGCTGCTATTGTAATGTGATGCTGTTGTTTTGTGTCTGCTGCTATTGTAACGTGATGCTGTTGTTTTGTGTCTGCTGCTATTGTAATGTGACGCTGTTGTTTTGTGTCTGCTGCTATTGTAATGTGACGCTGTTGTTTTGTGTCAGCTGCTATTGTAATGTGATGCTGTTGTTTTGTGTCTGCTGCTATTGTAATGTGATGCTGTTGTTTTGTGTCTGCTGCTATTGTAATGTGACGCTGTTGTTTTGTGTCTGCTGCTATTGTAACGTGATGGTGTGCTGTTGTTTTGTGTCTGCTGCTATTGTAACGTGATGGTGTGCTGTTGTTTTGTGTCTGCTGCTATTGTAATGTGATGGTGTGCTGTTGTTTTGTGTCTGCTGCTATTGTAATGTGATGCTGTTGTTTTGTGTCTGCTGCTATTGTAACGTGATGGTGTGCTGTTGTTTTGTGTCTGCTGCTATTGTAATGTGATGGTGTGCTGTTGTTTTGTGTCTGCTGCTATTGTAATGTGATGCTGTTGTTTTGTGTCTGCTGCTATTGTAACGTGATGGTGTGCTGTTGTTTTGTGTCTGCTGCTATTGTAACGTGATGGTGTGCTGTTGTTTTGTGTCTGCTGCTATTGTAATGTGATGGTGTGCTGTTGTTTTGTGTCTGCTGCTATTGTAATGTGATGCTGTTGTTTTGTGTCTGCTGCTATTGTAACGTGATGGTGTGCTGTTGTTTTGTGTCTGCTGCTATTGTAACGTGATGGTGTGCTGTTGTTTTGTGTCTGCTGCTATTGTAATGTGATGGTGTGCTGTTGTTTTGTGTCTGCTGCTATTGTAATGTGATGCTGTTGTTTTGTGTCTGCTGCTATTGTAACGTGATGGTGTGCTGTTGTTTTGTGTCTGCTGCTATTGTAATGTGATGCTGTTGTTTTGTGTCTGCTGCTATTGTAATGTGATGCTGTTGTTTTGTGTCTGCTGCTATTGTAACGTGATGGTGTGCTGTTGTTTTGTGTCTGCTGCTATTGTAATGTGATGCTGTTGTTTTGTGTCTGCTGCTATTGTAATGTGATGCTGTTGTTTTGTGTCTGCTGCTATTGTAACGTGATGGTGTGCTGTTGTTTTGTGTCAGCTGCTATTGTAATGTGATGCTGTTGTTTTGTGTCTGCTGCTATTGTAATGTGACGCTGTTGTTTTGTGTCTGCTGCTATTGTAATGTGACGCTGTTGTTTTGTGTCTGCTGCTATTGTAACGTGATGCTGTTGTTTTGTGTCTGCTGCTATTGTAATGTGATGCTGTTGTTTTGTGTCTGCTGCTATTGTAACGTGATGGTGTGCTGTTGTTTTGTGTCAGCTGCTATTGTAATGTGATGCTGTTGTTTTGTGTCTGCTGCTATTGTAATGTGACGCTGTTGTTTTGTGTCTGCTGCTATTGTAATGTGACGCTGTTGTTTTGTGTCTGCTGCTATTGTAACGTGATGCTGTTGTTTTGTGTCTGCTGCTATTGTAATGTGACGCTGTTGTTTTGTGTCTGCTGCTATTGTAATGTGACGCTGTTGTTTTGTGTCTGCTGCTATTGTAAC
>NC_092176.1:40575898-40613398 GCF_045791955.1 Oncorhynchus clarkii lewisi | reverse complement strand
TATGTTTTGGGTCATTGTCCTGTTGGAAAAACAAATGATAGTCCCACTAAGAGCAAACCAGATGGGATGGCGTATCTCTGCAGAATGCTGTGGTAGCCATGCTGGTTAAGTGTGCCTTGAATTCTAAATATATCACAATGTCACCAGCAAAGCACCCCCACACCATCACACCTCCTCCTCCATGCTTCACGGTGGGAAATACACATGTGGAGATCATCCGTTCACTCACAACGCGTCTCACAAATACACGGCAGTTGGAACGAGAAATCTCCAAAGGGGACTCATCAGACCAAAGGACATATTCCCACTGGTCTAATGTCCATTGCTCATGTTTCTTGGCTCAAGCTAGTCTCTTCTTCTTATTGGTGTCCTTAGTGGTTTCTTTGAAAGCAATTAGATCATGAAGGCCTGATTCACGCAGCCTCCTCTGAATAGTTGATGTTAAGATCTGTTTGTTTTTTGAACTCTGTGAAGCATTTTTTTTCAGCTGTAATTGAATGAATGAATTGAATGAATTATCCTCTGGGTCTTCCATTCCTGTGGCGGTCCTCATGAGAGCTAGTTTCATCATAGCGCTTAATGGTTTTTACAACTGCACTTGAAGAAGCTTTCAAAGATCTTGAAATGTTCCATATTGACTGACCTTCGTATCTTAAAGTACTGAGGGACTGCCGTTTGTCTTTGCTTATTTGAGCTGTTCTTGCCACAATATGGACTTGGTCTTTTACCAAATAGGGCTATGTTCTGTATATCCCCCACCCCGGTTAGTTATTATGATTTTATTTCACTGTAGAGCCCCCAGTCCCGCTCAACATGCCTTAGATAGCTATTTTGTCCCATCCCCCACACCTGGCTTAACTGGTTCCTCCAGAGACAATACTGCTCTCATCATCACTCAATGCCTAGGTTTACCTCCACTGGACTCACATCCTACCATACCCTTGTCTGTACATTATGCCCTGAATCTATTCTACCACACCCAGAAATCTGCTCCTTTTATTCTATGTTCCCAATGCACTAGGAGACCAGTTCTTATAGACTTTAGCCGTACCCTTATCCTACATCTCCTCTGTTCCTCTGGCGATGTAGAGGTTAACCCAATCTCTCACAAATGATCAGGAACCTACCAGGTACAACCCTAAATCTGTAAACATGGGCACCCTCATAGATATCATCCTTAACAACTTGCCCTCTAAATACACCTCTGCTGTCTTCAACCAGGATCTCAGTGATCACTGTCTCATTGCCTGCGTCCGTATTGGGTCCGTGGTCAAACGACCACCCCTCATCACTGTCAAACTCTCCCTAAAACATGTCAGCGAGCAGGCCTTTCTAATCGACCTGGCCCGGGAATCCTGGAAGTATATTGACCTCATCCTGTCAGTAGAGGATGCCTGGTTGTTCTTTAAAAGTGCTTTAATCACCATCTTAAAACGTCTTATGGGCAGGTGACGGTAGTGTAAATACATCAAAATAAAGCTTAGCTTCTTTTTAATCCTGCCGCTGTGTCAGACTTCAAAAAGGCTTTATGGCGAAAGCACACCATGCAATTATTTGAAGACAGTGCCCCGCAAACAAAACCACGAAAAACATATTTCAACCAGGCCGGCGTGACATGAAAGTCAGAAATAGCCATAGAGAGGCTTTATTCTCTATTTTGGTTGGGCCAGGGTGTGACTAGGGTGGACATTCTATGTTCTTTTTTCTATGTTTTTGTATGTCTTTGTTTTTGGCCTGGTATGGTTCTCAATCAGGGACAGCTGTCTATCGTTGTCTCTGATTGGGAACCATACTTAGGTAGCTCTTGCCACATGGGTTTTGTGGGTAGTTGTTTTCTGTATAGTTAGTTTCCTTACAGAACTGTTTGTTTTCCTCTTTGTTATTTTTTGTTCTAGTGTTCTGATTTTAATAAAATATCATGAACACGTCTCACGCTGGTCCTTTGGTCATTCACAGGAAGAGGATCGTTACAGATATAATAAATGCCTTACCTTTGATGATCTTCTTCTGCTGGCACTCTCAAAGGTCCCAGTTACATCACAAAGGTCCTTTTCTTCAATAATGTCCTTTTTTTATCCATAAAAACTCAGTTTAGCTGGCGCGCTTCAGTCAATATTCCACCCAGTTTCCCTCCATCAAAATGCATACAAAATTAATCCCATACCTTACTAATAAACTTTTCCAAACAAGTCAAACATCGTTTATAATCAAACCATAGGTACCCTAATACGTAAATAAACGCTCAAATTTCAGACGGAGAATCGTTATTGTCTTTACCGGAGAAAAATACCAAAGCGCGTGCTCTCATTCATTCACCCCAGACTTGACTGCCCTTGACCAGCACAAAAACATCCTGTGGCATACAGCATTAGCGTCGAACAGGCCCCACGATATGCAACTTTTCAGGGGAGTCAGGAACCAATATACACAGTCAGTTAGGAAAGCTAAGGCTAGCTTTTTCAAACAGAAATTTGCATCCTGTAGCACAAATTCCAAACAGTTTTGGAACACTGTATAGTCCATGGAGAATAAGAGCACCTCCTCCCAGCTGCCCACTGCACTGAGGTTAGGAAACACTGTCACCACCGATAAATCCACGATAATCGAGAATTTCAATATGTATTTTTCTGCTGCTGACCATGCTTTTCACCTGGCTACCCCAACCCCAGTCAGCAGCTCTGCAACCCCCCGCAACAACTTGCCCAAGCCCCCCTGCTTCTCCTTCACCCAAATCCAGATAGCTGATGATCTGAAAGAGCTGAAAAATCTAGCTCCCTACAAATCAGCCGGGCTAGACAATCTGGACCCTCTCATTCTAAAATTATCCACTGAAATTGTTGCAACCCCTATTATTAGCCTGTTTAACCTCTCTTTTGTATCGTCTAAAATCCCCAAAGCTGCCGCGGTCATCCTCCTCTTCAAAGGGGGACACACTCTAGACCCAAACTGTCATAGACCTATATCCATCCTGCCCTGCCTTTCTAAAGTCTTCGAAAGCCAAGTTAACAAACAGATCACCGACCGTTTTGAATCCCACTGTTCCTTTACCACTATGCAATCTGGTTTCCAAGCTGGTCATGGGTGCACATCAGCCACGCTCAAGGTCCTAAACGACATCATAACCGCCATCCATAAAAGACAGTACTGTGCAGTCGTCTTCATCGACCTGTCCAAGGCTTTCGATTCTTATCGGCAGACTCAATAGCCTTGAATTCTCAAATGACTGCCTCGCCTGGTTCACCAACTACTTCTCAGATAGAGTTCACTGTGTCAGATCGGAGGGCCTGTTGTCCGGATCTCTGGCAGTCTCTATGGGGGTGCACAGGGTTCAATTCTCGGGCCGACTCTTTTCTCTGTTTATATCAATGATGTCGCTCTTGCTGCTGGTGATTCTCTGATCCACCTCTACGCAGACGACACCATTCGGTATACATCTGGCCCTTCTTTGGACACTGTGTTAACAAACCTCCAAATGAGCTTCAATGCCTGACAACACTCCTTCCGTGGCCTTCAACGGATTGAATGTTAGTAAAACTAAATGCATGCTCTTTAAACGATTGCTGCCTGCCCGAATAGCATCCCTACTCTGGACGGTTCTGACTTAGAATATGTGGACAACTACAAATACCTAGGTGTCTGATTAGACTGTAAACTCTCCTTCCAGATTCACATTAAGCATCTCCAATCCAAAATTAAATCTAGAATCGGCTTCCTATTTCGCAACAAAGCCTCCTTCACTCATGCTGCCAAGCATACTCTTGTAAAGCTGACTAGCCTACCAATCTTTGACTTCGGTGATGTCATTTACAAAACAGCCTCAAACACTCTACTCAGCAAATTGGATGTAGTCTATCACAGTGCCATCCATTTTTTCACCAAAGCCCCTTATACTACCCACCACTGCAACCTGTATGCTTTCATTGGCTGGCCCTTGCTACATATTTGTCGCCAAACCCACTGACCCATCTATAACTCTTTGCTAGGTAAAGCCAAGCCTTATCTCAGCTCACTGGTCACCATAGAAACACCCACCCGTAGCACGCGCTCCAGCAGGTATAATTCACTGGTCATCCCCAAGCCAACTCCTCTTTGGCCGCCTTTCCTTCCACTTCTCTGCTGCCAATGACTGGAACGACTTGCAAAAATCACTGAAGTTGGAGACTTATATCTCCCTCAGTAACTTTAAGCATCAGCTGTCAGAGCAGCTTACCGATCACTGTACCTGTACACAGCCCATCTGTAATTAACTATCTCATCCCCATATTGTTATATAGTTTTGCACCCCAGTGTCTCTACTTGCACATTATCATCTGCACATCTATCACTCCTGTGTTAATGCTAAATTGTAATTATTTCACCACTATGGCCTATTTATTACCTTACCTCCCTAATCTCACTACATTTGCAAACACTGTACATAGATTTCTCTATTGTGTTATTGACTGTACGTTTGTTTATCCCATGTGTAACTCTGTGTTGTTTTGTCGCACTGCTTTGCTTTATCTTGGCCAGGTCGCAGTTGTAAATGAGAACTTGTTCTCAACTGGCCTACCTGGTTAAATAAAGGTGATTTTTTTTAAAAACAAGGTTGTTGTCCGGGCACCACATGGCCAGGTGTCTGACCTCCTCCCTAAGGCTGTCTCTTCGTTGTTGGTGAACAGGCCTACCACTATTGTGTAATCTGCTAATTGAATGATGGTGTTGGTGTCGTGCCTGGCCATGCAGTCATGAATGAACAGGGATTACAGGAGGGGACTGAGCACACACCCCTGAGGGGCCTCTGTGTTGAGGATCAGCGAGGCGGATGTGTTGTTACCTACGCTTACCACTTGGGGGTGGCACGTCAGGAAGTCCAGGATCCAGTTGCAGAGGGATGCTTAACCCAGGGTCCTTAGCTTATTGATGAGCTTTGATGGCCCTATGGTGTTGAATACTGAGCTGTAGTCAATGAATAGCATTTTCACATAGGTGTTCCTTTTCTCCATGTGGGAAAGGGCAGTGTGGAGTGCAGTAGAGATTGCATCATCTGTGGATCTGTTGGGGCTGTATGCAAATTGGAGTGGGTCTAGGGTTTCTGGGATAATGGTGTTGATGTGAGCCTTGACCAGCCTTTCAAAACACTTCATGGCTACAGACGTGAGTGCTACGGGTCTGTAGTCATTTAGGCAGGTTACCTTAGTGTTCTTGGGCACATGCACTATGGTGGTCTGCTTAATACATGTTGGTATTGCAGACTCGGACAGGGAGAGGTAGAAAATGTCAGTAAAGACTTTTGCCAATTGGTGAGCGCATGCTCGCAGTACACATCCTGGTAATCCATCTGGCACTGCGGCCTTGTGAATGTTGACCTGTTTCAAGGTCTTACTGACATTAGCTGCGGAGAGCGTGATCACACAGTCTTCCGGAACAGCTGGTGCTCTCATGCATGTTTCTGGATTATTTGCCTCGAAGCGAGCATAGAGGTAGTTTAACCTGTCTGGTAGGCTCATTGTCACTGGGCAGCTCTCAGCTGTGTTTCCCTGAAATGGTTTGCAAGCCCTGCCACATCCAATGAGCATCAGATCTGGTGTAGTACGATTCAATCTTAGTCCTGTATTGACGCTTTCTCTGTTTGATGGTTCGTCGGAGGGCATAGCGGGATTTCTTATAAGCTTCCGGGTTAGAGTCCTGCTCCTTGAAAGCGGCAGCTCTAGCCTTTAACTCAGTGCGGATGTTACATGTAATCCATGGCTTCTGGTTGGGGTATGCACGTACTGTCACTATGGGGACGACGTCGTCGATGCACTTATTGATGAAGCCAATGACTGATGTGGTGTACTCCTCAATGCCATTGGAAGAATCTTGGAACATATTCCAGTCTGTGCTAGCAAAACAGTCCAGTAGCTTAGCATTTGCTTCATCTGACCACTTTTTTATTGATCGAAACACTTGTGCTTCCTGCTTTAACTTTAGCTTGAAAGCAGGAATCAGGAGTATATCATTATTTTCAGATTTGCCAAATGGAGGGCGAGGGATAGCTTTGTATGCGTCTCTGTGTGTGGAGTAAAGGTGACCCAGAGTTTTTTCTCTCTGGTTGCATAATTAACTTTCTGATAGAAATTTGGTAAAATACAGTTAAGTTTCCCTGCATTAAAGTCTCACTAGTCCTACTAGGAGCGTCGCCTCTGGGTGATCGTTTTCTTGATTGCTTATGGCGCAATACAGCTCATTCAATGCTGTCTTAGTTCCAACCTCAGTCTGTGGTGGTATATTAAAGGGGAGGTATTCATCCATTACCTCCATATTAAAGGGGAGGTAATCATCCATTACCTCCATATTAAAGGGGAGGTAATCAGCCATTACCTCCATATTAAAGGGGAGGTATTCATCCATTACCTCCATATTAAAGGGAAGGTATTCATCCATTACCTCCATATTAAAGGGGAGGTAATCATCCATTACCTCCATATTAAAGGGGAGGTAATCAGCCATTACCTCCATATTAAAGGGAAGGTATTCCTCCATTACCTCCATATTAAAGGGGAGGTAATCATCCATTACCTCCATATTAAAGGGGAGGTAATCAGCCATTACCTCCATATTAAAGGGAAGGTATTCATCCATTACCTCCATATTAAAGGGAAGGTATTCATCCATTACCTCCATATTAAAGAGGACATAATCATCCATTACCTCCATATTAAAGGGGAGGTAATCAGCCATTACCTCCATATGGAATAGCTTTTATAAACCTCCTTTGGCGAGGACAGAGAGAAAAGAGCCACCGTTGATTCTGTAATGAATGTTGTTGTCATGACGCCATTAAGGATCATAAAACAACAATCAAGTGACAGTATCCAGCGGTAGTAAAGCAAGAGACCATGAACCACAATTAGTGCCAGGTTCTTACCTCTACATACACTAAGCAGGGACAGAGTACAAGTCTGGGATCTTAAATTACTTACACATTTCTAAATATTTTACGAATTGGAATTTGTAAGATATCATGTGAATTGGCTCGTGAGCACTGCTTTCAAAATTACTGGCTGACTAATACAAAACGTTTGGAGCATCACTTTAATTAGAATGTAGGCTATGCTAACAAAGGTTAATTCATTAATTTCAAGGTCATCAATTATAAGCTAATTGGGTTCCAGACAGGGCTGTGAGGGACTGGGCAGGGACTGCTGAAGGGTAGAGACCCCTGATAAAGAACAAAGTATTTTGAACTCAATTAGAGAAGTCTTAGTGAATATCAGAGCGTATATCATCTCTGGTTACAATGGGTCAGACAGACAGACACTTCTGTTCAACAAACCCAGGTAGAAGCACGGAAGGTTTGTGGCAGAACATTTATGAAACTTCCCGAGTGGTGCAGCGGTCAAAGCCACTGCATCTCAGTGCTAGAGGCGTCACTACAGACCCCGGTTAGATTCCAGGCTGTATCGTAACCGGTCGTGATTGGGCGACGCACAATTAGCCCAGCATCGTTAGGGTTTGGCTGGGGTAGGTCGTCATTGTAAATAAGAATTTGTTCTTAACTGACCTGCCTGGTTAAATAAAAATACAAACATTTGGGTATAAGTAGGTAGTTCAGTGTTTAGGGTAGGTACAGTTAGACAGTCCATCTCCACTATACACATCTCACCCATTGGTTGTATTTCATGGAGCATTCCCACAATCTTCTAAGAATGTTGGAAATGACACAATACAGTGACTATTTTATAACGCTAGCTTCTAGGTCATTTTAGTGACATTACATATATTAATATATGTTCCAGTCAATAATTGAAACATGGTGTTGAAGACACTTAAATCAAGCAGGTAATTGAAAGGCCTTGGGTGGTTTCTAATATAATAAAGTAGTTTGTTTCTGACTGACAGTTTCTCTTATCCATGTAAGCCAAAGTGGTTGCCTTTCCTGGCCGCTCTTGATTTCTGTCAAGATTGGTATCAAAACTGAATGAACATGGCATAGTTGAGGGTTGGCACCCCTCGGGTTCGTGCCTTGGGAGAGATCTTTGTGGGCTATACTCGGCCTTGTCTCTGGGTAGTAAGTTGGTGGTTGAAGATATAAGATCAAATCAAATCAAATGTATTTATATATCCCTTCTTACATCAGCTGATATCTCAAAGTGCTGTACAGAAACCCAGCCTAAAACCCCAAACAGCAAGCAATGCAGGTGTAGAAGCATATATCCCTCTAGTGGTGTGGGGGCTGTGCTTTGGCAAAGTGGGTGGGGTTATATCCTGCCTGTTTGGCCCTGTACAGTCGTACGGGGCCACAGTGTATCCTAACCCCTGCTATCTCAGCCTCCAGTAATTACGCTGCAATAGTTTGTGTCGGGGGGGGCTAGGGTCAGTCTGTTATATCTGGAGTATTTCTCCTGTCTTATCCGGTGTCCTGTGTGAATTTAAGCTCTGTCTAATGTTCTATCTTTCTCTGTTTCTTCTCTCGGAGGACCTGAGCCATAGGACCATGCCTCAGGACTACCTGGCCTTGTCACGATCATTTATAGAAACGGACCAAGGTGCAGTGGATGTTGAGTTCCACATCATTTATTAGAAAGTGAAACTTAGCAAAACAAAACAATAAACTAACAACGAACCGTGACTACAGAGATGCTACGTGCACTAACTCAAAACAATATCCCATAAACACAGGTGGGAAAAACAGCTACTTAAATATGATCCCCAATTAGAGACAACAATTACCAGCTGCCTCTAATTGGGAATCATACAAATCACCAACATATAAAAGAAACGAGACCACATAGAACTAAATAAACTAGATCACCCCCAGTCACGCCCTGACCCACTTCACCATAGAGAAACAATGGCTCTCTATGGTCAGGGCGTGACAGTAACCCCCCCAAAGGTGTGGACTCCGGCCGCAAAACCTGAAACCAAATAGGGAGGGTAGGGGGGGGGGGGGGGGTGAACACTGTGCCTAGACTGGATTTCGATGCCAAAGAAGGCTCCTGCCATGGAGCGGGACTGGACACCGGCCCTGGCCTGGACATCGGTGCAGAGGAAGACTCCTGCCATGGAGCGGGACTGAACGCCATGTCTGGACTGGGCATCGGCGCAGAGGTGAGCTCCTGCCATGGAGCGGGACTGGACGCTGTACCTGGACTAGGCACCAATGCAGAAGAAGACTCTGGCCTTGGAGCTGGAGGTTCCGGACAGTTGACCATCGCCGGAGGTTCCGGACCGTTGACTGTCTCAGGAGGTTCCAGAAGGTGGACCGTCTCAGGAGGTTCCGAACCGTGGATCGTCTCAGGAGGTTCCGGACTGTTGACCTTCTCAGGAGGTTCCAGACCGTAGACCGTCTCAGGAGGTTCCGGATCGTGGACAGTCTCTGGAGGTTCCGGACTGTGAAATGTCGCCAGAAGCTCCGGACTGGGAAATGTCGCCGGAAGCTCCGGACTGGGAACTGTCGCCGGAAGCTCTCTCGGAGGAACTGAGCCCTAGGACCATGCCTCAGGACTACCTGGCCTGATGACTCCTTGCTGTCGCCAGTCCGCCTGGTCGTGCTGCTGCTCCAGTTTCAACTGTTCTGCCTGCGGCGATGGAACCCTGACCTGTTCACCGGACTTGCTACCTGTCCCAGACCTGCTGTTTTCAACTCTCTAGAGACAGCAGGAGCGGTAGAGATACTCTGAAAGATTGGCTATGAAAGGCCAACTGACATTTACTCCTGAGGTGCTGACCTGTTGCACCCTCTACAACCACTGTGATTATTATTATTAGACCATGCTGGTCAACTATGAACATTTGAACATCTTGGCCATGTTCTGTTATAATGTCCACCCAGCACAGCCAGAAGAGGACTGGTCATCCCTCAGAGCCTGGTTCCTCTCTAGGCTTCTTCCTAGGTTCCTGCCTTTCTAGGTAGTTTTTCCTAGCCACCACGCTGCCACATCTGCAATGCTTGCTGTTTGGGGTTTTAGGCTGGGTTTCTGAATAGCACTTTGTGACATCGATGTAAAAAGGGCTTTATAAATACATTTGATTGATTGAGTTGGCCATCACAAGGAAGGAACATAGCATAGTTGGCCATCACGGCAAGATGGGGTACACAGTGTGTCAGGGGAGGGTACTGACAGAAGGGAGGATGGGGTACACAGTGTGTCAGGGGAGGGTACTGACAGAAGGGAGGATGGGGTATACAGTGTGTCAGGGGAGGGTACTGACAGAAGGGAGGATGGGGTACACAGTGTGTCAGGGGAGGGTACTGACAGAAGGGAGGATGGGGTATACAGTGTGTCAGGGGAGGGTACTGACAGAAGGGAGGATGGGTTACACAGTGTGTCAGGGGAGGGTACTGACAGAAGGGAGGATGGGGTATACAGTGTGTCAGGGGAGGGGGTAACCCCAGGTGAGACAGACAAACCGGGACCCACAGCTGTGGAGATAAACAAACAAACAAATAAACAGGGACCCACTACTATGGAGAGAGACAGACAGGGACCCACAGCTGTGGAGAGAGAGACAGACAGGGACCCACTGCTGTGGAGAGAGAGACAGACAGGGACCCACAACTGTGGAGAGAGTTACTGACAGGGACCCACAACTGTGGAGAGAGAGACAGACAGGGACCCACAACTGTGGAGAGAGAGACAGACTGGGACCCACAACTGTGGAGAGAGACAGAGAATGACCCACAGCTGTGGAGAGAGACAGAGAATGACCCACAGCTGTGGAGAGAGAGACAGACAGGGACCCACAGCTGTGGAGAGAGTTACTGACAGGGACCCACAACTGTGGAGAGACACATACATGGACCCACAGCTGTGACAGGGACACACAGCTGTGGAGAATTAGACAGGCAGGGATCCACAGCTGTGGAGAGAGAGATGGACTGGGACCCTGTACTGGTCAGCAGAACAAACGACTAGAGGAAGGGGAGGAATAGGGACATATTGTGAACAATGATTTGATACAGTATGTCACTGAGGTACTGGTCAATCACTTGTTGGGTGGGGACCGATTACTTTTCAATGGTGGATGACCTTTCAAGGCAATAGATTAATTTCTCATTTTAAATCTGGTACCATGATGTTTTTGTTGTTGTTGTTGTTACATTGAACATATTGTTATTATCCCTTTGTTATTGTCCACCTATACGTAAACACTGTAAATCCTAAAACTAATTTATCATAATCGTAATTTGATTGTCAGCTGCAAGGCCAGAAAAACATGGGACCACGTGGAGGGGATTATCTAATGTATTATTGGAGAATGTACAGTATGTTAATGAGCCCTGATGATAAACTCTACTGTACAGTATGTTAATGAGTCAATAAACTCTACTGTACAGTATGTTAATGAGCCCTGATGATAAACTCTACTGTACAGTATGTTAATGAGTCAATAAACTCTACTGTACAGTATGTTAATGAGCCCTGATGATAAACTCTACTGTACAGTATGTTAATGAGCCCTGATGATAAACTCTACTGTACAGTATGTTAATGAGTCAATAAACTCTACTGTACAGTATGTTAATGAGCCCTGATGATAAACTCTACTGTACAGTATGTTAATGAGTCAATAAACTCTACTGTACAGTATGTTAATGAGTCAATAAACTCTACTGTACAGTATGTTAATGAGCCCTGATGATAAACTCTACTGTACAGTATGTTAATGAGTCAATAAACTCTACTGTACAGTATGTTAATGAGCCCTGATGATAAACTCTACTGTACAGTATGTTAATGAGTCAATAAACTCTACTGTACAGTATGTAAATGAGTCAATAAACTCTACTGTACAGTATGTTAATGAGTCAATAAACTCTACTGTACAGTATGTTAATGAGCCCTGATGATAAACTCTACTGTACAGTATGTTAATGAGTCAATAAACTCTACTGTACAGTATGTTAATGAGCCCTGATGATAAACTCTACTGTACAGTATGTTAATGAGTCAATAAACTCTACTGTACAGTATGTAAATGAGTCAATAAACTCTACTGTACAGTATGTTAATGAGTCATGATGATAAACTCTACTGTACAGTATGTTAATGAGTCAATAAACTCTACTGTACAGTATGTTACTGAGTCATGATGATAAACTCTACTGTACAGTATGTTAATGAGTAATGATGATAAACTCTACTGTACAGTATGTTAATGAGTCAATAAACTCTACTGTACAGTATGTTAATGAGTCAATAAACTCTACTGTACAGTATGTTAATGAGTCAATAAACTCTACTGTACAGTATGTTAATGAGTCAATAAACTCTACTGTACAGTATGTTAATGAGTCAATAAACTCTACTGTACAGTATGTTAATGAGCCCTGATGATAAACTCTACTGTACAGTATGTTAATGAGTCAATAAACTCTACTGTACAGTATGTTAATGAGTCATGATGATAAACTCTACTGTACAGTATGTTAATGAGTCATGATGATAAACTCTACTGTACAGTATGTTAATGAGCCCTGATGATAAACTCTACTGTACAGTATGTTAATGAGTCAATAAACTCTACTGTACAGTATGTTAATGAGTCATGATGATAAACTCTACTGTACAGAAGCAAAACAAGCATGTCTGTTCTCCTCATCGTAGAATCAAGTTTGTTGAAACAATAGTTGATACAGGTCAATTATAGTACATTTGATTCTATATTTGAGTCTATATTCAAATCTATATTTGAGTCTATATTCAAATCTATATTTGAGTCTATATTCAAATCTAAATTCCAGTCTACATTTAAGTCTATATTTGAGTCTGATAAATTAATAATTCAACTAACTACCAAAGCTGCAAAGGAGATACAACTTTCCTCATTTAGGGTTTGAAATCCACCCTACATATCCAAATGTACTGTCACAAACCCACGGAACTCTATAGCTGTTCCACCTAGTCTTAATGAATATGAAGTGACTCTATAGCTGTTCCACCTAGTCTTAATGAATATGAAGTGACTCTATAGCTGTTCCACCTAGTCTTAATGAATATGAAGTGACTCTATAGCTGTTCCACCTAGTCTTAATGAATATGAAGTGTCGCTGTATTTCACTTCCTTAACTATCGTAGCTAACGAACTGAGTTATAAAGGGAGAATTCATGGCCCAACCTAAACATCCAGGGTCTGGAGCCTAGAATATAATATATTCTGTGACAATAACGACACCGAAATTCCCTATATAGTACACTACTTTAGACCCTATTCCCTATATAGTGCACTACTATAGACCCTATTCCCTATAGAGTGCACTACTATAGACCAGAGCCCTATTCCCTATATAGTACACTACTATAGACCCTATTCCCTATATAGTGCACTACTATAGACCAGAGCCATATTCCCTATATAGCTCCACAATGAAATAAGGTGCAGGCCAGGCAGCAGGCTGTTAGCCAGCCTGCCAGCATAGTGGAGTCTGCCACTAGCACAGTCAGTGTAGTCAGCTCAGCTATCACCATTGAGACCGTGTCTGTGCCTCGACCTAGGTTGGGCAAAACTAAACATGGCGGTGTTCGCCTTAGCAATCACACTAGGATAAAGACCACCTCCATTCCTGTCATTATTGAAAGAGATCAGGATACCTCACATCTCAAAATAGGGCTACTTAATGTTAGATCCCTTACTTCAAAGGCAATTATAGTCAATGAACTAATCACTTATCATAATCTTGATGTGATTGGCCTGACTGAAACATGGCTTAAGCCTGATGAATTTACTGTGTTAAATGAGGCCTCACCTCCTGGCTACACTAGTGACCATATCCCCCGTGCATCCCGCAAAGGCGGAGGTGTTGCTAACATTTACGATAGCAAATTTCAATTTACAAAAAAAAAAATGACGTTTTCGTCTTTTGAGCTTCTAGTCATGAAATCTATGCAGCCTACTCAATCAATTTTTATAGCTACTGTTTACAGGCCTCCTGGGCCATATACAGCGTTCCTCACTGAGTTCCCTGAATTCCTATCGGACCTTGTAGTCATAGCAGATAATATTCTAATCTTTGGTGACTTTAATATTCACATGGAAAAGTCCACAGACCCACTCCAAAAGGCTTTCGGAGCCATCATCGACTCAGTGGGTTTTGTCCAACATGTCTCTGGACCCACTCACTGTCACAGTCATACGCTGGACCTAGTTTTGTCCCATGGAATAAATGTTGTGGATCTTAATGTTTTTCCTCATAATCCTGGACTATCGGACCACCATTTTATTACGTTTGCAATTGCAACAAATAATCTGCTCAGACCCCAACCAAGGATCATCAAAAGTCGTACTATAAATTCACAGACAGCACAAAGATTCCTTGATGTCCTTCCAGATTCCCTCTGTCTACCCAAGGACGCCAGAGGACAAAAATCAGTTAACCACCTAACTGAGGAACTCAATTTAACCTTGCGCAATACCCTAGATGCAGTTGCACCCCTAAAAACAAAAAACATTTCTCATAAGAAACTAGCTCCCTGGTACACAGAAAATACCCGAGCTCTGAAGCAAGCTTCCAGAAAATTGGAACGGAAATGGCGCCACACCAAACTGGAAGTCTTCCGACTAGCTTGGAAAGACAGTACCGTGCAGTACCGAAGAGCCCTTACTGCTGCTCGATCATCCTATTTTTCTAACTTAATTGAGGAAAATAAGAACAATCCGAAATTCCTTTTTGATACTGTCGCAAAGCTAACTAAAAAGCAGCATTCCCCAAGAGAGGATGACTTTCACTTTAGCAGTGATAAATTCATGAACTTCTTTGAGGAAAAGATTATGATTATTAGAAAGCAAATTTCGGACTCCTCCTTAAATCTGCGTATTCCTTCAAAGCTCAGTTGTCCTGAGTCTGCACAACTCTGCCAGGACCTAGGATCAAGAGAGACGCTCAAGTGTTTTAGTACTATATCTCTTGACACAATGATTAAAATAATCATGGCCTCTAAACCTTCAAGCTGCATACTGGACCCTATTCCAACTAAACTACTGAAAGAGCTGCTTCCTGTGCTTGGCCCTCCTATGTTGAACATAATAAACGGCTCTCTATCCACCGGATGTGTACCAAACTCACTAAAAGTGGCAGTAATAAAGCCTCTCTTGAAAAAGCCAAACCTTGACCCAGAAAATATAAAAAACTATCGGCCTATATCGAATCTTCCATTCCTCTCAAAAATTTTAGAAAAGGCTGTTGCGCAACAACTCACTGCCTTCCTGACAAGACAAACAATGTATACGAAATGCTTCAGTCTGGTTTTAGACCCCATCATAGCACTGAGACGGCACTTGTGAAGGTGGTAAATGACATTTTAATGGCATCGGACCGAGGCTCTGCATCTGTCCTCGTGCTCCTAGACCTTAGTGCTGCTTTTGATACCATCGATCACCACATTCTTTTGGAGAGATTGGAAGCCCAAATTGGTCTACATGGACAAGTTCTGGCCTGGTTTAGATCTTATCTGTCGGAAAGATATCAGTTTGTCTCTGTGAATGGTTTGTCCTCTGACAAATCAACTGTAAATTTCGGTGTTCCTCAAGGTTCCGTTTTAGGACCACTATTGTTTTCACTATATATTTTACCTCTTGGGGATGTTATTCGAAAACATAATGTTAACTTTCACTGCTATGCGGATGACACACAGCTGTACATTTCAATGAAATATGGTGAAGCCCAAAATTGCCCTTGCTAGAAGAATGTGTTTCAGACATAAGGAAGTGGATGGCTGCAAACTTTCTACTTTTAAACTCGGACAAAACAGAGATGCTTGTTCTAGGTCCCAAGAAACAAAGAGATCTTCTGTTGAATCTGACAATTAATCTTAATGGTTGTACAGTCGTCTCAAATAAAACTGTGAAGGACCTCGGCGTTACTCTGGACCCTGATCTCTCTTTTGAAGAACATATCAAGACCATTTCAAGGACAGCTTTTTTCCATCTACGTAACATTGCAAAAATCAGAAACTTTCTGTCCAAAAATGATGCAGAAAAATTAATCCATGCTTTTGTCACTTCTAGGTTAGACTACTGCAATGCTCTACTTTCCGGCTACCCGGATAAAGCACTAAATAAACTTCAGTTAGTACTAAATACGGCTGCTAGAATCCTGACTAGAACCAAAAAATTTGATCATATTACTCCAGTGCTAGCCTCTCTACACTGGCTTCCTGTCAAAGCAAGGGCTGATTTCATGGTTTTACTGCTAACCTACAAAGCATTACATGGGCTTGCTCCTACCTATCTCTCTGATTTGGTCCTGCCGTACATACCTACACGTACGCTACGGTCACAAGACGCAGGCCTCCTAATTGTCCCTAGAATTTCTAAGCAAACAGCTGGAGGCAGGGCTTTCTCCTATAGAGCTCCATTTTTATGGAACTGTCTGCCTACCCATGTTAGAGACGCAAACTCGGTCTCAACCTTTAAGTCTCTACTGAAGACTCATCTCTTCAGTGGGTCATATGATTGAGTGTAGTCTGGCCCAGGAGTGGGAGGGTGAACGGAAAGGCTCTGGAGCAACGAACCGCCCTTGCTGTCTCTGCCTGGCCGGTTCCCCTCTTTCCACTGGGATTCTCTGCCTCTAACCCTATTACGGGGGCTGAGTCACTGGCTTACTGGGGCTCTCTCATGCCGTCCCTGGAGGGGGTGCGTCACCTGAGTGGGTTGAGTCACTGATGTGGTCATCCTGTCTGGGTTGGCTCCCCCCCCCCCCTTGGGTTGTGCCGTGGCGGAGGTCTTTGTGGGCTATACTCAGCCTAGTCTCAGGATGGTAAGTTGGTGGTTGAAGATATCCCTCTAGTGGTGTGGGGGCTGTGCTTTGGCAAAGTGGGTGGGGTTATATCCTTCCTGTTTGGCCCTGTCCGGGGGTGTCCTCAGATGGGGCCACAGTGTCTCCTGACCCCTCCTGTCTCAGCCTCCAGTATTTATGCTGCAGTAGTTTATGTGTCGGGGGGCTAGGGTCAGTTTGTTATATCTGGAGTACTTCTCCTGTCCTATTCGGTGTCCTGTGTGAATCTAAGTGTGCGTTCTCTAATTCTCTCTTTCTCTCTCTCGGAGGACCTGAGCCCTAGGACCATGCCCCAGGACTACCTGACATGATGACTCCTTGCTGTCACCAGTCCACCTGGCCGTGCTGCTGCTCCAGTTTCTTTCAACTGTTCTGCCTTATTATTATTCGACCATGCTGGTCATTTATGAACATTTGAACATCTTGGCCATGTTCTGTTATAATCTCCACCCGGCACAGCCAGAAGAGGACTGGCCATCCCACATATGCTCTCTCTAATTCTCTCTTTCTTTCTCTCTCTCGGAGGACCTGAGCCCTAGGACCATGCCCCAGGAATACCTGACATGATGACTCCTTGCTGTCCCCAGTCCACCTGACTGTGCTGCTGCTCCAGTTTCAACTGTTCTGCCTTATTATTATTCGACCATGCTGGTCATTTATGAACATTTGAACATCTTGACCATGTTCTGTTATAATCTCCACCCGGCACAGCCAGAAGAGGACTGGCCACCCCACATAGCCTGGTTCCTCTCTAGGTTTCTTCCTAGGTTTTGGCCTTTCTAGGGAGTTTTTCCTAGCCACCGTGCTTCTACACCTGCATTGCTTGCTGTTTGGGGTTTTAGGCTGGGTTTCTGTACAGCACTTTGAGATATCAGCTGATGTACGAAGGGCTATATAAATAAATTTGATTTGATTTGATTTACTATAGACCCTATATAGTGCACTACTTTAGACCAGAGCCCTATTCCCTATATAGTGCACTACTATAGACCAGAGCCCTATTCCCTATATAGTGCACTACTATAGACCAGAGCCCTATTCCCTATATAGTGCACTACTATAGACCAGAGCCCTATTCCCTATATAGTGCACTACTATAGACCAGAGCCCTATTCCCTATATAGTGCACTACTATATACCAGAGCCCTATTCCCTATGTAGTGCACTACTATAGACCAGAGCCCTATTCCCTATATAGTGCACTACTATAGACCAGAGCCCTATGGCACCCTATTCCCTATATAGTGCACTACTATAGACCAGAACCCTATTCCCTATATAGTGCACTACTATAGACCAGAGCCCTATGGCTCCCTATTCCCTATATAGTGCACTACTATAGACCAGAGCCCTATTCCCTATATAGTGCACTACTATAGACCAGAGCCCTATTCCCTATATAGTGCACTACTATAGACCAGAGCTCTATTCCCTATGTAGTGCACTACTATAGACCAGAGCCCTATTCCCTATATAGTGCACTACTATAGACCAGAGCCCTATTCCCTATGTAGTGCACTACTGTTGACCAGAGCCCTATTCCCTATGTAGTGCACTACTGTTGACCAGAGCCCTATTCCCTATATAGTACACTACTTTAGACCAGAGCCCTATTCCCTATATAGTACACTACTTTAGAGCAGAGCCCTATTTCCTATATAGTACAGTACTTTAGACCAGAGCCCTATTCCCTATATAGTACACTACTTTAGATCAGAGCCCTATTCCCTATATAGTACACTACTTTAGACCAGAGCCTTATTCCCTATATAGTGCACTACTGTTGACCAGAGCCCTATTCCCTATATAGTGCACTATTATAGACCAGATCCCTATTCCCTATGTAGTGCACTACTTTTGACCAGGACCCATAGTGGGTTGTTCAAAAGTAGTGCACAATGTAAGGGGAATAGCTTGCAATTTGGGACGCAGGGGGGCACTATATAACTATATTATCAGGGTTGATGAAGTCGTCCATCAGATCGATCTCGAGCATTCTATCCAATGAAAATGCAGATAGAATCACTGTGGGTCGGCCATTAAGAGAGTGTCCGCTCATTATAGAAGAGACATTATAGGGCTCCTCTTGAACACGTTCCATTAAAAGGAGACAGTCGTCTCTCAGCACTACAGTTCTACAGCTCTGTTACAGTGAATGATGGTGGATACTATGGCTCCTCAATGCTTTTCTGGGGCAACGGGGGAGATTTTCTAGGAAGGTGGAATACTAACAAAATATATTTCCACAATTCAAGACATCATATTATCTCTACTTGTAGCTGTTGTTGTATTAAAACATTGCAAAACAAAGATGTTGTTATTTTTCATTTTAGTAATGAACAGTGTCCTTTATTTTTGATCCTCTAAGACAGGGCTTCCCAACCCTCTTCCTGGAGATCTACTGTCCTGTGGGTTTTCAGTCCAACCCTCTTCCTGGAGATCTACCGTCCTGTGGGTTTTCAGTACAACCCTCTTCCTGGAGATCTACTGTCCTGTGGGTTTTCAGTCCAACCCTCTTCCTGGAGATCTACTGTCCAGTGGGTTTTCAGTCTGACCCTCTACCTGGAGATCTACTGTCCTGTGTGTTTTCAGCCCAACCCTCTTCCTGGAGATCTACTGTCCTGTGGGTTTTCAGTCCAACCCTCTTCCTGGAGATCTACTGTCCTGTAGGTTTTCAGTCCAACCCTCTTCCTGGAGATCTACCGTCCTGTGGGTTTTCAGTAAAACCCTCTTCCTGGAGATCTAGTCTCTTGTGGGTTTTCAGTCCAACCCCCTTCCTGGAGATCTACTGTCCTGTAGGTTTTCAGTCCAACCCTCTTCCTGGAGAACTACCGTCCTGTGTGTTTTCTGCCCAACCCTCTTCCTGGAGATCTACTGTCCTGTGGGTTTTCAGTCGAACCCCCTTCCTGGAGATCTACTGTCCTGTGGGTTTTCAGTACAACCCTCTTCCTGGAGATCTAGTCTCCTGTGGGTTTTCAGTCCAACCCCCTTCCTGGTGCTCTACTGTCCTGTGGGTTTTCAGTCGAACCCCCTTCCTGGAGATCTACTGTCCTGTGGGTTTTCAGTACAACCCTCTTCCTGGAGATCTAGTCTCCTGTGGGTTTTCAGTCCAACCCCCTTCCTGGTGCTCTACCGTCCTGTGGGTTTTCTGTCCTGCTCTAAGGACATCAAATGGCAGACATTTTAGTCATAGAAGCCAAAGGTTGATATTAGTCAAAACCTGATAATGGATTAAAAGTAAAGCCTTTTTAGTTGTTTATCAGTTAGTTTGTCACTTCGTAACGTCGTAGGTGTAGCCAGCGATCACGTCAGGTAATGTTAATCATCATAATAACTCCCTCCCTGTTGTGAGGAAGCTCTCTATAATATCTCAAGGCTTAACTAAATCAAAATCCTATCATTCTGTATTTAACAATCTACGTTATGACCGTGGGTAAAGTTGCTTAGGCTACCTATCTGTTTGTAAACAAAAAATCAAAAATAAAATGATTTACCTTTGTTTCAACAGTTTTTCTAATGACTTTCTAATTACATTGAGGGAAAGGTGACAAAACATGTCGTCTGTCTGTGTTTGTTTGTTTTTTTGTTTTGAAGCCACCCGGGTCGTACTAACACCGCCCTCCTGGGGGATTAGGTAGCCACCCGGGTCGTACTAACACCGCCCTCCTGGGGGATTAGGTAGCCACCTGGGTCGTACTAACACCGCCCTCCTGGGGGATTAGGTAGCCACCCGGGTCGTACTAACACCGCCCTCCTGGGGGATTAGGTAGCCACCCGGGTCGTACTAACATCGCCCTCCTGCGGGATTAGGTAGCCACCCGGGTCCTACTAACACCGCCCTCCTGGGGGATTAGGTAGCCACCCGGGTCGTACTAACACCGCCCTCCTGGGGGATTAGGTAGCCACCCGGGTCGTACTAACACCGCCTTCCTGGGGGATTAGGTAGCCACCCGGGTCGTACTAACACCGCCCTCCTGGGGGATTAGGTAGCCACCCGGGTCGTACTAACATCGCCCTCCTGCGGGATTAGGTAGCCACCCGGGTCGTACTAACACCGCCCTCCTGGGGGATTAGGTAGCCACCTGGGTCGTACTAACACCGCCCTCCTGGGGGATTAGGTAGCCACCTGGGTCGTACTAACACCGCCCTCCTGGGGGATTAGGTAGCCACCCGGGTCGTACTAACACCGCCCTCCTGGGGGATTAGGTAGCCACCCGGGTCGTACTAACACCGCCCTCCTGGGGGATTAGGTAGCCACCCGAGTCGTACTAACACCGCCCTCCTGGGGGATTAGGTAGCCACCCGGGTCGTACTAACATCGCCCTCTTGCGGGATTAGGTAGCCACCCGGGTCGTACTAACACCGCCCTCCTGGGGGATTAGGTAGCCACCTGGGTCGTACTAACACCGCCCTCCTGGGGGATTAGGTAGCCACCCGGGTCGTACTAACACCGCCCTCCTGGGGGATTAGGTAGCCACCCGGGTCGTACTAACACCGCCCTCCTGGGGGATTAGGTAGCCACCCGGGTCGTACTAACACCGCCCTCCTGGGGGATTAGGTAGCCACCCGAGTCGTACTAACACCGCCCTCCTGGGGGATTAGGTATTACATCAGGTGGTTGGTGAGGGCTGTCGGAGCACCAATGTTATGTTTTGTGTATAACTGTTATACATCAGGGGGCTGGTGAGGGGCGTCTTCACCACTACATTCCTCTCCTTCTGACCCAAACAATGAGATGGGAGAAAGATGAGGTGTCTAATCCACCTTGCTTTCTGTCCTTATCTCGCTCTCTCTCTCTCCCTGTCTCTCTTCCTCTCTCTCTATCATCTTCACCCTCTCTCTCTCTTCCTCTCTCTCTATCATCTTCACCATCTCTCTCTCTCCCTGTCTCTCTTCCTCTCTCTCTATCATCTTCACCCTCTCTCTCTCTCCCTGTCTCTCTTCCTCTCTCTCTATCATCTTCACCCTCTCCCTCTCTCCCTGTCTCTCTTCCTCTCTCTCTATCATCTTCACCCTCTCCCTTTCTCCCTGTCTCTCTTCCTCTCTCTCTATCATCTTCACCCTCTCTCTCTCTCCCTGTCTCTCTTCCTCTCTCTCTATCATCTTCTCCCTCTCTTTCTGTCCCTCTTCTCCTTCTCTCGTCCCTCTCTCTCCCGCTCTCGTTCTCCCTCTCTCTTTCCCCTTCTGTCTCTCCCATCTCTGTTTCTCTCTTTCTCTCTCCCTCTACCCTCTCTCCCTCCCTTTCCTGTCTCTCTCTCTCCCCCTCTCTCTCTCTCCATTCACTGAGGATCAAGCCTCCGTAATCCAAGGGTTTTATATCCACCAAAACAGCTTGGGCCCATCAGCAAATTGAGATGGCATATGGTATAGGTTTATGATTCGTCTGCCACGCGCATAGCAATGAGGTGCCTCATCATCCGTGGGTAAACACTATGGGGAAAATATCGTAATGTTAAATGATGCCAGGCAGGGAGTGGGAGAAGCCACAGAGATACAGGGGAGAGAAGTGGCAGTGCTGGCCGGGCGTGGGGAGGCATTGGCATGGGAGGAGGATTACTGTGTTTGCTTGGTGGAGTGGTGCCATGCATGCCAAATGCCACCCTATTCCTATATAGTGCAACTACTTCAAAAATAAGTAAGCCTGGTCAAAAGTAATGCACTACATAGGCAATCGGGTTCCATTTTGGGACGTAACCATGGTGATGAGAAGTGGTTGTTTGATCTACGGAGTGGTGGCAGGTGAGTTTGTCAACGAGGTTCTGGAATCGGGACTGTTCCGGATCCCCTTTCTCTCCTGTGGGATAGGGTTGGGAGAGCTGGGGAGGGGAAGAGGGCTGGGGAGGGTTAGGAGGGCTGGGGGGGGGGGCTGGGATTAGGGACTGGCGCAGGAAGAGGTCCCGATCTGAGCCACACCCATCTGGAGGAAAAGAGAGGGACATGGAGAGAGACAGACAGTTTATGTAAGGGAAAATCAAGTCAAAAATGTCTAATTGGAAATTACAAACTTCAGAAGCCTTTTTTAAAAATCACAATTACATTATCAGTTTAAAATGTCCTGCATTGGAGGAACGTTCTGCAACAGGGTGATCAAATTAAGATCCTGCATCTGTATGTCAGAAACAATCTGATTCTCCTCCTGCTACTAGACTTTGGGACGTGACACGATAACAAACACCTCCAGACATGTTTCCTCTCATCGGTCATTAGGCAGAACGTTGTCTCCTCCTGGCAAGGTGACTCCTCCTCAACCCGGCTCTCTGAGTTATCGCCCGATGCCCCACCTCCAATGACCAAAAGCCCTCGTCGGATTGGCTGAGTCAGTCAGCCAGACGTGCCAGGTGATATGGGTTCAGACACTCAGCAGACGTCTCGGCTGCCTTAACGATATCAGGGCTGTGGTATAACGGACCCTGTCTAACCCTAACTCTCGCCGACATTCGTATGTTAGGCTTTATCATTAGCACATGCCAGACGGACTCTGTTGAGCCTACAGCGTTGAGGTAGAGGTGAGCGTGTTGGTTGGTGTGTCTGACTCAACTAACCCAACGCCTTGTGGGGTTTCACCACCGCATATATTGTGATAACATTACTCTGTACCCTAGCAGGGTGATGGGCTGTGGGGATGGCTGAACCTAGCAGGGTGATGGGCTGTGGGGATGGCTGAACCTAGCAGGGTGATGGGCTGTGGGGATGGCTGAACCTAGCAGGGTGATGGGCTGTGGGGATGGCTGAACCTAGCAGGGTGATGGGCTGTGGGGATGGCTGAACCTAGCAGGGTGATGGGCATTGGGTTGGCTGTAACCAGCAGGGTGATGGGCTGTGGGGATGGCTGTACCTAGCAGGGTGATGGGCTGTGGGGATGGCTGTACCCAGCAGGGTGATGGGCTGTGGGGATGGCTGTACCCAGCAGGGTGATGGGCTGTGGGGATGGCTGTACCCAGCAGGGTGATGGGCTGTGGGGATGGCTGTACCTAGCAGGGTGATGGGCATTGGGTTGGCTGTACCCAGCAGGGTGATGGGCTGTGGGGATGGCTGTACCTAGCAGGGTGATGGGCTGTGGGGATGGCTGTACCCAGCAGGGTGATGGGCTGTGGGGATGGCTGTACCCAGCAGGGTGATGGGCTGTGGGGATGGCTGTACCCAGCAGGGTGATGGGCTGTGGGGATGGCTGTACCTAGCAGGGTGATGGGCATTGGGTTGGCTGTACCCAGCAGGGTGATGGGCTGTGGGGATGGCTGTACCTAGCAGGGTGATGGGCTGTGGGGATGGCTGTACCCAGCAGGGTGATGGGCTGTGGGGATGGCTGTACCCAGCAGGGTGATGGGCTGTGGGGATGGCTGTACCCAGCAGGGTGATGGGCTGTGGGGATGGCTGTACCTAGCAGGGTGATGGGCATTGGGTTGGCTGTGCCCTAGCAGGGTAATAGGGCTGGCCGTACCCTAGCAGGGTGATGGGCATTGGGTTGGCTGTACCCTAGCAGGGTAATGGGGCTGGCCGTACCCTAGCAGGGTGATGGGCACTGGGTTGGCCGTACCCTAGCAGGGTGATGGGCTTTGGGGCTGGCCATACCCTAGCAGGATGATGGGCTGTGGGGATGGCCATACCCTAGCAGTGTGATGGGCTTTGGGGATGGCCATACCCTAGCAGGGTGATGGGCTGTGGGGATGGCCATACCCTATCAGGGTGATGGGCTGTGGGGATGGCCATACCATAGCAGGGCGATGGACTGTGGGGATGGCCATACCCTAGCAGGGTGATGGGCTGTGAGGATGGCCATACCCTAGCAGGGCGATGGGCTGTGGGGATGGCCATACCCTAGCAGGGTGATGGGCTGTGGGGATGGCCAAATCTAGCAGGGTGATGGGCTGTAGGGATGGCCATACCTAGCAGGGTGATGGGCTGTGGAGATGGCCATACCTAGCAGTGTGATGGGCTGTGGGGATGGCCATACCTAGCAGGGTGATGGGCTGTGGGGATGGCCATACCTAGCAGGGCGATGGGCTGTGGGGATGGCCATACCTAGCAAATGAAGGTGATATGCGAGCCAGACTACCGTAGACATGAAGAAGGAAGTGTGCAGAAACCATTGGCCTGGATTATACAGACTGTCTCTCTCTGGATCTGTCTCCTGGCCTGGATTATACAGACTGTCTCTCTCTGGATCTGTCTCCTGGCCTGGATTATACAGACTGTCTCTCTCTGGATCTGTCTCCTGGCCTGGATAATACAGACAGACAGTCTCTGGATCTGTCTCCTGGCCTGGATTATACAGACAGACTCTCTCTGGATCTGTCTCCTGGCCTGGATTATACAGACAGACAGTCTCTGGATCTGTCTCCTGGCCTGGATTATACAGACAGACTCTCTCTGGATCTGTCTCCTGGCCTGGATTATACAGACAGACTCTCTCTGGATCTGTCTCCTGGCCTGGATTATACAGACTGTCTCTCTCTGGATCTGTCTCCTGGCCTGGATTACACAGACAGACCTCTCTGGATCTGTCTCCTGGACTGGATTACACAGACAGACTCTCTCTGGATCTGTCTCCTGGCCTGGGTTACACAGACTGACTCTCTCTGGATCTGTCTCCTGGCCTGGATTATACAGACAGACAGTCTCTGGATCTGTCTCCTGGCCTGGATTATACAGACAGACAGTCTCTGGATATGTCTCCTGACCTGGATTATACAGACTGTCTCTCTCTGGATCTGTCTCCTGGCCTGGATTATACAGACAGACAGTCTCTGGATCTGTCTCCTGGCCTGGATTATACAGACATACAGTCTCTGGATCTGTCTCCTGGCCTGAATTATACAGACAGACTCTCTCTGGATCTGTCTCCTGGCCTGGATTATACAGACAGACAGTCTCTGGATCTGTCTCCTGGCCTGGATTATACAGACAGACTCTCTCTGGATCTGTCTCCTGGCCTGGATTATACAGACAGACTCTCTCTGGATCTGTCTCCTGGCCTCGATTACACAGACAGACTCTCTATAGATCTGTCTCCTGGCCTGGATTACACAGACTGACTCTCTATGGATCTGTCTCCTGGCCTGGATTATACAGACTGTCTCTCTATGGATCTGTCTCCTGGCCTGGATTATACAGACTTTCTCTCTCTGGATCTGTCTCCTGGCCTGGATTACACAGACAGACCTCTCTGGATCTGTCTCCTGGCCTGGGTTACACAGACTGACTCTCTCTGGATCTGTCTCCTGGCCTGGATTATACAGACAGACAGTCTCTGGATCTGTCTCCTGGCCTGGATTATACAGACAGACAGTCTCTGGATCTGTCTCCTGGCCTGGATTATACAGACTGTCTCTCTCTGGATCTGTCTCCTGGCCTGGATTACACAGACATACCAGCTCTGGATCTGTCTCCTGGCCTGGATTATACAGACAGACTCACTCTGGATCTGTCTCCTGGCCTGGATTACACAGACAGACTCTCTCTGGATCTGTCTCCTGGCCTGGATTACACAGACTGACTCTCTCTGGATCTGTCTCTTGGCCTGGATTACACAGACAGACTCTCTCTGGATCTGTCTCCTGGCCTGGATTATACAGACAGACAGTCTCTGGATCTGTCTCCTGGCCTGGATTATACAGACAGACAGTCTCTGGATCTGTCTCCTGGCCTGGATTACACACACTGACTCTCTATGGATCTGTCTCCTGGCCTGGATTACACACACTGACTCTCTCTGGATCTGTCTCCTGGTCCTTCTGTTCATTGGAGAATGTACTTTAACAATCACAAACAACATTTCCAAATTCAATTCTGCATAGTACTTTTCTGCATTGTACAGCTGCCAGTTGGCGGAACACCCATAGAAGAGGTTTCAGAGACTAGGCTGTTAGGTGTACTGCTAGACAGTCTCTCTTGGTCATCACACATTCCACAGCTCTGCAACAAAATCATCAGCACCTCTTGTATGCTCAGAAGGATTGTAAAATATATGCCAGAGCAAATTATAAAACAAATCTCACAAGCACTCATCTATAGTCAAATTAAATACTGTTCTGTCGTCTGGAGTAATGCAAGTGTTACTGACCTAAAGAGATTGCAGATAGCACAAAATAACGCAGCCAGAATGGTTCTGCAATGTGGCCACAAGAGGTCCTCCATAGAATTACATAATGCACCCAAACGGCCGACTATCAAGGAAAATATACAAAATAATATACTAATACGTTTTCATAAAATTCACCACTCTGAAAGACCAACCCGCTCTACATGATAAACTGGATACGGTCAAAGACAAACACTCTTGTAACACACAGAGTGGAGCCAAGACCACCTGTAGACCACTAAAACCCAGAGTGGAGCCAAGACCACCTGTGGACCACTAAAACCCAGAGTGGAGTCAAGACCACATGTAGACCACTAAAACCCAGAGTGGAGCCAAGACCACCTGTGGACCACTAAAACCCAGAGTGGAGCCAAGACCACCTGTGGACCACTAAAACCCAGAGTGGAGCCAAGACCACCTGTAGACCACTAAAACCCAGAGTGGAGCCAAGACCACCTGTAGACCACTAAAACCCAGAGTGGAGTCAAGACCACCTATAGACCACTAAAACCCAGAGTGGAGCAAAGACCAACTATAGACCACTAAAACCCAGAGTGGAGCCAATACCAACTATAGACCACTAAAACCCAGAGTGGAGCCAATACCAACTATAGACCACTAAAACCCAGAGTGGAGCCAATACCAACTATAGACCACTAAAACCCAGAGTGGAGCCAAGACCAACTATAGACCACTAAAACCCAGAGTGGAGCCAAGACCAACTATAGACCACTAAAACCCAGAGTGGAGCCAAGACCAACTGTGGACCACTAAAGCCCAGAGTGGAGCCAAGACCACCTATAGACCACTAAAACCCAGAGTGGAGCCAAGACCACCTGTGGACCACTAAAACCCAGAGTGGAGTCAAGACCACATGTAGACCACTAAAACCCAGAGTGGAGCCAAGACCACCTGTGGACCACTAAAACCCAGAGTGGAGCCAAGACCACCTGTGGACCACTAAAACCCAGAGTGGAGCCAAGACCACCTGTAGACCACTAAAACCCAGAGTGGAGCCAAGACCACCTGTAGACCACTAAAACCCAGAGTGGAGTCAAGACCACCTATAGACCACTAAAACCCAGAGTGGAGCAAAGACCAACTATAGACCACTAAAACCCAGAGTGGAGCCAATACCAACTATAGACCACTAAAACCCAGAGTGGAGCCAATACCAACTATAGACCACTAAAACCCAGAGTGGAGCCAATACCAACTATAGACCACTAAAACCCAGAGTGGAGCCAAGACCAACTATAGACCACTAAAACCCAGAGTGGAGCCAAGACCAACTATAGACCACTAAAACCCAGAGTGGAGCCAAGACCAACTGTGGACCACTAAAGCCCAGAGTGGAGCCAAGACCACCTATAGACCACTAAAACCCAGAGTGGAGCCAAGACCAACTGTAGACCACTAAAACCCAGAGTGGAGCCTAGACCAACTATAGACCACTAAAACCCAGAGTGGAGCCAATACCACCTGTAGACCACTAAAACCCAGAGTGGAGCCAATACCAACTATAGACCACTAAAACCCAGAGTGGAGCCAAGACCACCTATAGACCACTAAAACCCAGAGTGGAGCCAATACCACCTGTAGACCACTAAAACCCAGAGTGGAGCCAATACCAACTATAGACCACTAAAACCCAGAGTGGAGCCAAGACCACCTATAGACCACTAAAACCCAGAGTGGAGCCAATACCACCTGTAGACCACTAAAACCCAGAGTGGAGCCAATACCAACTGTAGACCACTAAAACCCAGAGTGGAGCCTAGACCAACTATAGACCACTAAAACCCAGAGTGGAGCCAATACCACCTGTAGACCACTAAAACCCAGAGTGGAGCCAATACCAACTATAGACCACTAAAACCCAGAGTGGAGCCTAGAGTGGGTGTAAAAGATGATTATAATATGTTATGTTGTATTTAAATTCCTATGCGGACATGAGGTAAGTGGGAGGCTGGGGGGTGTATCTGGTCACATGTCGAGGTAACAGGAATGTAGATCATTCTTTGTGTTTTTAAATTGCTTGTGTTGTCTTTTACATTGCTTTTTTTGTGTGTCTTTCACATTTCTACGGACTCTATAAAACCAATAGTATTTTAAAGGCAAAGCTCACCTTTTCCAAGCTTTTCCACAAGCACTTAAGAAATTACACAAATCACATCTATTATATTGTCAGATATTCTCATGATTCATATAATAAATCATTCAGTCACAAATAATATATCATATATGATATTATAGCTGCAGTATGTGATGTATGATATTAAGACTCTTAGTGAGCTCAGTGAAAAGAACATCCCAACAACAGAACCTAAACCTCAGAAAGCCTGAACCATCAAGTGTTAGTAATCCTCCATCTGTATTACCTCCCTCCGTCCGTCCGTCCGTCCGTCCGTCCATCTCTGAAAAGCAGCCCCACAGAGCCAGGACTTCTAAACCGCTTTGATATACAATCTACTCTAACAAGCTGTTCTTAGGGTTCTTAGATGGTCCATGCAGTCAGACATCTGTTTGGGACGGTTAGTCTCTCTATCTCTCTCTCCCTCTCTCTCTCTATCTCTCTCTCCCTCTCTCTGTCTCTGTCTCTCTTTCTCTCTCTCTCTCTCTCTTTCTTTCTCTCTCTGTCTCTTTCTGTCTCTCTTTCTCTTTCTCTCTCTGTCTCTTTCTGTCTCTGTCTCTCTCTCTCTCTCCCTCTCTCTGTCTCTGTCTCTCTTTCTTTCTCTCTCTGTGTCTCTTTCTGTCTCTGTCTCTTTCTCTATCTCTTTCTCTCTCTCTCTCTGTCTCTTTCTGTCTCTGTCTCTTTCTGTCTCTCTCTCTCTCTCCCTCTCTCTCTCTCTGTCTGTCTCCCTCTCCCTCCCTCTCTCTACCTCTCTCTCTCTCTCTCTCTCTCTCTCTCTCTCTCTGTGTCTCTCTCTCTCTCTTTCTCTCTCTCTTTCATTCTCTCTCTCTGTGTCTCTTTCTGTCTCTGTCTCTGTCTCTTTCTCTCTCTCTCTCTCTCTCTCTCTCTCTGTCTCTCTCTCTCTCTCCCCCTCTCTCCCTCTCTTTCTCTCTCTCTCTCTCTCTCTATACATACATACATGCATACATACATGCAGGGTTGGGAAGTAACAGATTACATGTAAGGGATTACAAAAAACGGTAACTGTAATCCATTTTGTTACCAGCAAAAATATTGTAATCAGATTACATTACCGAGTTTGGGTAATCCAAAAGTTACATTACAATTTCGGACAGGTAACTAGTTACTCTAATGGCTTACATTTAGAAAATAACCTACCCAACCCCTGTATATACATAGCTATATTCTCCCTCTTCCTTCTCTCTCGCCCTCTCTCCATTAACCCTCTCCCCTCCTGATCTCTCTTTCTCCATCTCTCTCTCTCTCTCTCTCTCACTCTCTGCAGACAGTATTTGATCCGATAGTTACCCAAATATCCGACGCAACACTGACAGTGGATAACCTGTGAAGCCAGACAGGCTTAGAGGGCCAACAGCTGCATACCGGAGCAACTGAGGAAACGAAGGGAAGTTAAGAGTTGGGTTTTACGATGGTTTAAGACCCTCCATTAATAATGAGAATACAGGAACTAGAGTTTCACTCAGCTCAAAGATGATTTATGTTATGACATTGCTTTTTTTGTTGTTGCTTGTGGTGTGAGAATCCAAACATATGAATTTTGGATTTTTTTTTTTTTGTGGATTGGTGAAGGTACTTATATAGAAACTTACTTACTTAATATTAAAATACAATGAAATAAATAAATAAATACAAATATTGTAAAATACAACACTTTGTATGTAGAGGTCGACCGATTATGATTTTTCAACGCTTAGTTGTTGTAGTTATTATAGGAATTATAGGACTATTTCCCTCTATACCGTTTGTATTTCATTAACCTTTGACTATTGGATGTTCTTATAGGCACTATAGTATTGCCAGTGTAACAGTATAGCTGCCGTCCCCCTCCTCGCTCCTCCCTGGGCTCGAACCAGCAACACAACGATAACAGCGCGCACTAACTAGCTAGACATTTCACTTCGGTTACAACAGCCTCATCTCAGGAGTTGATAGTCATAAACAGGGTAGGGTAGCCTAGTGGTTAGAGCGTCGGACTAGTAACCGGAAGGTTGCAAGTTCAAATCCCCGAGCTGACAAGGTACAAATCTGTCGTTCTGCCCCTGAACAGGCAGTTAACCCACTGTTCCTAGGCCGTCATTGAAAATAAGAAATTGTTCTTAACTGACTTGCCTAGTAAAATAATAAAAAAACAACGAAGAGCTGCTGGCAAAACGCACAAAAGTGCTGTTTGAATTAATGTTTACGCTTCTGCCTACCACCGCTCAGTCAGATTAGTGAAACGCAGGACACGCTTAGTAATATCATTAACTAGTGATTATGATTGATTGATTTTTATAAGATAAGTTTAATGCTAGCTAGCAACTTACCTTGGCTTACTGCATTCGCGTAACAGGCAGTCTCCTTGTGGAGTGCAACGAGAGAGAGGAAGGTCGTTATTGCGTGGGAGTAGTTAACTGTAAGGTTGCAAGATTGGATCCCCCGAGCTGACAAAGTGAAAATCTGTCGCTCTGCCTCTGAACAAGGCAGTTAACCCGCCGTCATTGAAAATAAGATTTCTTAACTGACTTGCCTATTTAAATAAAGGTATTCAAATATATATATATATAAAAATATAAATAAATCGGCAAATCGGCGCCAAAAAATACAGATTTCCGATTGTTCTGAAAACTTGAAATCGGCCCGAATTAATCGGCCATTCCGATTAATCGGTCGACCTCTAGGTGTATGTATATTATATAGTGTATATTGTAGTGTATATTATAGTGTACATTATATAGTGTACATTATATAGTGTTTATGAGATAGTGTTTAATATATAGGGCATATTATATAGTGTACATTATATAGTGTTTATTATATAGTCTACAGGTGGATTCAGCCCCATCCCATCCCAATGTCTATATAGTCTACAGGTGGATTCAGCCCCATCCCATCCCAATGTCTATATAGTCTACAGGTGGATTCAGCCCCATCCCATCCCAATATCTATATAGTCTACAGGTGGATTCAGCCCCATCCCATCCCAATGTCTATATAGTCTACAGGTGGATTCAGCCCCATCCCATCCCAATGTCTATATAGTCTACAGGTGGATTCAGTCCCATCCCACAGTCTATACAGTCTACAGATGGATTCAGTCCCATCCCACAGTCTATACAGTCTACAGGTGGATTCAGTCCCATCCCACAGTCTATACAGTCTACAGGTGGATTCAGCCCCATCCCACAGTCTATACAGTCTACAGGTGGATTCAGTCCCATCCCACAGTCTATACAGTCTACAGATGGATTCAGTCCCATCCCACAGTCTATATAGTCTACAGGTGGATTCAGTCCCATCCCACAGTCTATACAGTCTACAGGTGGATTCAGTCCCATCCCACAGTCTATACAGTCTACAGGTGGATTCAGCCCCATCCCACAGTCTATACAGTCTACAGGTGGATTCAGTCCCATCCCACAGTCTATACAGTCTACAGATGGATTCAGTCCCATCCCACAGTCTATACAGTCTACAGATGGATTCAGTCCCATCCCACAGTCTATACAGTCTACAGGTGGATTCAGTCCCATCCCACAGTCTATACAGTCTACAGGTGGATTCAGTCCCATCCCACAGTCTATACAGTCTACAGGTGGATTCAGTACCATCCCAGAGTCTATACAGTCTACAGGTGGATTCAGTCCCATCCCACAGTCTATACAGTCTACAGATGGATTCAGTCCCATCCCACAGTCTATACAGTCTACAGATGGATTCAGTCCCATCCCACAGTCTATACAGTCTACAGGTGGATTCAACCCATTCCACAGTCTATACAGTCTACAGGTGGATTCAGTCCCATCCCACAGTCTATACAGTCTACAGGTGGATTCAGTCCCATCCCACAGTCTATACAGTCTACAGGTGGATTCAGTCCCATCCCACAGTCTATACAGTCTACAGGTGGATTCAGTCCCATCCCACAGTCTATACAGTCTACAGGTGGATTCAGTCCCATCCCACAGTCTATACAGTCTACAGGTGGATTCAGCCCATCCCACAGTCTATATATTTTAAAGGTGTATTCATCCCATCTCACAGTCTATATATTCTTAAGGTAGATTTAAATACTGCAACTGTAAATCACATAAACAACTGTAGTCATGTATCTCAAGTCTGTCAGATGTATTTAAATCCACCTTAAAAACCTCTTCGAAATAAAGTCCTCTGTTTAAGGTTTCCTGTTCCGACCGACATTATCCCACCATAGTTTGAAATGGCTTGGGTTGAACTGTAACCCTGGTTTCCAATTTGACACAGTAGTATATTTTCTGAGCCTGGGGATGGGAAATCTGAAACCAATTGAAGCTGGGAAGTCCCTCCTACCATTTTAGTTGCACTTCCAACTGTCCATCAAATTCTGACAAAGCACAACTCCTGGCTGAACCCACCACTGACAAAGCACAACTCCTGGATGAACCCACCACTGATCAAGCACAACTCCTGGCTGAACCCACCACTGACAAAGCACAACTCCTGGCTGAACCCACCACTGACAAAGCACAACTCCTGGCTGAGCCCACCACTGACAAAGCACAACTCCTGGCTGATCCCCACCACTGACAAAGCACAACTCCTGGCTGAACCCCACCACTGACAAAGCACAACTCCTGGATGAACCCACCAATGACCAAGCACAACTCCTGGCTGAACCCACCACTGACAAAGCACAACTCCTGGCTGAACCCACTACTGACAAAGCACAACTCCTGGCTGAACCCACCACTGACAAAGCACAACTCCTGGATGAACCCCACCACTGACAAAGCACAACTCCTGGCTGATCCCCACCACTGACAAAGCACAACTCCTGGCTGAACCCACCACTGACAAAGCACAACTCCTGGCTGAACCCCACCACTGACAAAGCACAACTCCTGGTTGAACCCACCACTGACAAAGCACAACTCCTGGCTGAACCCACCACTGACAAAGCACAACTCCTGTCTGAACCCCACCACTGACATAGCACAACTCCTGGCTGAACCCACCACTGACAAAGCACAACTCCTGGCTGAACCCACCTCTGACAAAGAACAACTCCTGGCTGAACCCACCACTGACAAAGCACAACTCCTGGCTGAGCCCACCACAGACAAATAACAACTCTGGCTGAACCCCACCACTGACAAAGCACAACTCCTGGCTGAACCCACCACTGACAAAGCACAACTCCTGGCTGAACCCCACACTGACAAAGCACAACTCCTGGCTGAACCCACCACTGACAAAGCACAACTCCTGGCTGAACCCACCACTGACAAAGCGCAACTCCTGGCTGAACCCACCACTGACAAAGCGCAACTCCTGGCTGAACCCACCACTGACAAAGCGCAACTCTGGCTGAACCCACCACTGACAAAGCACAACTCCTGGCTGAACCCACCACTGACAAAGCGCAACTCCTGGCTGAACCCCACACTGACAAAGCACAACTCCTGGCTGAACCCACCACTGACAAAGCACAACTCCTGGCTGAACCCACCACTGACAAAGCGCAACTCCTGGCTGAACCCACCACTGACAAAGCGCAACTCCTGGCGGAACCCACCACAGACAAAGCGCAACTCTGGCTGAACCCACCACTGACAAAGCACAACTCCTGGCTGAACCCCACCACTGACAAAGCACAACTACTGGCTGAACCCACCACTGACAAAGCACAACTCCTGGCTGAACCCACCACTGACAAAGAACAACTCCTGGCTGAACCCCACACTGACAAAGCACAACTCCTGGCTGAACCCACCACTGACAAAGCACAACTCCTGGCTGAACCCACCACTGACAAAGCGCAACTCCTGGCTGAACCCACCACTGACAAAGCGCAACTCCTGGCTGAACCCACCACTGACAAAGCGCAACTCTGGCTGAACCCACCACTGACAAAGCACAACTCCTGGCTGAACCCACCACTGACAAAGCGCAACTCCTGGCTGAACCCACCACTGACAAAGCGCAACTCCTGCCTGAACCCACCACTGACAAAGCGCAACTCTGGCTGAACCCACCACTGACAAAGCACAACTCCTGGCTGAACCCCACCACTGACAAAGCACAACTACTGGCTGAACCCACCACTGACAAAGCACAACTCCTGGCTGAACCCACCACTGACAAAGCACAACTCCTGGCTGAACCCCACACTGACAAAGCACAACTCCTGGCTGAACCCACCACTGACAAAGCACAACTCCTGGCTGAACCCACCACTGACAAAGCGCAACTCCTGGCTGAACCCACCACTGACAAAGCGCAACTCCTGGCTGAACCCACCACTGACAAAGCGCAACTCTGGCTGAACCCACCACTGACAAAGCACAACTCCTGGCTGAACCCCACCACTGACAAAGCACAACTACTGGCTGAACCCACCACTGACAAAGCACAACTCCTGGCTGAACCCACCACTGACAAAGCACAACTCCTGGCTGAACCCCACAACTGACAAAGCACAACTCCTGGCTGAGCCCACCACTGACAAAGAACAACTCCTGGCTGAACCCACCACTGATAAAGCACAACTCCTGGCTGAACCCACCACTGACAAAGCACAACTCTTGGTTGAACTCACCACTGACAAAGCACAACTCCTGGCTGAACCCACCACTGACAAAGCACAACTCCTGGCTGAACCCACCACTGACAAAGCACAACTCCTGGCTGAACCCACCACTGACAAAGCACAACTCCTGACTGAACCCACCACTGACAAAGCACAACTCCTGGCTGAACCCACCAGTGACAAAGCACAACTCCTGGCTGAACCCACCACTGACAAAGCACAACTCCTGGCTGAACCCACCACAGACAAAGCACAACTCCTGGCTGAACCCACCACTGACAAAGCACAACTCCTGGCTGAACCCCACCACTGACAAAGCACAACTCCTGGCTGAACCCACCACTGACAAAGCACAACTCCTGGCTGAACCCACCACTGACAAAGCACAACTCCTGGCTGAACCCACCACTGACAAAGCACATGACAGCAAACCATATACCCTAGTGCAGCAGGAGCACATATCAGAGATCGATTTATATCAATTAAACTAAAAAATAATTAAGAGATTTTAACCAAAAAAAACACTTTCAATATTATTATGATTCGTTAATTCTAACGAGTTCAGGAAGCCAAGCTAGAGCTCTGCGAGACTTTCACAGCGACGAAGGGCAGACGTTTTGATCAAGAGAGACATTTAGAAAAATGCAGATTTTCCTCCATTACTAAACAGACAAGGGTGAAATCTTACAGTGAGTCATTTTATAATTTGATTATACTATATTTAGCAGGCATATAAGTCATTCCAAGCCTTCTTCATCCAGTGTTGTTGAACAGGAAGTGCATCATATTAAATATGACATATTTTTTTTAATCATATTTGTACTGTTTACTTGAGCTTGTGTCCTCAAAATTGATTAGACCTCAGAAATATATAACACAAAATTACGAGCAAGGTGATATTTGGACCTTTGTTGTAGTATGTTGTTAAAAATGCTGTCTTGGTTAAGACAGACTTACACTCTGCTCTCACAGTTGAACACAACATTCAGACTGGTTCGAGCAGGCGAACGCGTCACTTCTCTCTGGCTCATTCTGACTGTAAGATACATGATTGGTCGGTCTGGTCTGGAGGAAGCGTGTTGACAAGAAAGACATGACCGCTGTCTGTGTAGGAATGACAACACCTGTTGGGTAGAGGAAATCAACACAGGATGTCCATTTCAACGTGACCATTTTGTGCCCATACCAGTGGGATAACTGAGTCATTTAGAAGGAAGCGATTCAGATCGACAAAAGTCTAAATAAACACGAACTCTGTTATTAAAGTCATGAGCTCAGTATGTTCGTATGCTATTCAAGCTGCAACTGCTCTATACAGTTATGTTGCACATAATTCTACACATAAGACTGTATAATTAAGCCATAAAGCCCCTTGGAGGTGTTGGTATATGACCAATATACCACGGCTAAGGGCTGTTCTTACGCACAACGCAACGTGGATGGACACAGCTCTTAGCCGTGATATATTGGCCGTATACCACAAACCCCCCGAGGTGCCTTACTGCTATTATAAACTGGTTACCAACGTCATTAGAGCAGTAAAAACAAATGTTTTGTCAAACCCAATGGTATACGGTCTCATATACCACGGCTGTCAGCCAATCAGCATTCAGCGCTGGAACCACCCAGTTTCTAATATATGACGATCATGTTATGGGACATGACCCCAACGGACACACAGCACAGACCCATTAAAACACAGATTACGACAGCATTCATACAATATTTCATAGAGCTCAATCCTTCCCGTGGTTACTGCTGCTGTGGATCAGGGGAAATAGACAGCTAAGCAGATATTTTTGATGAAGCAGTTTATGAAAAGATCAGATTCATATTTAACAACATATGAAAATATAGCCTTTTAATGTTAAAGCGTATGAAAATATGCCCCCTTAACTCCAGTAACCGTTAGGCTGCTTATGATTTAGTTAGTGTCGAGTGATACCGTCTGTGTGTGTGTGTCTGTGCGTGTGTGTGTGTGT
>NC_092176.1:40528398-40573398 GCF_045791955.1 Oncorhynchus clarkii lewisi | reverse complement strand
ATAAAGAGTATAAAATGTGTTCTCGCCGTGGAGCATTTGCAGATGGCACAGGGGAAAGAGAGGGAACCTGAAGCCAATGTGAAGCGTTGTTAGGATGGAGAGCTGTGTTTGGCCTGGAATGTAAATAACTAACTAGTATGGGTTAATAGCAGCTCTGTGCTCTCAGATGTAACATAACAAGAAAATATAAAAACTGTTAAATATCCTCTTCTACAGTTCATCTAAACGAAGCTGATTATCTTACTAAAATGTTCTGCAGAAGATGAGACAAGAGACTAAAATGTGTATGAAAAATAATATCACGGGTTCCCTAAGGATTGTATCTGACCATCAGTGTCATTCCTGTCCCTTCCTGTCCACCCAGATAACAAAACAAAGGAATAATTAAGTCAGAGACGACGTTGTGCACGCCCAACCCGTCTCGTGCACACGCCCAACCCGTCTCGTGCACACGCATGCCCACCAAATGTGAAAATCCTGGCCCATTCCCCCTGAAACTTGATGGTTGTTGAACTTATTTTTAGTGTCATATGATAAGCTTCCCTGGTTGCACAGAGACATCCCACTGACCCAGCCACTGGTCATTGTCTATACTGGTTCCCATCAAAACCGGGCGCGCTTTGTCAGGTTTCGACTCGAATATCCATTTTGCATCTGAAGTACCGTATCCAAAGTGACTGGATCGTTGGAGCCTTTTCTATTCAGCTGCTGCCTTTCCTCCCCCACAATGCTCCCCTCTCGCTGACATCATTTTGGGATTGGTGTCATGACAGCGCTCTTGAGAAATCTACAACAAATATATATATATATATATATATATACTGCATCTTTTTGTGGAGGTGGGGTCGACGCGTGCGAGGCTTGGTAACATCATTTCTGCAAATGAACAATACTTATCCGTCCGTCGCATCCGTTGCCTTGGTTTTGCGTTTGGGTTTCGGACAGCCAGGGTGCACCAAACCGTCGCCAAGGAGACGGGATGGGATGGCCTCTTTCTCTCCAAATAATGCACGTACAGTTATAGGTCATTCAATGTCAAAAGGGCTAAAAAAAATAAAAAATGTTTTAAAAAAAGACGATCAAATCTTCACAGGCTGCTGCTTGCTGTTCTCTTTAATTATTTTAATTAAACTTTGATATTCTGCTGTCGAAGCTAAAGGGCTGAGACTGGAGAGAGGCAGGGAGGCCCTTGGAGAATTGGAGACAGAGGGGGACGGGTAGCAGTGAAGTGGGAGACAGCTGTATCTATATCTTAAAAACTCTTCAACTGACTGACTGGCAGGTTTATGGGTTGTGATGTTGTACGCCTTAGTGAGCATACAGCAGATTGCATCAAAACATTGGGGAAACACAGCCAAGCATCATGCCGGGGGCTTTAGGCGTCCATCCCTCAAAAGTAGTCAGAGTGGAGAGTTGTGGTGGTCTGGTCAGAGGGGCTGTCCTGTCCTGGCCCGGCCCGCGGTGGGATAACGCTCTAGTAATTCCCCTTGTCCCCAGTGCATAATGAAAGAAAGGTGTCTTCACAAAACTAAAGGGCAATGTCTTAGCTACTGCTTCCAATTCCTTAGGGCGTCCTGGCTGTCCACAGTTTGTCATGCGTGTGCACTTCTCAGTGTTAAAATGACAGGATCTCCAGTCAAAGGGGGTCCCGCCGGGCATCTTTCAAACGATAGTGCAGGGAGAGGAGTTGGAGAGGATTTGTGACGAGATGTTGCCAAGAGGCGATGGACTTGTGCACTGTGTGTCGAGGCCCTCTGGGAGTATTGCTACTGCCATGCTAACGGCACAGCCTCACCCGCTCTCTCGCTCTTGCATGTTTCTTTTTTTAAGATAGCTTCCGTCTGTGTCCATGAAATGAGGTTTTCCACAGAAGGCGCAATATGGTCAGAATATGTTAAGCCTTTAGTGAGCACAAAAAAAAGCTAACCAGATCCGATCGGTCGCGTTTTTGTGCCTCGCTGTTTATTGGCTTTGGCCTCTTGTGAAGTAAAAAAAGGACAAGTAAAAAATGATAAAGTTATATCCCTGTTATGGAAGGACGGAAATATGAACATGTTCTGATGAGAAAGATGCTTTAGGAAATGACAGGAGACATCATGGAGAAAAAGATTCCACCTTGAGCACGATACTGAGAGAAGCAAATGAATAGTGGTTTTGGATACTTCTAGTCTTCTTGGATATTAGGTCTTCAAAACACTATTTGAACGTTGAAGACGGTCGTCTTTGTGTTCTAACGGTTCTGCACTCGGTTGAAATTAATACACCTCCCCTGAAAAGAGAAACACATACATCGTATTAGTCTTGGATCAATAACATCCCTCCAAATATTACATACATACATCGTATTAGTCTTGGATCAATAACATCCCTCCAAATATTACATACATTCATCGTATTAGTCTTGGATCAATAACATCCCTCCAAATATTACATACATTCATCGTATTAGTCTTGGATCAATAACATCCCTCCAAATATTACATACATTCATCGCTATATTGAAAATAAGTTATTTCAAAATTAAACCATTGTAATATTTGTTTCAGTTAATATCATTCTAAATTAAATTGTAATATTTTCCCCCCAAATGGGCAAATACTTTTAAAGTAAATCTAATTATTGTAGCATAGCAACACAGTTAAATATGTTTACAGTAAATCTAATTACTGTAGCATAGCAACACAGTTAAATATTTTTTAAGTAAATCTAATTACTGTAGCTTAGCAACACAGTTAGATACTTTTACAGTAAATCTAATTACTGTAGCATAGCAACACAGTTAAATATTTTTACAGTAAATCTAATTACTGTAGCATAGCAACACAGTTAAATATTTTTACAGTAAATCTAATTACGGTAGCATAGCAACACAGTTAAATATTTTTACAGTAAATCTAATTACTGTAGCATAGCAACACAGTTAAATATTTTTACAGTAAATCTAATTACGGTAGCATAGCAACACAGTTAAATATTTTTACAGTAAATCTAATTACTGTAGCATAGCAACACAGTTAAATATTTTTACAGTAAATCTAATTACTGTAGCATAGCAACACAGTTAAATATTTAATATGTTGATACATTTCCAGGTCTACAACACATTTGTAGATTTTTCTGCTACAAATTAAAAAATATATACAATTAAAGACTTTCATCAGAAACTGAATTTGAATATTTTTTAAATGTTAGTATATATATACTAACATTTAAAAAATATTCAAATTCAGTTTCTGATGAAAGTCTTTAATTGTATATATTAAAACGTACTAAATCAAATTCACTGGAAACTTTTAGAATTTCACCTATCAGTAACATTACAAATGATAAAAAATCTTACATTGATATATATGTTTAGAAGAATTGCTTATGCCACTGCCTATGTCAAATATTCAAGTGATAGATAGTGTACTGTACAAGCAAATAACATCTTGTTCCACATTGCAAAACTGTTGTAACAATATGCATTAATGCACAACATGAGGACTCACTCTCACAACTCTTCCTCTATTTACTACTACGGTGTTGATGCTTTACAGCACATGCCACCAACATGGCCACCACTACTACAACATCTCAATGTAGACCCCTGACGGTGGTGGTCTCATCCCACTCACCAGGGTCCTGTATAAGGCAGCATGGGGTAACATGGGGGTTGGGGTCAATTCTAATTAAAGTCACTCAGTGATTTTAATTGAAATAGTTTGAAATAATAACTTCTATTCTTTGAAAATATATTTTTAATAGATAGATGTTCAACAGTAGAATTGTAATTTCTGTGTACTAAATCAGCTTTCTGTTTTCTTGCACCTTATTTGTGGAACAATCTTCAAAATGTTCTCAAAAGTGATGTTCTGGTGCCTCTCTAGGAGGTTCTGGTGCCTCTCTAGGAGGTTCTGGTGCCTCTCTAGGACGTTCTGGTGCCTCTCTAGGATGTTCTGGTGCCTCTCTAGGATGTTTTGGTGCCTCTCTAGGATGTTCTGGTGCCTCTCTAGGATGTTCTGGTGCCTCTCTAAGATGTTCTGGTGCCTCTCTAGGATGTTCTGGTGCCTCTCTAGGATGTTTTGGTGCCTCTCTAGGATGTTCTGGTGCCTCTCTAGGATGTTCTGGTGCCTCTCTAAGATGTTCTGGTGCCTCTCTAGGATGTTCTGGTGCCTCTCTAGGATGTTTTGGTGCCTCTCTAGGATGTTCTGGTGCCTCTCTAGGGCAATTCAGAAAGCTGATTGAGAACCTTATTAATGAAGAATGAGTTGGTTTTTGTAAGACCGCGTTTCCTTTCTGTATTTATGTTTTGACGTCTGCATTTCTGTCATTTCAGTTGTTCTGAATGACTCCCTGTATGACTTCCTGATAAAAATAAAGGTTAAATAAAATTGGAATTGACCCCAATCCTGTTGTGGACCACAGGAGGCCCAGTTGAGCAGCTGTCTCAGCCAGCCTTACTGCTGGCAGGGGAAACAGTGCTGTGGTATAGCTCCAGCTCTCACTGGCACCAAGAGGGAGCCCTAGTACAACTAATATACAGACAGCGGCCAAGCCAAGAACACTCGTCCCCTCCCCAACCTGCCACCACCACTGCCACTCTCCCACACCCAGAGACTGAAACACAACCCTGACACTGTGCCCTGCCCTCCCTCCGTCCCTCACTCTCTCTCTCTCTCTCTCTCTCTCTCTCTCTCTCCCTTCCATTAGTTTTCTCTCTCTCTCCCTCCCTCCCTCTCGCAACCCCTCCCCACACACACACACTCACAGAGACAAAAGCACAACCTTGACATATTGGATGAACTAACCGTGTGGATGCCAATGCAATGGCTGAGATGATGTGAGCATCCAAAAACTGCATCCAAATCTGATCAAAGATCAGAGACCATTGTAGTACTCCTCCACTGGTGAGTCCAACAGACATTATGGTGGTTGTTGAAATGGTTCAATGTTGCGGGGGGGGGGGCAGCCACAACAGTTAGCAGTTCCACACACGGGTTGTGCTTGCTAAAATTTGTTTGGACTAGAACTGGGCTTTGGACAAAAGAGAGAATTCTTGTTTTCCTCTCTTGAAATCGTGTGTGTGTTTGTGTGTGTGTGTATGCACGCATAGTGTGGACTTTGCGTCGACCCTCTGTGCCTAATCTCACACAGTCAACAAATAAGGCACATCAGATGCTGTTTTGGCCGCAGACACCAGAGCAGCTAAGTTCACTGGATTTTCTGGGGTTTAAAACGAGAGGGGGACTTTGAAAAAGCTGCTTCCCAGCAGGAGCATTATGTCTGGGGGCTGGTGCTCTGGGGGGCCTGGAGCTGGCTAACTGGGGCTGGGGTATAGAGCTGGCTAACTGGGGTATAGAGCTGGCTAACTGGGGCTGGGGTATAGAGCTGGCTAACTGGGGCTGGGGTATAGAGCTGGCTAACTGGGGTATAGAGCTGGCTAACTGGGGCTGGGGTATAGAGCTGGCTAACTGGGGTATAGAGATGGCTAACTGGGGTATAGAGATGGCTAACTGGGGTATAGAGCTGGCTAACTGGGGTATAGAGCTGGCTAACTGGGGCTGGAGGATAGTGCTGGCTAACTGGGGTATAGAGCTGGCTAACTGGGGTATAGAGCTGGCTAACTGGGGTATAGAGATGGCTAACTGGGGTATAGAGATGGCTAACTGGGGTATAGAGATGGCTAACTGGGGTATAGAGCTGGCTAACTGGGGTATAGAGCTGGCTAACTGGGGTATAGAGCTGGCTAACTGGGGTATAGAGCTGGCTAACTGGGGTATAGAGATGGCTAACTGGGGTATAGAGATGGCTAACTGGGGTATAGAGCTGGCTAACTGGGGCTGGAGGATATTGCTGGAGCTGGCTAACTGGGGCTGGAGGATATTGCTGGAGTTGGTTAACTGGGGCTGGAGGATATTGCTGGAGCTGGCTAACTGGGGTATAGAGCTGGCTAACTGGGGTATAGAGCTGGCTAACTGGGGTATAGAGCTGGCTAACTGGGGCTGGAGGATAGTGCTGGCTAACTGGGGTATAGAGCTGGCTAACTGGGGTATAGAGATGGCTAACTGGGGTATAGAGATGGCTAACTGGGGTATAGAGCTGGCTAACTGGGGTATAGAGCTGGCTAACTGGGGTATAGAGCTGGCTAACTGGGGCTGGAGGATATTGCTGGAGCTGGCTAACTGGGGCTGGAGGATATTGCTGGAGCTGGCTAACTGGGGCTGGAGGATATTGCTGGAGCTGGCTAACTGGGGCTGGAGGATATTGCTGGAGCTGGCTAACTGGGGCTGGAGGATATTGCTGGAGCTGGCTAACTGGGGCTGGAGGATATTGCTGGAGCTGGCTAACTGGGGTATAGAGCTGGCTAACTGGGGTATAGAGCTGGCTAACTGGGGCTGGAGGATAGTGCTGGCTAACTGGGGCTGGAGGATAGTGCTGGCTAACTGGGGTATAGAGATGGCTAACTGGGGCTGGAGGATAGTGCTGGAGCTGGCTAACTGGAGCTGGGATATAGAGCTGGCTAACTGGGGCTGGAGGATAGTGTTGGAGCTGACCAACTGGAGCTGGCTAACTGGGCCTGCATTCCAGCTCCCCTAAACATGTTCACGGTCCATTGAGCTCTGACTTGGCAGTGTGTAATCTACTGTAACTGGGCCAGGTTTCAGAGGCACACACACACACACACACACACACACACACACACACACACACACACACACACACACACACACACACACACAGGGAGTGAGGGAGAGATGGCGATGGGCACTGCCCACCTGTGTGTGTGTCGCTCGCCAGACTACAGAGAGCGGGAACAATAGAAAAGTCTACATGTCAGCATGGGATGTCAGAGGAATTTAATCAGACGGATGGATGGACGACTGACTGGATGAAGGAAGGAAGGACAGATGAGTAGACGTCAGAGATGGGGAGGTTGAGAAGTGAAGAGACAAAGGGGTACAGGCAGGGGGTGTTTTCTCTCTCCTTGTAGTAGGAGAGAGAGAAGTAGAGAGAGAGCTGTAAGCTACTGTCTGGTGAGAAATAGGTACCAAATAAAAACCCCTCCATTAGGTTTGGACTGAAACACATTGGGAGATATTGAGAAGTTAACTTTCTACACTTCAGATCTGTTACAGAGACTCGGACGGAGGCGTTAGCATAGCGTATCCGACTGCACTTCGCACTGCAATACAATATGGTTGTGTTCGTGTAGAAATACTGTACAATAGAACATGGTATTTTATAGCTACAGGTTTGAGATACTTTTTCAGTTTTATGATTTGAAGTGTTCTGTCATGTATCTGTACAATGAAAAGGCAGTATGAACCACAGAGTTGGAAAGAAAGCCTGATTGAGGCAATTTATCTATACAATGAAAAGGCAGTATGAACCACAGAGTTGGAAAGAAAGCCTGATTGAGGCAATTTATCTATACAATGAAAAGGCAGTATGAACCACAGAGTTGGAAAGAAAGCCTGATTGAGGCAATCCCTGAACGGTGTGTTTTTTTCGCCTTCTCATTTTGAACACACCCTTTCATCAGACAATGCATGTCATTTGGACATTTGCACCAAATGTGGAGAAAGATGCTGCCAAAATTACTCACTTCTCAGTCATTCTTGCACCATTATTCATTTTGAAACCTTGCCTTCCTACAATGACCAAGAGGCAGATGCCATTCGAGGGAGTTTAAGCTAGGTTTTCAGTAAGTATTATCAGAAAACTCAACTGTAATGACATTCACAATCTGCAGTATTCCCAAGATGTTCTAAAACAAGTGCTGTGTTAAGTATTCCCGAGTGGACGAAACAGATGTTTTTGGCAACAAATCTCCAAATATTTGACCTGACAACATGTCACCCTGTGTGTACGTACACCTCTTGGCTTATCTGCCCATAGCTTTGGCCTGGCGATGTCGAACCATCTTGGTAGAGGTTTTGGAGTCTCTGCTCCGCCATGTTGTCTGGAGCTACAGAGGTCTGCAGCCAGACTTCAGAGAACAAGAACATGTTTGTCGATCAGAGTTTGGGCTGGTTCTTGGGCAAGGCTCCAGAAGTCCGTGTTTGTGAGTGATTTTGTATCTCATCTCTCTCTGAACAGCTTGATTCCCCCAACAACACTACAAGGATCTGTCTTACCCTGTCCAGTTTCTACAGTTTCTGCATGAGGGACTGAGACCAATAAAACAAGGTGCATCCGTAATAGGAAATCCCTGGCAAGAACATCGCTGAGGGAGTTTATAATATGGACCATTGGAACTAGGCAAACTACGACCTTTTGCGGTTCTTATGTTTGAATAAAATGTCTCAATATAACTTGCACAAAAATGTTTTATTTGAAATATGATATAGTAAACAATAATTACGGACTGTAAAATATTTGTTTGGAAGGAAATGAGAGACTGTAAAAGCTTCAATGTGTCCTTTGGCTTTTAGCCACCACTTTATATCTATGAAGTTACAAGACTCAATTAAATGAGTGGCTGAAACTGAAATATAATAATTAAAGGACAATTCCACAGTTAAACTTCTCCCCCAAAACCCTCATATTGAATGAACAGCTATTCTTTCTCTGCAAGGGATCCCAATGGCATTACTGGACCCCCGAACCCCACACCCCCCCACCACTTGCAATACCTCTACAATGGACACATTTCAATGTCCCTGTCTATCAGTGGAGTCACACATCAGGCATGTGTTCTTGCTTTATCCCCTATCGTCTAGCTACATGTTGAACAAATGAAGAAGTTGAAAACGGAGGGAGGCTGGGGGAAAAGCGCAGCTGCAAGGGGTTGGCAGCAGTGCCAGAGATTGAGCAACACTCCCTCCCGTCCACACTCAAGGCCCTCATCGGTCCACACAGTCCCTCGCCGGCGCACACACACACACTCGAAACACACACGCACATACACACTACACACACACACATAGCACTGCCATCTGTCCTGTAGGGAAATTAGAGCCACCAGGGCTACAGCCAACAACATTAAGCTCACTGACGATCACGCCATTTTGCCTCATATACAAGCACTAGGTACATGGAAGTAAGTGAACATCAGTGTCTCCACCACCAACAGGAGAGTGTCACCAGAAACAGATATCTGGTAAGCCCCAAAGGACAATACGGTAGAAAGCCCCAAAGGACAATACGGTAGAAAGCCCCAAAGGACAATGGGGTAGAAAGCCCCAAAGGACAATGGGGTAGAAAGCCCCAAAGGACAATACGGTAGAAAGCCCCAAAGGACAATGGGGTAGAAAGCCCCAAAGGAAAATACGGGAGAAAGCCCCAAAGGACAATGGGGTAGAAATCCCCAAAGGACAATACGGGAGAAAGCCCCAAAGGACAATGGGGTAGAAAGCCCCAAAGGACAATGGGGTAGAAAGCCCCAAAGGACAATGGGGTAGAAAGCCCCAAAGGACAATACAGTAGAAAGCCCCAAAGGACAATGGGGTAGAAAGCCCCAAAGGACAATACGGTAGAAAGCCCCAAAGGGCAATGGGGTAGAAAGCTCCAAAGGACAATACGGTAGAAAGCCCCAAAGGACAATGGGGTAGAAAGCCCCAAAGGACAATGGGGTAGAAAGCCCCAAAGGACAATACGGTAGAAAGCCCCAAAGGACCATGGGGTAGAAAGCCCCAAAGGACAATACGGTAGAAAGCCCCAAAGGACAATGGGGCAGAAAGCCCCAAAGGACAATACGGTAGAAAGCACCAAAGGACAATGGGGTAGAAAGCCCCAAAGGACAATACGGTAGAAAGCCCCAAAGGACAATGCGGTAGAAAGCCCCAAAGGACAATGGGGTAGAAAGCACCAAAGGACAATGGGGTAGAAAGCCCCAAAGGACAATGGGGTAGAAAGCCCCAAAGGACAATGGGGTAGAAAGCCCCAAAGGACAATACGGTAGAAAGCCCCAAAGGACAATACGGTAGAAAGCCCCAAAGGACAATGGGGTAGAAAGCCCCAAAGGACAATGGGGTAGAAAGCCCCAAAGGACAATCAAGTAGAAAGCACCAAAGAACATTAGGGTAGAAGGCCCCAAAAAACATTAGGGTAGAAGGCCCCAAAGAACATTAGGGTAGAAGGTCCCAAATGACATTAGGGAGAAAGCCCCAACGGACATTAGGGTAGAAAGTCCCAATGGACATTAGGATGAAAGCCCCAATGGATATTAGGGTAGAAAGCCCCAACGGACATTAGTTACAAAGCCCCAATGGACATAAGGGTAGAAAGCCCCAATGGATATTAGGGTAGAACTGCAGCTCCATTTTTACATCTTCTTTTTTCCACCTAATCAAACTGGGAATCCTGTCTAGTCCCTGGCAGCTGTGAGGTATCAGTTCAGCTCCCTAATCAAACTGGGAATCCTGTCTAGTCCCTGGCAGCTGTGAGGTATCAAACTGGGAATCCTGTCTAGTCCCTGGCAGCTGTGAGGTATCAGTTCAACTCCCTAATCAAACTGGGAATCCTGTCTAGTCCCTGGCAGCTGTGAGGTATCAGTTCAGCTCCCTAATCAAACTGGGAATCCTGTCTACTCCCTGGCAGCTGTGAGGTATCAAACTGGGAATCCTGTCTAGCCCCTGGCAGCTGTAAGGTATCAAACTGGGAATCCTGTCTAGTCCCTGGCAGCTGTGAGGTATCAGTTCAGCTCCCTAATCAAACTGGGAATCCTGTCTAGTCCCTGGCAGCTGTGAGGTATCAGTTCAGCTCCCTAATCAAACTGGGAATCCTATCTAGTCCCTGGCAGCTGTGAGGTATCAAACTGGGAATCCTGTCTATTCAATGGCAGCTGTGAGGTATCAAACTGGGAATCCTGTCTAATCCCTGGCAGCTGTGAGGTATCAAACTGGGAATCCTATCTAGTCCCTGGCAGCTGTGAGGTATCAAACTGGGAATCCTGTCTATTCAACGGCAGCTGTGAGGTATCAAACTGGGAATCCTGTCTAATTCCTGGCAGCTGTGAGGTATCAAACTGCGAATCCTGTCTAGTCCCTGGCAGCTGTGAGGTATCAGTTCAGCTCCCTAATCAAACTGGGAATCCTGTCTAGTCCCTGGCAGCTGTGAGGTATCAAACTGGGAATCCTGTCTAGTCCCTGGCAGCTGTGAGGTATCAGTTCAGCTCCCTAATCAAACTGGGAATCCTGTCTAGTCCCTGGCAGCTGTGAGGTATCAGTTCAGCTCCCTAATCAAACTGGGAATCCTGTCTATTCAATGGCAACTGTGAAATATCAGTACAGCTTCTTAAAAGAGACCGACACGTACAGTGGAGGAATGCTAGCGTTAGATCTGAGCAATGGGGTAGAAAGCCCCAAAGGACAATGGGGTAGAAAGCCCCAAAGGACAATACGGTAGAAAGCCCCAAAGGACAATACGGTAGAAAGCCCCAAAGGACAATGGGGTAGAAAGCCCCAAAGGACAATGGGGTAGAAAGCCCCAAAGGACAATCAAGTAGAAAGCACCAAAGAACATTAGGGTAGAAGGCCCCAAAAAACATTAGGGTAGAAGGCCCCAAAGAACATTAGGGTAGAAGGTCCCAAATGACATTAGGGTAGAAAGCCCCAACGGACATTAGGGTAGAAAGTCCCAATGGACATTAGGTTGAAAGCCCCAATGGATATTAGGGTAGAAAGCCCCAACGGACATTAGGTAGAAAGCCCCAATGGACATAAGGGTAGAAAGCCCCAATGGATATTAGGGTAGAACTGCAGCTCCATTTTTACATCTTCTTTTTTCCACCTAATCAAACTGGGAATCCTGTCTAGTCCCTGGCAGCTGTGAGGTATCAGTTCAGCTCCCTAATCAAACTGGGAATCCTGTCTAGTCCCTGGCAGCTGTGAGGTATCAAACTGGGAATCCTGTCTAGTCCCTGGCAGCTGTGAGGTATCAGTTCAACTCCCTAATCAAACTGGGAATCCTGTCTAGTCCCTGGCAGCTGTGAGGTATCAGTTCAGCTCCATAATCAAACTGGGAATCCTGTCTAGTCCCTGGCAGCTGTGAGGTATCAGTTCAGCTCCCTAATCAAACTGGGAATCCTGTCTACTCCCTGGCAGCTGTGAGGTATCAAACTGGGAATCCTGTCTAGCCCCTGGCAGCTGTAAGGTATCAAACTGGGAATCCTGTCTAGTCCCTGGCAGCTGTGAGGTATCAGTTCAGCTCCCTAATCAAACTGGGAATCCTGTCTAGTCCCTGGCAGCTGTGAGGTATCAGTTCAGCTCCCTAATCAAACTGGGAATCCTATCTAGTCCCTGGCAGCTGTGAGGTATCAAACTGGGAATCCTGTCTATTCAACGGCAGCTGTGAGGTATCAAACTGGGAATCCTGTCTAATCCCTGGCAGCTGTGAGGTATCAAACTGGGAATCCTATCTAGTCCCTGGCAGCTGTGAGGTATCAAACTGGGAATCCTGTCTATTCAACGGCAGCTGTGAGGTATCAAACTGGGAATCCTGTCTAATCCCTGGCAGCTGTGAGGTATCAAACTGGGAATCCTGTCTATTCAATGGCAGCTGTGAAATATCAGTACAGCTTCTTAAAAGAGACCAGAGTACAGTGGAGGAATGCTAGCGTTAGATCTGAGCATTGATTAAGACATTGTCTGCGTACCAAATGTGGTAATGTGGTAATTTACCAGGACATTAAAATCCACCGCTGACACCAAATGCTGCAGTCCAAATTGAACCCTTTATTCCCTAGATAGTGCACTTATTTAGGTAGTCGTAGGCGGTCCTGTGTGGCTCAGTCGGTAGAGCATGGTGCTTCCAACACCCGAAGGTTGTGGGTTTGAATCTCGCTTGGGCCACCACATACAGGGGGCGGGAGGGTAGCCTAGTGGTTAGAGCGTTGAACCGAAAGGTTGTTCAAATCCCTAAGCTGACAAGGTACAAATCTGTCGTTCTGCCACTGAACAGGCAGTGGCAGAACGACCCACTGTTCCTAGACAGGTCATTGAAAATAAGAATTTGTTCTTAACTGACTTGCCTAGTTAAATAAAGGAAAAAATAAATAAAAAATGCATGACTGTAAGTTGCCCTGGATAGAAGTGTCTACTAAATTACTTACAGTATATTATTATTAAACAGGAAATTATATCTTTATTTATTTAGATAATTACATGTGAAGGGGTTCATATCATTACTATTATTGCAGTACATTTACAGCAGCCGTTCAGAGAAGAGTGTACGCAGGTTCCAACCGATTTACTCCGTGTAAATAAAGAGGCATATGATCAGCAATCAGCTCCGATGACTCCCTGATTGACCTGGGGGACGGAGGGAGTTAGGGATGCCTGCCTGTCTATCAATCTAGAGCCAGCAGGTAAAAACACAGGCAGACGGCAGCATACCGTCTACAGATTGTTCACGATTGTCTCACATTGTAGTTTGTGACATGGGAACATTTTTACGGCAGAGAAGAGAAAGATCCTCCAACTGACCACCTCATCATGTCTATATATCACTGTTAGCAGCCAGTACTGACCACCTCATCATGTATATATATCACTGTTAGCAGCCAGTACTGACCACCTCATCATGTACATATATCACTGTTAGCAGCCAGTACTGACCACCTCATCATGTACATATATCACTGTTAGCAGCCAGTACTGACCACCTCATCATGTATATATATATCACTGTTAGCAGCCAGTACTGACCACCTCATCATGTATATATATCACTGTTAGCAGCCAGTACTGACCACCTCATCATGTACATATATCACTGTTAGCAGCCAGTACTGACCACCTCATCATGTATATATATATCACTGTTAGCAGCCAGTACTGACCACCTCATCATGTATATATATCACTGTTAGCAGCCAGTACTGACCACCTCATCATGTATATATATATCACTGTTAGCAGCCAGTACTGACCACCTCATCATGTACATATATCACTGTTAGCAGCCAGTACTGACCACCTCATCATGTATATATATCACTGTTAGCAGCCAGTACTGACCACCTCATCATGTATATATATCACTGTTAGCAGCCAGTACTGACCACCTCATCATGTATATATATCACTGTTAGCAGCCAGTACTGACCACCTCATCATGTATATATATCACTGTTAGCAGCCAGTACTGACCACCTCATCATGTATATATATCACTGTATATATATCACTGTTAGCAGCCAGTACTGACATATACAGCCGTATGTTACAGGTTAACGGTCCAATTCAGCCATTTTCATATCACTGTTAGCAGCCAGTACTGACCACCTCATCATGTATATATATCACTGTTAGCAGCCAGTACTGACCACCTCATCATGTACATATATCACTGTTAGCAGCCAGTACTGACCACCTCATCATGTACATATATCACTGTTAGCAGCCAGTACTGACCACCTCATCATGTATATATATCACTGTTAGCAGCCAGTACTGACCACCTCATCATGTATATATATCACTGTTAGCAGCCAGTACTGACCACCTCATCATGTATATATATCACTGTATATATATCACTGTTAGCAGCCAGTACTGACATATACAGCCGTATGTTACAGGTTAACGGTCCAATTCAGCCATTTTCATATCACTGTTAGCAGCCAGTACTGACCACCTCATCATGTATATATATCACTGTTAGCAGCCAGTACTGACATATACAGCCGTATGTTACAGGTTAACGGTCCAATTCAGCCATTTTCATATCACTGTTAGCAGCCAGTACTGACCACCTCATCATGTATATATATCACTGTTAGCAGCCAGTACTGACATATACAGCCGTATGTTACAGGTTAACGGTCCAATTCAGCCATTTTCATCTCAAAATCAAATCATTTTTGGTTAATAATTAAGTATCTTAATGTTATTGTTTCCAATTAAAATGCTAAAAAAATAAATAAAATAAAAAACAGCTTCTTAGCAAAAGAGCAATTTCTCAAGCAAGATTTTGGTGGGACTTTTCTCAGAGTGTTCTGAGTGGGGAGGGGGAAAAATGGCTGTTATTGGCAGAGACGTTTGGAACTCTCCTACTTATTGATCTATTAACTATTTACCGACTGGTGCCGTCACCAGGCAGGCCAAAACTCCATCCCACCAAAACAGGATTATATTTATTAAAAAAAATCTCTTACAATAAAAGGGCATTATCATCATTTTCAAAATTCCACAGTATTATTCCAACCTCATAGTGTGTATTATATATGAAACGCGGGAAAAGCATGTTTTTTGGACTGCACTGGGCCTTTGGTTTCAGGACATAGCAAGATCGTGTCCTGTATTTTAGGCCTTATCCAGAAAAGAGCATGACTCTAAAAAATAGAAGTAATTGTCCAAGGACGGTGCTGGACCCTCTGACATAAAAAAAGAAAAAAGCTCAATTTAAAAGGTTACTAACAGGCACATGATTGGCCACACACACAGCACGATGACATTCATGTCCGGGTCATCTTGCCCCATCAGATTTCAAACGTTATTTCCGTGATTGTTTGTCCAAAAGGCTATGAGGTCAGACACTCATTGTGTTTGTTCGCGCATACAAGATTTACCGCCCCCAAAAAAACTCATGCCATCCCAACATCCAACAAACAGCGCTGCCTGTTCGTCGGTCCGAGGATAAACTTAATTCTCATGAAGCCTACAGAGGCGTACGTTGTACAAAGCCACAGCAGCTTCCTCCAGCTGTTTCCTGCCCCACCATGTCTCCCATTCCGCCTGCTCGCCATCTCTTCCCCCCCCCCCCCCTCTCCCCTGGTTTTAGTCAGTCAAAGTAAAGTGCACATCATCGCCAGCTAAGAGCTCTGGGTAGCAGAAAGGCACAGATGGTACTAATGGAAGAGAGGAAGCCAACTGAGGCACCGGGACTGAGCCACGCCACGCCTCGGCCAAATAGCTCTAGTGGTTATGTATGTCTCTACACCCAGTCTAACCCAAGCCGGCTCCCAGCTCTACCAATTTTAATTCCAATCCACGGCACCCCAGTATAAAGAATTTAGAATGATGAAATAATCATAAGAGAAGGGGAGGAGTGGAGAAGGGCGGGGGAGTGGGGGGGGGTTCTAACTGGAAGCATACCAAGATGATCAGATGGAGCTGGGATGGTGGGATTGGTCCTTGGGTAGCTAGCGACTAGCTAGTATGAAGAATAAAAGAACATGCCAATTCACAAAAACAACAGGGATTGATTCCCAACCCATCTCTCAGTTAGGAAACTGGCTCTGCTTGTAATTGTGTGACCGTGAACGTTGTGTTTAAATACAGAGATCTGAATCACGCACACTACTACAACTTTGACTTGTATAGCATTACTATGTAACTCATTTTAATCTAGCACTACAGAGAACGTGACCAAGCTGCTTGTGATGGGTTCAATAAGCAGTTGGTAAGGGAAAACACGAGGCGCGATCAGATTCCCAAGACATGGGTATAATGCTACCTTGCATGACAACGTTTAGGAAAACCCTGGTAGAGCAAACAGAGCGACACTAAACAGTCTCCGTCCTTCAGGATAACGTTTCCCTTTCCTTTGTCCTGACCCTGCAGACGAACATTCAACACACACAGACAGGCCCAGTAGGCTCATCTGTACTGTTTTAATTCCCCCCCCCCTTACACAGACCCAGAGACTGAGAGATACACCAAAACCATACGCTGACATGAAGCCTTCCAGTGTAACCCCGAACACCAACCCCCCCAGCCACCAGCAAGACCCAGCTGATTTGCATAATGTTGATATGTCAAGAAGAAGAAAACATGCATATGGAATGTTTTCCTAATCTGTTTTGGGGGTCAAATGATGTTTCCATAGCTACCGCGGGAAAAAAGATTGCAGCACCCCGAACATCTTCCCACGGCTATGGGTGTTTCCACACAAATGTCTAACTGTGAGTGAATTTAATGAACACATAAAGTAGTGAAAGAGAGAGAGAGAGAGAGAGAAAGAGAGGGAAAGAGAGAGAGAGACAGAGAGAAAGAGAGAGAGATCAAGACAGAGAAGAGAGACAGAGAAAGAGAGAGAGACAGAGAAAGAGAGAGAGACAGAGAGTGAGTGTGTGTATGTGTATGCCTACACACTTGTGTGTATCTGTGAGCCTGTGTGTGCTCACAAGTGCGTGTGGGTGAGCCCATTCCCTGTTCCCTCCAACAGAGAGCCAGCGTTCCTCCAGTGGTGCTGGATGAGGGTCACATGCAATCTGAGCTGAGGGAAGAGGCGCCGCGGTACATGTGACAGGACAGGGAGGCCCCGTAATTGGAGTGAGCTGTCAAGACAATGCGGCATGTGTGAGGTGGAGACACTGTGTGTGTGTGTGCGCCTGCCACTATGCTGCATGGCGGGGCACGTGCCAGGGTGGTTGCCCCCCCCCCCCCCATGGGGTGGCACATATTAAGTCCCTGATGAGGCTAATGCAGGGAGAAATGGCTATGGGACACAGCCCAAACACAGGTCAAAGGGTAACACGGTTTAGGAAGGAAGCAGGGCTGTAGCCACAACAACCTCAATGTAGAGGTTTAAGAAAGAAGGCAGATCTGTAGCCACAACAACCTCAATGTAGAGGTTTAAGAAAGAAGGCAAATCTGTAGCCACAACAACCTCAATGTTGAGGTTAAAAGAAGTTCAAGAATATTTTGTAGATGAATACACAATGCAGAGGATGAGAGGACTAAAAACTAGAATACTAAATGGTCAATAGCGTATTGTAAATAGGAGTAGGGTTTTCAGTTCAACAGCTGTTTAGAATGTGGAATGTCAGTCCTGAACTCAGAGCTACGTGTCCTACGTTCTGTACATTGAGTCTGGAGCAGGATACTTGTTATTTGGCCATTGACCCAGTGGTACTGCAAGGATTTCTGATTGGTCAAACCCAGGCTAAGGTGGGGGGGTATAAGTGGCATCCTGTTCCTTTGTTCAGATGAGGAAAGCTGAGGACAGGGGAGACTGAACATCTACCTCCCAGCATAACATCTGGATTTGTCCTTCTCAAATAAACCTATTTTTCTTCCCCCGATTTGCTTTGGAGTTTGTGTTATTGAAGAATAACATACATTGCTGACAAAAGGATGCAGGGCTGTAGCCATTATAACCTCAATGTAGAGGTTCAGATAGGAAGCAGGGCTGGAGCCATTATAACCTCAATGTAGAGGTTCAGATAGGAAGCAGGGCTGTAGCCATTACAACCTCAATGCAGAGGTTCAGATAGGAAGCAGGGCTGGAGCCATTATAACCTCAATGTAGAGGTTCAGATCGGAAGCAGGGCTGTAGCCATTACAACCTCAATGTAGAGGTTCAGATAGGAAGCAGGGCTGTAGCCATTATAACCTCAATGTAGAGGTTCAGATAGGAAGCAGGGCTGTAGCCATTATAACCTCAATGTAGAGGTTCAGATAGGAAGCAGGGCTGTAGCTATTACAACCTCAATGTAGAGGTTCAGATAGGAAGCAGGGCTGGAGCTATTAGAACCTCAATGTAGAGGTTCAGATAGGAAGCAGGGCTGTAGCCATTATAACCTCAATGTAGAGGTTCAGATCGAAAGCAGGGCTGGAGCTATTATAACCTCAATGTAGAGGTTCAGATAGGAAGCAGGGCTGGGGCCATTATAACCTCAATGTAGAGGTTCAGATAGGAAGCAGGGCTGTAGCCATTATAACCTCAATGTAGAGGTTCAGATAGGAAGCAGGGCTGGAGCTATTATAACCTCAATGTAGAGGTTCAGATAGGAAGCAGGGCTGGAGCTATTAGAACCTCAATGTAGAGGTTCAGATAGGAAGCAGGGCTGTAGCTATTACAACCTCAATGCAGAGGTTCAGATAGGAAGCAGGGCTGTAGCCATTACAACCTCAATGTAGAGGTTCAGATAGGAAGCAGGGCTGTAGCCATTACAACCTCAATGTAGAGGTTCAGATAGGAAGCAGGGCTGGAGCCATTACAACCTCAATGTAGAGGTTCAGATAGGAAGCAGGGCTGTAGCTATTACAACCTCAATGTAGAGGTTCAGATAGGAAGCAGGGCTGTAGCCATTACAACCTCAATGTAGAGGTTCAGATAGGAAGCAGGGCTGGAGCCATTATAACCTCAATGTAGAGGTTCAGATAGGAAGCAGGGCTGGAGCCATTATAACCTCAATGTAGAGGTTCAGATAGGAAGCAGGGCTGTAGCCATTACAACCTCAATGTAGAGGTTCAGATAGGAAGCAGGGCTGTAGCCATTACAACCTCAATGTAGAGGTTCAGATCGGAAGCAGGGCTGGAGCCATTATAACCTCAATGTAGAGGTTCAGATAGGAAGCAGGGCTGTAGCCATTACAACCTCAATGTAGAGGTTCAGATAGGAAGCAGGGCTGGAGCTATTATAACCTCAATGTAGAGGTTCAGATAGGAAGCAGGGCTGGAGCCATTACAACCTCACTGTAGAGGTTCAGATAGGAAGCAGGGCTGAAGCCATTATAACCTCAATGTAGAGGTTCAGACAGGAAGCAGGGCTGGAGCCATTATAACCTCAATGTAGAGGTTCAGATAGGAAGCAGGGCTGTAGCTATTACAACCTCAATGTTGAGGTTCAGATAGGAAGCAGGGCTGGAGCTAATGTAGAATGTAGAACTGTATAGGGTTGATGTGAAACTAACTAACGATACGGGCTAGTTTAGAGGTCGACAAAGTAATGTAGAATGTAGAACTGTATAGGGTTGATGTGAAACTAACTAACGATACGGGCTAGTTTAGAGGTCGACAATGTAATGTAGAATGTAGAACTGTATAGGGTTGATGTGAAACTAACTAACGATACGGGCTAGTTTAGAGGTCGACAAAGTAATGTAGAATGTAGAACTGTATAGGGTTGATGTGAAACTAACTAACGATACGGGCTAGTTTAGAGGTCGACAAAGTAATGTAGAATGTAGAACTGTATAGGGTTGATGTGAAACTAACTAACGATACGGGCTAGTTTAGAGGTCGACAAAGTAATGTAGAATGTAGAACTGTATAGGGTTGATGTGAAACTAACTAACGATACGGGCTAGTTTAGAGGTCGACAAAGTAGGTCTTCAGTTTTACAGATTTTGGATCTTTTGATCAGATTCATAGATTTTTTTTTCACAGAAGCAAAGAACCAATCACAAGTTCATCTTTTCTCCAAGGTTGACTTTGTGTTCCTGTTCTGGTGGTGATATTCTGATTTTTTTTTTTCCCACGGATTGTTTTCGTGTTTGAATTGTTAATTGTGTTATGAATATTCATGTTTATACCCCCCTTTATTTAGTTAACAATTGAGAAAATAATTGTTATTTTTGTCCCCAAAATGCTTGGGAACACCTCGTGTTTGATACAAGACGATCTAGCGTTGATACTGTAAACCCCTTTACATGCAATTATCTAAATAAATAAAATATCTAATTTCGTGTTTAACAAATTGTTCATCAACAAATGATTCAAAATGCATTTCTTGAACAATTTCAATGCTAATGATGTTCCAACATGGATTGCTAAAACCATGCCACATTGTCAAACAAATCCAGATGACAAGATTAACTAGAATCAAGAGACAGGTAAAACAAAAGTACTCATCTGGTAATTAGCAGCAATCACAGACACAATAGAGTTAATTGCACTGGTAATAACGGTTTAATTTCTCAGTTGGAACAGAATCTCTTTGTTGATATGTGGATATCTATAACAAGATATGTATCTGATAACATCTATCAAATCATCTCACTGGACTGAAAGCACAAAGGAAACCATTTATTTCCTTTCATTATAAACTCTATTTAAGTAAGACAATCTCAACACATGAAATACAATGTAGGGTTTATAAAATACATCATAAAAATGTGTAATTCAAGATTGTTTGTATGTGTGTGTGTGTTCCTCTGCCAAGCCCATGTCTTCCTAGTTCAACTCACATTAACCTACTTCTCACAGTTGGAGTCAAGAAACAACAGCCTCACTATTAATCTAGTGTAAAAGGCCTGGAGCCTGGAGATGGTTCTATCATGATGTTATATCTCTACCATCACCTGGAGATGGTTCTATCATGATGTTATATCTCTACCATCACCTGGAGATGGTTCTATCATGATGTTATATCTCTACCATCACCTGGAGATGGTTCTACCATGATGTTATATCTCTACATCACCTGGAGATGGTTATATCATGATGTTATATCTCTACATCACCTGGAGATGGTTCTATCATGATGTTATATCTCTACATCACCTGGAGATGGAGATGGTTCTACCATGGTGTTATATCTCTACCATCACCTGGAGATGGTTCTACCATGATGTTATATCTCTACATCACCTGGAGATGGTTCTATCATGATGTTATATCTCTACATCACCTGGAGATGGTTCTATCATGATGTTATATCTCTACATCACCTGGAGATGGTTCTATCATGATGTTATATCTCTACATCACCTGGAGATGGAGATGGTTCTACCATGGTGTTATATCTCTACCATCACCTGGAGATGGTTCTACCATGATGTTATATCTCTACATCACCTGGAGATGGAGATGGTTCTACCATGGTGTTATATCTCTACATCACCTGGAGATGGTTCTATCATGACGTTATATCTCTACATCACCTGGAGATGGGTCTATCATGATGTTATATCTCTACCATCACCTGGAGATGAAGATGGTTCTACCATGGTGTTATATCTCTACATCACCTGGAGATGGAGATGGTTCTACCATGGTGTTATATCTCTACATCACCTGGAGATGGTTCTACCATGATGTTATATCTCTACATCACCTGGAGATGGAGATGGTTCTATCATGATGTTATATCTCTACCATCACCTGGAGATGGAGATGGTTCTATCATGATGATATATCTCTACATCACCTGGAGATGGTTCTACAATGATGTTATATCACTACATCACCTGGAGATGGTTCTATCATGATGTTATATCTCTACCATCACCTGGAGATGGTTCCACCATGATGTTATATCTCTACATCACCTGGAGATGGAGATGGTTCTACCATGATGTTATATCTCTACCATCACCTGGAGATGGTTCTACCATGATGTTATATCTCTACCATCACCTGGAGATGGAGATGGTTCTACCATGATGTTATATCTCTACATCACCCAGCCGTCATCACATTATTTACTTCTCACAACATGCGGCTTGATAAGCATATTCTCCACAAGAGGTTATCACAAAGCCTTTCCTTCCACCCAACACAATACAGCAGAGTGTGTGTGTGTGTGTGTGTGTGTGTGTGTGTGTGTGTGTGTGTGTGTCGGTTAATAAGTACACCCTAGCTAGTTTACTGCCTTACATAAATAATCACTTTTCAGTGGTAAAATTTAAGGCTGAATTTAGCACTAAGACAGACTGGAACTGTAAATAATTTCAGGCCAGCTCTTCCTAACATGAATCAGATATGTAGACTACTTGCTAAATAAGCATAACCTCTTTGGAATATACCATAACCTTAACTATACAGGGTACAGTCAGTGACTACCCAGCAAACTGGGAACATTTCTAGAACATGAGCTAAGATTCCCCTTAAACTCTAGTTAGAGTTTTAGAGAATGTGTTTGATTTCAAAATGTTTTTTTATATTTTTCAAACAATGTTTTAAATGAAATAACCTTGGAATGTTTTCCTAACAGTCAATCAGGGTGGCAGGGTAGCCTAGTGATTAGAGCGTTGGACTAGTAACCGGAAGGTTGAAAGTTCAACCCCCCGAGCTGACAAGATACAAATCTGTCGTTCTGCCCCTGAACGCGGCAGTTCCTAGGTCGTCATTGAAAATAAGAATTTGTTCTTAACTGACTTGCCTAGTTAAATAAAGGTTAAATAAAATCACTATACTCTTGTGTACAACATCTGTACCAACCACCACAGATCAATCCCCCAAAAGGTCTCATGAGGTTTCCAGGTAATATAATAACACAATGTAACAGTAATATTTTCCCAGACAACTAAAATTGGTTCTGTGAAAGTTCCCAGAACATTCGATAGGTTTGCGGAAAATGTTCTCTTAACACAAAAAAATCTGTCTATTCGTGGTAATGATTATAGAATGTTTGTAGAAAACGGTCCCAGAACACATTTAATCTGTTCTTTAAAAGGTTCCCAGAATGTTTCATTAGGTTGTGGGAACGGTATAATGACAACATTGTATGAATGTTAGGACATTTGTCTTTATTTCATCCAAATGTTTAAATCTAGTAGACAGCAGTAGGAACATAAGTAGTAGACAGCAGTAGGAACAGAAGTAGTAGACAGCAGTAGGAACAGATGTAGTAGACAGCAGTAGGAACAGATGTAGTAGACAGCAGTAGGAACAGAAGTAGTAGACAGCAGTAGGAACAGAAGTAGTAGACAGCAGTAGGAACAGATGTAGTAGACAGCAGTAGGAACAGATGTAGTAGACAGCAGTAGGAACAGAAGTAGTAGACAGCAGTAGGAACAGAAGTAGTAGACAGCAGTAGGAACAGATGCAGTAGGAACAGAAATAGTAGACAGCTGTAGGAACAGAAGTAGTAGACAGCAGTAGGAACAGAAGTAGTAGACAGCAGTAGGAACAGATGTAGTAGACAGCAGTAGGAACAGATGTAGTAGACAGCAGTAGGAACAGAAGTAGTAGACAGCAGTAGGAACAGAAGTAGTAGACAGCAGTAGGAACAGATGTAGTAGACAGCAGTAGGAACAGATGTAGTAGACAGCAGTAGGAACAGATGTAGTAGACAGCAGTAGGAACAGAAGTAGTAGACAGCAGTAGGAACAGATGTAGTAGACAGCAGTAGGAACAGAAGTAGTAGACAGCAGTAGGAACAGAAGTAGTAGACAGCAGTAGGAACAGAAGTAGTAGACAGCAGTAGGAACAGATGTAGTAGACAGCAGTAGGAACAGATGTAGTAGACAGCAGTAGGAACAGATGTAGTAGACAGCAGTAGGAACAGAAGTAGTAGACAGCAGTAGGAACAGAAGTAGTAGACAGCAGTAGGAACAGATGTAGTAGACAGCAGTAGGAACAGATGTAGTAGACAGCAGTAGGAACAGAAGTAGTAGACAGCAGTAGGAACAGATGCAGTAGGAACAGAAATAGTAGACAGCTGTAGGAACAGAAGTAGTAGACAGCAGTAGGAACAGAAGTAGTAGACAGCAGTAGGAACAGATGTAGTAGACAGCAGTAGGAACAGATGTAGTAGACAGCAGTAGGAACAGAAGTAGTAGACAGCAGTAGGAACAGAAGTAGTAGACAGCAGTAGGAACAGATGTAGTAGACAGCAGTAGGAACAGATGTAGTAGACAGCAGTAGGAACAGAAGTAGTAGACAGCAGTAGGAACAGATGCAGTAGGAACAGAAATAGTAGACAGCTGTAGGAACAGAAGTAGTAGACAGCAGTAGGAACAGAAGTAGTAGACAGCAGTAGGAACAGATGTAGTAGACAGCAGTAGGAACAGATGTAGTAGACAGCAGTAGGAACAGATGTAGTAGACAGCAGTAGGAACAGAAGTAGTAGACAGCAGTAGGAACATATGTAGTAGACAGCAGTAGGAACAGAAGTAGTAGACAGCAGTAGGAACAGATGTAGTAGACAGCAGTAGGAACAGATGCAGTAGGAACAGAAATAGTAGACAGCTGTAGGAACAGAAGTAGTAGACAGCAGTAGGAACAGAAGTAGTAGACAGCAGTAGGAACAGATGTAGTAGACAGCAGTAGGAACAGATGTAGTAGACAGCAGTAGGAACAGAAGTAGTAGACAGCAGTAGGAACAGATGTAGTAGACAGCAGTAGGAACAGATGTAGTAGACAGCAGTAGGAACAGATGTAGTAGACAGCAGTAGGAACAGAAGTAGTAGACAGCAGTAGGAACATATGTAGTAGACAGCAGTAGGAACAGAAGTAGTAGACAGCAGTAGGAACAGATGTAGTAGACAGCAGTAGGAACAGAAGTAGTAGACAGCAGTAGGAACAGATGTAGTAGACAGCAGTAGGAACAGATGTAGTAGACAGCAGTAGGAACAGAAGTAGTAGACAGCAGTAGGAACTGATGTAGTAGACAGCAGTAGGAACAGATGTAGTAGACAGCAAGTAGGAACTGATGTAGTAGACAGCAGTAGGAACAGAAGTAGTAGACAGCAGTAGGAACAGAAGTAGTAGACAGCAGTAGGAACAGAAGTAGTAGACAGCAGTAGGAAAAGATGCAGTAGGAACAGAAATAGTAGACAGCTGTAGGAACAGAAGTAGTAGACAGCAGTAGGAACTGATGTAGTAGACAGCAGTAGGAACAGAAGTAGTAGACAGCAGTAGGAACAGATGTAGTAGACAGCAGTAGGAACAGATGTAGTAGACAGCAGTAGGAACAGAAGTAGTAGACAGCAGTAGGAACAGAAGTAGTAGACAGCAGTAGGAACAGATGTAGTAGACAGCAGTAGGAACAGAAGTAGTAGACAGCAGTAGACTCGACTCCTCGTCACCAGTGGAGTCCAGACTCCGCTAGAGCAACCCACCACGTCCAGAGCAACCCACCACAACAGCTTCTCCTCAGCTTCTAAAGCCGTTCACACCTCAGCGTGTGTTTTTCCCCCACGACTGGGTGAGAACCCCATGCCCTTGGTTGGTGTAGTCGGGGCTAGTCGCCATGACACTCCACAGGGTGGAGAAGGGACTAATGAAGATGCTCGGTAGGTGTCACACTCAAATCCTTCCTGAAAACAAAAACACTCACGTTCCACGTCAACATGGATACTTCAGTTGTGCTACAGAAACTATAGTGATAACCGCTAGCCTATAGATAGCCTAGCTATAACCGCTAGCCTATAGATAGCCTAGCTATAACCACTAGCCTATAGACAGCCTAGCTATAACTGCTAGCCTATAGATAGCCTAGCTATAACCGCTAGCCTATAGATAGCCTAGCTATAACCGCTAGCCTATAGATAGCCTAGCTATAACCGCTAGCCTATAGATAGCCTAGCTATAACCGCTAGCCTGTAGATACCCTAGCTATAACCGCTAGCCTGTAGATAGCCTAGCTATAACCGCTAGCCTATAGATAGCCTAGCTATAACCGCTAGCCTATAGATAGCCTAGCTATAACCGCTAGCCTATAGATAGCCTAGCTATAACCGCTAGCCTATAGATAGCCTAGCTATAACCGCTAGCCTATAGATAGCCTAGCTATAACCGCTAGCCTGTAGATACCCTAGCTATAACCGCTAGCCTGTAGATAGCCTAGCTATAACCGCTAGCCTATAGATAGCCTAGCTATAACTGCTAGCCTATAGAAGACCTGATTGTAGGAGGCCATGTCAGCCACTAGATCTGTTCTCTGGGTAGGTGGTTGATGTCAGGGTATGATGGGACAAGCTAGCCATCACTGAGGATAACATTGGAAATTGGAAATAAGTGTTATATACTGTCATGTGTTATTCTCTGGTATTGTCACATTTTTTAATAGTAAAACATCTTTACCCCCACCCCAAAAAAATATATTAATTGCTATATTGTCCTGGTCCACGCCAGAACAGCACCTATGGACTTGAATTAACTCTGTGTTGGTCAGAGGAGCTCACAGCGTGGAGAGCATGCTTTACCTCACAGCTCCACCTTTCTCGACCTCCCCAGGGCCCAATGGTGCAAATAAGTTTGGCAGGCTAACACACACACACACACACACACACACACACACACACACACACACACGTACACACACGTACACACACGTACACACACACACACACACACACACACACACACACACACATATGCAACGGCAACAGCCATGCGTGGTTGAAAGGTGGCACTGTCAATTACAACAGTTGTTTGTTTGGAGAAAGGGTGTGAACCCCCTGCACTACTTGAAAAGACCTTTCAAATCAATTAAAGGTCTCACGAGGAAAAAGACGCCGTGCTGAAGGCCAGCTTGGCCTGGTCTGAGCCGTGCAGAGCTGAAGGATTTTTGGCCAGAGCTGAGCTGAGCGGAAGGAATTTTGGCCAGAGCTGAGCTGAGCTGAGCTGAAGGAACTTGGCCCAAGTGTTTGTGAGGGATAGTATGAATCAGAATGTTACTGCAAGCCAACTGTTATTAGCATGAGGAGGGTTGTTCTCCAACATCAGCAGAATGGAGGCATTGAGAGCGTCACATCGGGCCTGAGACACAGAGTCACATCGGGCATAAGGGTGCTCTGTTCAATGTAACACAGACCATAGCCTTTTCCCCCATGGGATGTTGAGACATGCCAGATATCAGATACAGTTAGATGCCTGTGTGTGAGAGATTATAGACCATTTCTGTGGACAGTATGAAATCAACTTTTAAAGGAGGAACCACTGTCACATCATCTGATCCATAGATGGGGTTGCAGATGCATTCTGGAAACTACAATGAACAGAATGAAACTATTTGCTTCAACAGGAAACATTTATATATGCTGACACAGTGTACTTCACTGAGAGCAGCATGGAATCGAGTACATACTTTGCATAAAGTAGAGGAAAAAAGAAACTAGTGTTCTTCTAAGCTGTCGCTCTAGGGTCAAATGCAACCCAGGCCTTGTGCTTATGCAGATGTTACAGTCATGACTTTAGAGCTTCTAGATTGTTCCTCTAACCAAACAGGACATGTATATTTCTCTCTCTCTCTCTCTCTCTCTCTCTCTCTCTCTCTCTCTCTCTCTCTCTCTCTCTCTCTCTCTCTCTCTCTATTGCTCTTTCTCTCTCTCTTTCGCTCTCTCTCTCTCTCTCTCTCTCTTTTGCTCTCTCTCTCTTTGCTCTCTCTCTCTCTTTTGCTCTATCTCTCTCTCTTGCTCTCTCCCTCTCTCTCTCTTGCTCTCTCTCTTTTGCTCTCTCTCTTGCTCTCTCTCTCTTTTTCTCTCTCTCTCTCTCTATTGCTCTCTCTCTCTCTTTCGCTCTCTCTCTCTCTCTCTTGCTCTCTCTCTCTTTGCTCTCTCTCTCTCTTTTGCTCTCTCTCTCTCTCTCTTGCTCTCTCCCTCTCTCTCTCTCTTTTGCTCTCTCTCTCTCTTGCTCTCTCTCTCTCTCTCTCTCTCTCTCTCTCTCTCTATTGCGGTCTCTCTCTATTGCGGTCTCTCTCTCTTTCGCTCTCTCTCTCTCTCTCTCTCTCTTGCTCTCTCTCTCTCTCTCTTTATCTCTCTCTCTCTCTTGCTCTCTCTGTCTCTCTCTCTCTCTCTTTAGCTCTCTCTCTCTCTCTCTCTCTCTCTCTCTGTGTAGAGAGCAAACACAGTTCATTCTGCTATGGGACAAGATGGTGCATGGTACTGGCTTTGACGGCCCAGCTGGGTGACACTGTGTGTGTGTTTGTGTGTATTTGTGTGTACGCACCTATGTGTGTGTGTGTGTACACGCCTCTCTCTCTCTGTATGTGTGTGTACACGCCTCTCTCTCTCTGTGTGTGTGTGTGTCTGTGTGTACAAGTTTGTAAGTCTATTAAATGTAGTCTGACACGCAGTGATTATTCTAATGTGATGCGTCCCAAACTAAACAGGACTGGCCTGGCTTAGGGTGTCATATAGGAGTCATTACTGATGACAGGGGCTGTTGTGTGTGTGTGTGTGTGTGTATGTTTTTGCTCATGCTTGGGTGTACACGCTTCAACCTAACCCCAGATGGGCTGCCCCTTGTATAGTTAGCTACCGTTTCACTGCCGGGCCGAAGGGAGGGGGGAGGGGTAATGCTGAGATCATCGGATTTGGATCTCAGTGCAACTCAACAAGTGACCAAAGAACCTGGCAAGGAATCTGGAAATGCCATCTTTATTAACAAACCCATTGTATTAACGAGCCCTTATCAAACATTCAGCCCTATATACTGCTGCTATACCTGATTTTCCAACCAAGGTACAATGGTTTTCATAACAAAGACGTTGTCTTTTTAAAGTCAGCTTTTATTATCCTCCAAGAGTTGCTGAATATTTTCCTAAAACCTACAATACTTTGAAAAACATTTGAAGGACATACAGCCGTTTTGTTCAATGACAGCAACTAGCTATTCCACTTAGCTATTGTTTAGTGGCCACAGTGAGGTTATACACAGTGAGGACATCCTGGTAACACACAGTGAGGACATCCTGGTTACACACAGTGAGGACATCTTGGTAACACACAGTGAGGACATCCTGGTAACACACAGTGAGGACATCCTGGTTACACACAGTGATGACATCCTGGTAACACACAGTGAGGACATCCTGGTTATACACAGTGAGGACATCCTGGTTACACACAGTGAGGACATCCTGGTTATACACAGTGAGGACATCCTGGTAACACACAGTGAGGACATCCTGGTTATACACAGTGATGACATCCTGGTAACACACAGTGAGGACATCCTGGTAACACACAGTGAGGACATCCTGGTAACACACAGTGAGGACATCCTGGTAACACACAGTGAGGACATCCTGGTTATACACAGTGAGGACATCCTGGTTACACACAGTGAGGACATCCTGGTTACACACAGTGAGGACATCCTGGTAACACATAGTGAGGACATCCTGGTTATACACAGTGAGGACATCCTGGTAACACACAGTGAGGACATCCTGGTAACACACAGTGATGACATCCTGGTTACACACAGTGAGGACATCCTGGTTACACACAGTGATGACATCCTGGTTACACACAGTGAGGATATCCTGGTTACACACAGTGAGGACATCCTGGTAACACTCAGTGAGGACATCCTGGTTATAGATGTCACTTCAATCAGTGTAGATGAAGGGGAGGAGATAGGTCAAAGCAGGATTTTTAAGCCTTGAGACAATTGAGACATGGATTATCTGTGTGTGCCATTCAGAGGGTGAATGGGCAAGACAAAATATTTAAGTGCTTTTGAACGAGGTGTAGTAGTAGGTGCCAGGCGCACCGGTTTGAGTGAATAAAGAACTGCAACGCTTCTGGGTTTTTCACGCTCAACAGTTTCCCGTGTGTATCAAGAATGGTCCACCACCCAAAGGACATCCAGACAACTTGATCCAACTGTGGGAAGCAATGGAGTCAACATGGACCAGCATCCCTGTGGAACGCTTTCGACACCTTGCAGAGTCCATGGCGTCACAAATTGAGTCTCTTCTGAAGGCAAAACGGGGTGCAACGCAATATTAGGAAAGGTGTTCCTAATGTTTTGCACACTGTGTACATTTAACTTCAGATCATTAGGCTTCGCCCCAAATGGAACACCATTACCTATATGGTGAATTAGGCAAAACGGGGTGCAACGCAATATTAGGAAGGTGTTCCTAATGTTTTGCACACAGTGTACATTTAACTTTAGATCGGTAGGCTTCGCCCCAAATGGAACACCATTACCTATATGGTGAATTACTTTTGACCAGAGCCCTATATAGGACCCCCCTATGGGCCCCCTATGAACCACAAAAGTAGTACACTATAGGGAATAGCTTGATAGCTGGGCCAATTGTGCACCACCTCATGGGTCTCCCGGTCGCAGCCAACTGTGACACAGCCTGGGATCAAACCTGGGTCTGTAGTGACGCCTCCAGCACAGTGCCTTAGACCGCTGTGCCACTCGGGAGGCAATTGCTCTTACAGTAACCCCACCATCCATTTGTTTGGAAAGAACTCAGCTGTCCTGTGGCTCAAAGACACCAGCCTCCCAGACATTCCAGCTCTCTGACTCTCATTATGAATACAGAGAGGAAACCCAGGGATAGAGGAAGACGATGTGCCCAGTGATCTAAGCCAGAGCAATGACAATTTAATTGACTCTAATATTCTGCTGTTCTGGTAGTTCAACTGATGCTGCAGCAACAGCAAAAGAGCCAACACCCTCAAACACTCTTTACACAGACACACACACACACACACTCTTGTTACAGTATCCCCCCCCCCCCCCCCCCCCCCCCAGAGGTGACGAGTCGGAAATGGGAAGCACACCACCGGTAACATCACTTCTGTATCCGCTTGCAGCCCGCCACCCCGCCACACCCCGCCCCCTTTCGAAATGTCAGAGAGAAGCAGACATCCTCCCCAGGCCTAGCTTATGATGGGCCACAGTCTGGGACATCCCCTGTCCCCTGCCTGCCCACCCTGCTCTCCTTTGCTCTCTGCTTTCCCACGTCGCTCTAATCTTTCCACTGTCCTCTCCCCGGGTTGGTTCATTAGCACAGGTTTGCATCATTCCTGGATGAAACCGTCACATGTCATCAGTGACTTGATTCTTTCTCACTTCCCCCAGTGTAGACAGAGTAACCTTCAGAAACCTGCTGCTAACCACAGTTTTACATCTTCATTAGGACCACTGTCACCCACACACACCTCCCAGGAGCAATGGGAACGGACAGACCGAGAGGGAGGGAGGCAGAGAGGGGGAGAGAGAGAGAGAGACGCTAGAGTGAGAGAGAGAGAGAGAGATGCAGAGAGAGACACAGAGAGAGAGACACAGAGAGAGAGAGGCAGAGAGAGAGAGAGTGAGAGAGATGGAGGCAGAGAGAGAGAGAGCGAGAGAGAGATGGAGAGGCAGAGAGAGAGAGAGAGAGAGATGGAGAGGCAGAGAGAGAGAGAGAGAGAGAGAGAGAGAGAGAGAGAGAGAGAGAGAGAGAGAGAGAGAGAGATGGAGAGGCAGAGAGAGAGAGAGAGAGAGAGAGAGATGGAGAGGCAGAGAGAGAGAGAGAGAGAGAGAGAGAGAGATGGAGAGGCAGAGAGAGAGAGAGAGAGAGAGAGAGATGGAGAGGCAGAGAGAGAGAGAGAGACAGAAAGAGAGATGGAGAGGCAGAGAGAGAGAGAGAGAGATGGAGAGAGAGAGAGAGATGGAGAGAGAGAGAGAGGGAGAGAGAACATCGAGGGTGAAAAGAGACAGACAGAAAGAGAGGGAGAGAGAAACTTAAAGCCTTAAGGCTATTTCAACCATACCCGTTGCTGAGAGGTATATAAAATCAAGCACAAAGCCATGCAATCTCCATAGACAAACATTGACAGTAGAAATGCAAAAGGGGGTGAAATTCAATATTAGGGGACAGTAGTAGAATGGCCTTACTGAAGAGCTCAGTGACTTTCAACATGGCACCATCATAAGATGCCACCTTTCCTACAAGTTACTGCCCTGCTAGAGCTGCCCCAGTCAACTGTATTGTAAAGTGGAAATGTCTAGGAGAAACAATGGTTCAGCCGCAAAGTGGTAGCTCACAGGACGGAACCGCTGAGTGCTGAAGTGCAAAAATGTTGTCCTCGGGTTGCAACACTCACTACTGATTTCCAAACTGCCTCTGGAAGCAACGTCAGCACAATAACTGTTCGTCGAGAGCTTCTTAAAATGGGTTTCCATGGCCGAGCAGAGAACGCTACCTGCCCCAATGCATAGTGCTAAATGTAAAGTTTGGTGGAGGAGGAATAATGGTCTGGGGCTGTTTTTCGTGGTCCGGGCTAGGCCCCTTAGTTCCATCGAAAGGATATCTTAACGCTACAGCATACAATGACATTCTAGATGATTCTGTGCTTCCAACAATGTGGCAACAGTTTGGGGAAGGTAATTTCCTGTTTCAGCATGACAATGCCCCCGTGCACAAAGCCAGGTCCATACCGATATGGTTTGTTAGAGATCGGTGTGGAGGAACTTGACTAGCCTGCACAATGCCCTGACCTCAAACCCATCAAACACCTTTGGGATTCATTTAATGTCCAACTGCGAGCCAGACCTAATCACCCAACATCAGTGCCCGACCTCACTAAGGCTCTTGTGGGTGAATGGAAGCAAGTCTCTGCACCAATGTCCCTACATCTATTGGAAAGTCTTCCCAGAAGAGTGGAGGCTGTTATAGCAGCAAAGGGGGGGACCAACATTAATGCCCATGATTTTGGAATGAGATGTTCGACGAGCAGGTGTCCACATACCTTTGGTCACGTAGTGTATTCACATACACAGACCTGATTGGCTGATAGGATGGTCTACAGCCCACACCCTTACCCAGATGAACAGTCATTGTTCTAATATAATCAGATCACATTGTGACGTCATGATGTTGGCCAGAAGTTCCATCCCACCTGAACAGGCTGAAAAAACAGTCGTTTTTTTTCAACATCTCTTACACAACAATGGCATTAGTGGTATTTCAACCTCACAGTGTGGTTAATAAAAAATAAAAAACATGTAAACGGAAAAATCACATTTTTTCACAGCACTGCCCCTTTAAGAAAGAAGGGATACTGTATATTAAGCGAGAAAGAGCGAAAGAGAGGGCGAGAGAGACGGAAGAACAAGAGAGTGAAAGAGAGAAAGCTAGGGCGAGAGAGACGGAAGAACGAGAGAGTGAAAGAGAGAAAGAAATAATCAACAAAGAAAAAATAAACTAGAGTCTGTAAAGTTGTGTTGGCGACTGGTGTGAAACTGAAAATATAAAGCCAGCTTAGTGGTGAAGACAGTGGAGAAGTCTGTCCCTGGTATGACCATCTGACAGGTTCAACACTACTAAGACTGTAGAGAACACCACAATACAACTACATCTGCTAGTGTGTGTGTGTGTGTGTGTGTGTGTGTGTGTGTGTGTGTGTGTGTGTGTGTGTGTGTGTGTGTGTGTGTGTGATGGGTATCACACTACTAAGACCGTAGAGAACACTGGAGTGAAAGCTACATCTGCACTCACAAAGACTGGGATTCAGAGACGCTTACGCAGACAGACAGACAGACAGACAGACGCAGGGCTTTATAGAATACATGGGTTGACTAGACGCAGGGCTTTATAGAATAGATGGGTTGACTAGAATCAGGGATTTACAGAATAGATGTGTTGCCTAGAAGCAGGGCTTTACAGAATAGATGTGTTGCCTAGAAGCAGGGCTTTACAGAATAAATGTGTTGACTAGAAGCAGGGCTTTATAGAATAGATGGGTTGACTAGAAGCAGGGCTTTACGGAATAGATGGGTTGACTAGAAGCAGGGCTTTACAGAATAGATGTGTTGCCTAGAAGCAGGGCTTTACAGAATAAATGTGTTGACTAGAAGCAGGGCTTTATAGAATAGATGGGTTGACTAGAAGCAGGGCTTTACGGAATAGATGGGTTGACTAGAAGCAGGGCTTTACAGAATAGATGTGTTGCCTAGAAGCAGGGCTTTACAGAATAGATGGGTTGACTAGAAGCAGGGCTTTACAGAATATATGTGTTGACTAGAAGCAGGGCTTTACAGAATAGATGTGTTGACTAGAAGCAGGGCTTTACAGAATAGATGTGTTGACTAGAAGCAGGGCTTTACAGAATAGATGTGTTGACTAGATTATTTCCAACACTGTTCATGTTGATATAATAATACATATTACCATATTGCCATTTCGTGTTTGCATTCACATTCTTTTAAAAGGACTAAAAATAGGCCTAATGTTGTAGTAGAAATGGACGATAATAGTCTCTATTTGACAGTTACAACACATATAAACACGTATCATTTAGCTTTGATCATCTACCGTGCTTTATGACTCTAAAACATTTATATATCAATGATCCATTCATTAAATCTGTCACCACTCAAGCATTTAAGGTGAGACAATGTATCAATTATAAAAGATCACGTGGTCATCGAGGTTAATCAGCTGCTTTATAGAGTTTTATCATCAGCATCCCAAACATCTATTATAATGAGGAATGACATATTGATCAAATACGAGGCTTTTTTTCAAATCTAAGATGGCATAATATTTGCAAGAGATGCTGAACAATTGAGGGTGAACTGTTTTGTGTGTAGGAGGGTACAAGTCTCTCTCTCTCTCTCTCTCTCTCTCTCTCTCTCTCTCTCTCTCTCTCTCTCTCTCTCTCTCTCTCTCTTTTATTTTATTTTTATTGCTAGGTATCACTGCACCGTTGGAGCTAGAAATAAACTTATTTAGGTAGGTATCACTGCACTGTTGGAGCTAGAAACAGAAGCATTTAGCTAGGTATGACTGTCGGAGCTAGAAACAGAAGCATTTAGCTAGGTATTACTGTTGGAGCTAGGAACACAAGCATTTAGATAGGTATTACTTTTGGAGCTAGGAACACAAGCATTTAGCTAGGTATTACTGTTGGAGCTAGGAACACAAGCATTTAGCTAGGTATTACTGTTGGAGCTAGGAACACAAGCATTTAGCTAGGTATGACTGTTGGAGCTAGGAACACAAGCATTTAGATAGGTATGACTGTTGGAGCTAGGAACACAAGCATTTAGATAGGTATGACTGTTGGAGCTAGGAACACAAGCATTTAGCTAGGTATGACTGTTGGAGCTAGAAACACAAGCATTTAGCTAGGTATGACTGTTGGAGCTAGGAACACAAGCATTTAGATAGGTATGACTGTTGGAGCTAGGAACACAAGCATTTAGATAGGTATGACTGTTGGAGCTAGGAACACAAGCATTTAGATAGGTATGACTGTTGGAGCTAGGAACACAAGCATTTAGATAGGTATGACTGTTGGAGCTAGGAACACAAGCATTTAGCTAGGTATTACTGTTGGAGCTAGGAACACAAGCATTTAGCTAGGTATTACTGTTGGAGCTAGGAACACAAGCATTTAGCTAGGTATTACTGTTGGAGCTAGGAACACAAGCATTTAGCTAGGTATTACTGTTGGAGCTAGGAACACAAGCATTTAGTTAGGTATTACTGTTGGAGCTAGGAACTCAAGCATTTAGCTAGGTATTACTGTTGGAGCTAGGAACACAAGCATTTAGCTAGGTATTACTGTTGGAGCTAGGAACACAAGCATTTAGTTAGGTATTACTGTTGGAGCTAGGAACACAAGCATTTAGCTAGGTATTACTGTTAAAGCTAGGAACACAAGCATTTAGTTAGGTAGTACTGCACTGTTGGAGTGAGGAACACAAGCATTTAGCTAGGTATTACTGTTGGAGCTAGGAACACAAGCATTTAGCATCTACTGTAGCCACGTTACAGGAACTGGTCTTAGATCAGTTTAAAAGGTAAAAAATATAATGCAGATTTACTATAGCCTCAGTATAAGAACTGGTCTAAGATCAGTTTAAAATGTAAAACATATAATGAAGATTTACTGTAGCCACAGGATAAGAACTGGTCTAAGGCATTGTTACAGCTGCGGGAGCCCAGAAGCACACTTGTTTGTGTTGGTGGACAGTTAACTTCCCGCTTGAGATCATTTAACCTCACGAAGGAGCAGGCAGCAACAGTCATGCTTTAACGACTGCAATTAATTAGTGTCAAATAGAAATAAAACTGCTTTTAATAGTTGTCCAGCATACAGTTTACTACAAGAAAAAGAGGTCTAGAGCCGTTCATATGCATGATAACGCCCATTTGCATAATCAAGCTAATTAAATAACTAAATCGGTGGCTGTGGCCCGGGTGGTTGCCAGGCGGACAGGAAGGAGTTAACAAAATGCAGGGCAGTAATTGGGTGAAGGGTGACCTCTTGGCAGCCAGTCAGTGACGTGTTTGACGGGTCGCCACTAGATCACGGCTAGTGTGTGTGTGTGTGTGTGTGTGTCTGCCTGCGTGTGTCTTGGCAGCCCAGTCAGTGACAGGTCTGTCTGACGGGATGCCGCTAGATCACGGCTAATTCTCATCACTGACCTTTGGAGACTGATACTCAACCAGCTAACTTACCAGTGGTCTCCTCCTCTACTCTACGCTGGGCAATCTATAGTTAGTTATATAATGTCACTCCTGTGTGTGTGTGTGTGTGTGTATGTGTGTGTGTGTGTGTGTGTGTGTGTGTGTGTGTGTTACACCGGACTACAAACCATAATGATGAATAGAGGAACATTTGTGCCACTCTACTGCTCACTATGCGGTCTATTCCGTTCACAATAGGAGTTGTAGGCTCAGTAGGCTGCCTATTTAGTCTAAGACGTTGTCATAAATCAGCTGTACAATAGACGTCTGCTAAAACATACCCCGGGCTTTACAGTCTCAAAGAGACACAAACGAAATTAGACTATACAGGAATAAATAACTGATAAAATGCAGAAACTCAATTCAACACCGAAGGCAAGAAACATTTTTTAAAGAATATTAATTTATAATAGGAGTAGATATAATATAATTACTTCAAGTTGTCAACAGATAATTATTGGAAATATATTTAAACATTTTCTCTTACAGAACTATAATTTCCTCATCTGTAACCAAAACCAAACTAGTCTACAAAATGACTCCCTCTCTTAGGAGACAATAACAAAGGTCATGTTTATTTTGTTACACGATGAGTTTGAAGAGACCTAATACAGTATATGTTTATTTGAATACAGTATTTGGTACCATAAATCAAGTGCATTTTACTCATAACAACTGCTGATGAGATTTCCCCGATAGGCCTTCAAAACATGTTAGCGAGCGTCAAACACAGCGTTATATTAATGCATCAAAAAACACTAGCATCATTGAATATTCACCCAAAACATATTCGCCGCATAACACAAATACCCGTAACCCGGGGTTACATCTTTTTAAACATTCAAATCAAGGGGACTTGGATGAGGGTTGCATTAGAATAGATTACTGAGACTGGGTGTGATTCCTGTATACATCTGTCTGAGAGTAGCCTAATGCGTGCGACAGACAGACAGAGAGAGAGGTTCTCTTCTCCTGTAACGCTGACATTAACAATAATGTACTATAATTAAATCTAGCGTTCCAGCGCTCAGCGCCCAACCAGGGCTTTGATTTTAATAGGTGATGGAGGGGGGGGGGGGGGGGGGGGGGGTGGTCTCGGTGTGTGTGTGTGTGTAACGGTGTGTGTCACGGCCAGTCTGAAGGATTGTGGGTGAAAAAGCAGTGCTGGGTACAGCAGGTCACATCTGATCAGGCAGCAGAGAGGGGGACGTAGGGAGAACTAGCTAACGGAGACGCCAAACATCCCCCCCCGTTCAAACTGCAGGTACCAGCCTATTCCTAACTAACCAATCAAAAACAAACATACAAACGGAAAGGAAAGAAAAGGACAGGAAAAGAAAGGAAGGGAGAAGAGAGAGGGAGGGAGAAGAGAGAGGGAGGGAGAAGAGAGAGGAAGGGAGAAGAGAGAAGGAGGGAGAAGAGAGAGGAAGGGAAAAGAGAGAGGGAGGGAGAAGAGAGAGGGAGGGAGAAGAGAAAGGAAGGGAGAAGAGAGAGGAAGGGAGAAGAGAGAGGGAGGGAGAAGAGAGAGGAAGGGAGAAGAGAGAGGGAGGGAGAAGAGAGAGGAAGGGAAAAGAGAGAGGGAGGGAGAAGAGAGAGGGAGGGAGAATAGAGAGGGAGGGAGAAGAGAGAGGGAGGGAGGTATTTCCAAACCATGTGGACCCCCAGACTGAGCCAGACAACAACAAAAAAAACAACATGTGCTCTGAAAACACACAAAAACATAATTCAACATATAAGAATATTAAAATCATAAACTATGTAATGGATTGGATTAAGGCTGAAGAAAATAAAGCTTTAATCCGGACAATGAAAATTACTTGGAAAAGAAGCTGGAATCTGCAAAAGCAGATAAAATATATTAAAATGGTCCTGAGCTGATATCCACATCTGATAAACAGCTTATTTTGCTGAATTTAATTTATATTGTACTTTGACTTTTCCACAATACAGGCACAATTAACTAGAAAGATTTAGTTCCTGCTAAACATTTTTATTTATTCTCATAAAATCATGAGGGTTTTATTAAGAATAAAATGTTTGGGAGAAATATAATGACTCAAGAAATGTAATTAATAATTATGGACCTCATCTTTGTCTCTCATCTCTCTCTCTCTCTCACTCTGTCTCCCCCCCCCCCTCTCTCTCTCTCTCTCTCTCTGTCTCTCTCTCCCTCTCTCTCTCTCTCTCTCTCTCTCAGTCTATCATTTTGTCTCCTGTTATTTTCTCTCTCCCACCTTTGTACTTCTTCCTTCAACCTCCCACAACCACCCCACAACCACCATCTGACCACCCCACAACCACCACCTGACCACCCCCTGACCACCCCACAACCACCACCTGACCACCACCACACCACCCCACCACCTGACCCCCCCACAACCACCACCTCACCCCCCCACAACCACCACCACCCCCGCACAACCACCACCTCACCCCCCACAACCACCACCTCACCACCACCCCACAACCAGCACCTCACCCCCCCACCACCTGACCACCCCACAACCACCACCTCACCCCCCCACCTGACCACCCCACAACCACCACCTCACCACCCCACAACCACCACCTCACCACCCCACAACCACCACCTCACCACCCCACAACCACCACCTCACCACCCCACAACCACCACCTAACCACCCCACAACCACCACCTGACCACACCACAACCACCACCTCACCACCCCACAACCACCACCTCACCCCCCACCACCTGACCACCCCACAACCACCACCTGACCACCCCACAACCACCACCTCACACCCCACCACCCCACAACCACCACCTCACCACCCCACCACCACCTGACCACCCCACAACCACCACCTCACCTCCCCACCACCTGACCACCCCACAACCACCCCACAACCACCAGCTGACCACCCCACAACCACCACCCTATCAACTCCCGAGATTAGGCTGGTGTAACCGATGTGAAATGGCTAGCTAGTTAGCGGGGCGCGCGCTAATAGCATTTCAAACGTCACTCGCTCTGAGACTTGGAGTAGTTGTTTCCCTTGCTCTGCATGGGTAACGCTGTTTCGAGGGTGGCTGTTGTCGTTGTGTTCCTGGTTCGAGCCCAGGTAGGAGCGAGGAGAGGTACGGAAGCTATACTGTTACACTGGAAATACTAAAGTGCCTATAAGAACATCCAATAGTCAAAGGTATATGAAATACAAATGGTATAGAGGGAAATAGTCCTATAATTCCTATAATAACTACAACCTAAAACTTCTTACCTGGGAATATTGAAGACTCATGTTAAAAGGAACCACCAGCTTTCATATGTTCTCATGTTCTGAGCAAGGAACTGAAACGTTAGCTTTCTTACATGGCACATATTGCACTTTTACTTTCTTCTCCAACACTTTGTTTTTGCAATATTTAAACCAAATTGAACATGTTTCATTATTTATTTGAGGCTAAATTGATTTTATTGATGTATTAATTATATTAAGTTAAAATAAGTGTTCATTCAGTATTGTTGTAATTGTCATTATTACGAATACATTTTAAAATCGGCCAATTAATCAGTATCGGCTATTTTCTTGTCTTCAAATAATCGGTATCGGCGTTGAAAAATCATAATCGGTCGACATCAAGTTTAAATGGATGTTCTGTGGAATGACAGAACAACTGAAAACAACAACTGACAACAACTGAGAACAACTAACAACAACTGAGAACAACTAACAACAACTGAGAACAACTAACAACAACTGAGAACAACTAACAACAACTGAAAACAACTGAGAACAACAACTGAGAACAACTAACAACAACTGAAAACAACTGAGAACAACTAACAACAACTGAAAACAACTAACAACAGCTGAGAACAACTAACAACAACTGAAAACAACTGAGAACAACAACTGAGAACAACTGAGAACAACTAACAACAACTGAGAACAACTGAGAACAACTAGGAACAACTAACAACAACTGAGAACAACTAACAACAACTAAGAACAACTGAGAAATACTAACACAAACTGACAACAACTGACAACAACTAACAACAACTGAGAACAACTAACAACAACTGAGAACAACTAACAACAACTGAGAACAACTAACAACAACAACGGAGAACAACTGACAACAACTAATAACAACTAACAACAAGTAACAACAACTAAGAACAACTGAGAACAACTGGGAACAACGAACAACAACAACGGAGAACAACTGACAACAACTAACAACAACTAACAACAACTAACAGCAACTAACAACAACTAATAACAACTAACAACAACTAACAACAACTAAGAACAACTGAGAACAACTGAGAACAACTAACAACAACTAACAACAACTGAGAACAACTAACAACAACTGAGAACAACTGAGAACAACTAACAACAACTAACAATAACTGAGAACAACTGAGAACAACTAACAACAACTAACAACAACTGAGAACAACTAACAACAACTGACAACAACTGAGAACAACTAACAACAACTGAGAACAACTAACAACAACTGACAACAACTAACAACAACTGAGAACAACTGAGAACAACTGACAACAACTAACAACAACTGAGAACAACTAACAACAACTGACAACAACTGACAACAACTAACAACAACTGAGAACAACTAAAAACAACTGACAACAACTAACAACAACTGACAACAACTAACAACAACTGAGAACAACTAACAACAACTAATAACAACTAATAACAACTAACAACTAACAACAACTGAGAACAACTAACAACAACTAATAACAACTATTAACAACTAACAACAACTAACAACATCTAATAACAACAACTGAGAACAACTGACAACAACAACTGAGAAAAACAACTGAGAACAACAACTGAGAACAACTGACAACAACTGAGAACAACTGACAACAGCAACTGAGAACAACTGACAACAACTGAGAAAAACTGAGAACAACTGACAACAACAACTGAGAACAACTAACAACAACTAACAACAACAACTGAGAACAACTGGGAACAACAAACAACAACAACGGAGAACAACTGACAACAACTAACAACAACTAACAACAACTAATAACAACTAACAACAACTAATAACAACTAATAACAACTAACAACAACTAACAACAACTAATAACAACTAATAACAACTAATAACAACTAATAACAACTAATATCAACTAACAACAACTAACAACAACTAACAACAACTAAGAACAACTGAGAACAACTAACAACAACTAACAACAACTGAGAACAACTGAGAACAACTGAGAACAACTAACAACAACTAACAATAACTGAGAACAACTAACAACAACTGAGAACAACTGAGAACAACTAACAACAACTAACAACAACTGAGAACAACTAACAACAACTGACAACTGACAACAACTGACAACAACTGACAACAACTGAGAACAACTAACAACAACTGACAACTGACAACAACTGAGAACAACTAACAACAACTAATAACAACTAATAACAACTAACAACAACTAACAACAACTAACAACAACTAACAACAACTAACAACAACTAATAACAACAACTGAAAACAACTGACAACAACAACTGAGAACAACAACTGAGAACAACAACTGAGAACAACTAACAACAACTGACAACAACTGAGAACAACTGACAACAGCAACTGACAACAACTGACAACAACTGACAACAACTGACAACAACAACTGAGAACAACCGACAACAACAACTGAGAACAACTAACAACAACTAACAACAACTAATAACAACAACTGAGAACAACTGACAACAACAACTGAGAACAACAACTGAGAACAACAACTGAGAACAACTAACAACAACTGACAACAACTGAGAACAACTGACAACAGCAACTGAGAACAACTGAGAACAACTGGGAACAACTAACAACAACAACGGAGAACAACTGACAACAACTAACAACAACTAACAACAACTAACAACTAATAACAACCAACAACAACTAACAACAACTAACAACAACTAATAACAACTAATAACAACTATTAACAACTAATAACAACTAACAACAACTAACAACAACTAAGAACAACTGAGAACAACTAACAACAACTAACAACAACTGAGAACAACTAACAACAACTGAGAACAACTGACAACAACTGACAACAACTGACAACAACTGACAACAACTGACAACTGAGAACAACTGACAACAACTAACAACAACTGAGAACAATTAACAACAACTGCCAACAACTGGCAACAACTAACAACAACAGAGAACAACTGAGAACAACTAACAACAGCTGAGAACAATTAACAACAACTGCCAACAACTGGCAACAACTAACAACAGCTGAGAACAACTGAGAAAAACAACTGAGAACAACAACTAACAACAACTGAGAACAACTGACAACAACAACGGACAACAACTAACAACAACTAACAACAACTAACAACTAATAACAACCAACAACAACTAATAACAACTAACAACAACTAACAACAACTAACAACAACTAATAACAACTAATAACAACTATTAACAACTAATAACAACTAACAACAACTAACAACAACTAACAACAACTGAGAACAACTAACAACAACTGACAACAACTGACAACAACTGAGAAAAACAACTGAGAACAACAACTAACAACAACTGAGAACAACTGACAACAACAACGGACAACAACTAACAACAACTAACAACAACTAACAACTAATAACAACCAACAACAACTAATAACAACTAACAACAACTAACAACAACTAACAACAACTAATAACAACTAATAACAACTATTAACAACTAATAACAACTAACAACAACTAACAACAACTAAGAACAACTGAGAACAACTGAGAACAACTAACAACAACTAACAACAACTGAGAACAACTAACAACAACTGACAACAACTGACAACAACTGACAACAACTGACAACAACTGACAACAACTGACAACTGAGAACAACTGACAACAACTGACAACAACTAACAACAACTGAGAACAATTAACAACAACTGAAAATAACTGAGAACAACTGCCAACAACTGGCAACAACTAACAACAACAGAGAACAACTGAGAACAACTAACAACAGCTGAGAACAACTGAGAAAAACAACTGAGAACAACAACTAACAACAACTGAGAACAACTGACAACAACAACTGAGAACAACTGACAACAACAACTGAGAACAACAACTGAGAACAACAACTGAGAACAACAACTGACAACAACTGAGAACAACTGACAACAACTAAGAACAACTGAGAACAACTGACAACAACTGACAACAACTGACAACAACTGACAACAACTGACAACAACTAACAACAACTGAGAACAATTAACAACAAGTGAAAATAACTGAGAACAACTGCCAACAACTGGCAACAACTAACAACAACAGAGAACAACTGAGAACAACTGAGAAAAACAACTGAGAACAACAACTAACAACAACTGAGAACAACTGACAACAACTGACAACAACAACTGAGAACAACAACTGAGAACAACAACTGACAACAACTGAGAACAACTGACAACAACTGACAACAACTGACAACAACTAACAACAACTGAGAACAATTAACAACAACTGAAAATAACTGAGAACAACTGCCAACAACTGGCAACAACTAACAACAACAGAGAACAACTGAGAACAACTAACAACAGCTGAGAACAACTGAGAAAAACAACTGAGAACAACAACTAACAACAACTGAGAACAACTGACAACAACAACTGACAACAACTGACAACAACAACTGAGAACAACAACTGACAACAACTGAGAACAACTGAGAACAACTGACAACAACAACTGAGAACAACAACTGAGAACAACAACTGACAACAACTGAGAACAACTGACAACAACTAAGAACAACTAAGAACAACTGAGAACAACTGACAACAACTGACAACAACTGACAACAACTGACAACAACTGACAACAACTAACAACAACTGAGAACAATTAACAACAACTGAAAATAACTGAGAACAACTGCCAACAACTGGCAACAACTAACAACAACAGAGAACAACTGAGAACAACTAACAACAGCTGAGAACAACTGAGAACAACAACTGAGAACAACAACTAACAACAACTGAGAACAACTGACAACAACTGACAACAACTGAGAACAACTGACAACAACAACTGACAACAACTGACAACAACAACTGAGAACAACAACTGAGAACAATAACTGAGAACAACTAACAACAACTGACAACAGCAACTGAGAACAACTGACAACAGCAACTGAGAACAACTGACAACAACTGAGAACAACTGACAACAACAACTGAGAACAACAACTGAGAACAACTGAGAACAACTGACAACAACAACTGAGAACAACTGACAACAACTGAGAACAACAACTGAGAACAACTGACAACAACAACTGAGAACAACTGACAACAACTGAGAACAACTGACAACAACAACTGAGAACAACTGACAACAAGA
>NC_092176.1:40508398-40523398 GCF_045791955.1 Oncorhynchus clarkii lewisi | reverse complement strand
CGCACGCACGAACGCGCACGCACACACACACACACACAGCTGCCGGTAAACCTAAGACAAATTGTTTATTTATCTGCCTGAGTGATCTCATTCACTGATCGACATCATCATAAATGTTTACCAAACACAATAACATATCTGGGCGTGAAAACTCCTGGTATTATTTATCCATTCATTCTTTATTCATTCAGGAAAGACCCATTGAGACCAGGGTCTCATTCCCATGGCTGCTCTGATCAAAGCAATACAACAACCAAACACAACGTAAAACAAAACACAACGTCGATGAACAACAGCTCAGCTACTAGGTCCTCAATCAACCCTAAACTGTCCGAGCGGCACCAGAACATTCCAATTGTAATGAGTTCTGCAAATTGTTCCAGCAGCGAGACACATTAAAACTAACAGCGGATTTACCTAAAGACCAGTGGAACCTCAAGAGTTCAGCAAAACCCTGTGACCAGGTTTGATATGTTTTTACACATCAATAACAAAAGTTAGGTAAGTCGGAAGCTTGGGTAGTAGAGCTTGGTCAACAACAAAAGGGAATAGTGAAGTGATCTAACTAATGTCCTAGGATCCTAGGACCATACCCCAGGACTACCTGACATGATGACTCCTTGCTGTCCCCAGTCCACCTGGCCGTGCTGCTGCTCCAGTTTCAACTGTTCTGCCTTATTATTATTTGACCATGCTGGTCATTTATGAACATTTGAACATCTTGGCCATGTTCTGTTATAATCTCCACCCGGCACAGCCAGAAGAGGACTGGCCACCCCACATAGCCTGGTTCCTCTCTAGGTTTCTTCCTAGGTTTTGGCCTTTCTAGGGAGTTTTTCCTAGCCACCGTGCTTCTACACCTACATTGCTTGCTGTTTGGGGTTTTAGGCTGGGTTTCTGTACAGCACTTTGAAATATCAGCTGATGTACGAAGGGCTATATAAATACATTTGATTTGATTAATGAGAACCAGCCAGCCGTTTGAAAAACAACAACACCTGTGATTAAGCAAAGGGAGCTATTGTAGACAGAATCCAAAGGTTAAAGAGTAGTGGCTGCTGCATTCTGGTAAATGGTGTCACCGTAGGCAAGAAACGTCAGGAAAGTTGACTGTACAATCTGCTTCATGTTGTTGAGGGACACGCCAGATCCAGAGTCAAAAATATAAAACGTCAAGTGTTTGGGTCCCATGTTTCATGAGCTGAAATAATAAAAGCTTATTTATCTAGCATCATTGTTAGTGAGCATTTCTCCTTTATCAAGAAGCTGATTAAACAGCATGATCAATACAGGTGCACCTTGTGCAGGGGACAATAAAAGACTGCTCTAAAATGTGCAGTTTTGTCACAAAACTCAATGCTACAGATGTCTCAAGTTTTGAGGGAGCGTACAATTGGCATGCTGACTGCAGGAATGTCCAACAGAGCTGTTGCCAGATAATTGAATATTAATTTCTCTACTATAAGCCGCCTCCAACATTGTTTTAGAGAATTTGGCAGTACGTCCAACCGGCCTCAACCACAGACCATGCGTAACAACGTCAGCCCAGGACCTCCACATCAGTCTTCACCTGTGGGATCATCTGAGACCAGCCACCCAGACAGCTGATGGAACTGTGGGATTGCATAACCAAAGAATTTCTGCATAAACCGTCTCAGGGAAGCTCATCTGCGTGTTCGTCGTTCCTCACCAGGGTCTTGACCTGACTGAAGTTCGGCGTTGTAACTGACTTCAGTGGGCAAATGCTCATCTTCGATGGCCACTGGCACGCTGGAGAAGTGTGCTCTTCACGGATGAATCCTGGTTTCAACTGTACCTGGCAGATGGCAGACAGTGTGTATGGCGTTGTGTGGACAAGCAGTTTATTGATGTCAACGTTGTGAACAGAGTGCCCCATGGTTGCGGTGAGGTTATGGTATGGGCAGGCATAAGCTACAGACAATAAACACAATTGCATGTTATTAATGGCAATTTTAATGCATAGAGATACTGTGACGAGATCCTGAGGCCCATTGTTGTTGTGCCATTCATCCGCCTCCATCACCTCATGTTTCAGCATGATAATGCACAGCCCCATGTTGCAAAGGATCTGTACACAATTCCTGGAATCTGAAAATGCCCCAGTTCTGCCATGGCCTGCAAACTCAACAGACATGTCACCCATTGAGCATGTTTGGGATGCTCTGGATTGACGCGAAGAACAGCATGTTCCAGTTCCCGCCAATATCCAGCAACTTCGCACAGCCAATGAAGAGGAGTGGGACAACATTCCACAGGCCACAATCAACAGTCTGATCAACTCTATGTGAAGGAGATGTGGCTCTGCATGAGACAAATGGTCACACCAGATACTGACTGGTTTTCTGATCCACTCCATTACTTTTTGTTGAAGGTCTCTGTGACCAACAGATGCATATCTGTGTTCCCAGTCATGTGAAATCCAGAGATTAGGACCTAATGAATGTATTTCAATTGAATGATTTCCTTCTATGAACTGTAACTCAGTAAAATGTTGAGTTTATATTGTTTATCAGTGTATGTAATAAAAGAGAGAGACAGACAGACAGAGACACAGACAGACAGACAGACAGACAGACAGACAGACAGACAGAGACACAGACAGACAGACAGACAGACAGACAGACAGACAGAGACACAGACAGACAGACAGACAGACAGACAGACAGACAGACAGACAGACAGACAGAGACACAGACAGACAGACAGAGACACAGACAGACAGACAGACAGACAGACAGACAGACAGACAGACAGACAGAGACAGACAGACAGACAGACAGACAGACAGACAGACAGACAGACAGACAGACAGACAGTGTGAGAAACAGAAACATGTAAAGGAGAGAAACTCAGCACCTTCTAGTCTTTGGAGTTATTATGCTAAATTGTACTGTAATTGTTACTGTTACTGTTACTGTTACTGTTACTACTACTGTTACTGTTACTGTTACTGTTACTACTACTGTTACTGTTACTGTTACTGTTACTGTTACTACTACTGTTACTGTTACTGTTACTGTTACTGTTACTACTACTGTTACTGTTACTGTTACTGCTACTGTTACTGTTACTGTTACTGTTACTGTTGCTGCTACTACTACTGTTACTGTTACTGCTACTACTACTACTACTGTTACTGTTACTGTTACTACTACTGTTACTGTTACTGTTACTGTTACTGTTGCTGCTACTACTACTGTTACTGTTACTGCTACTACTACTACTACTGTTACTGTTACTGTTACTACTACTGTTACTGTTACTGTTACTGTTACTGTTACTACTACTGTTACTGTTACTGTTACTGTTACTGCTACTGTTACTGTTACTGCTACTGTCACTGTTACTGTTACTGTCACTGTTACTGTTACTGTCACTGTTACTGTTACTGCTACTGCTACTGTTACTGTTACTGTTACTACTACTGTTCCTGTTACTGTTACTACTACTGTTACTGTTACTACTACCACTGTTACTGCTACTGTTACTGTTACTGCTACTGTTACTGTTACTGCTACTGTCACTGTTACTGTTACTGTCACTGTTACTGTTACTGCTACTGCTACTGTTACTGTTACTGTCACTGTTACTGCTACTGTCACTGTTAATGTTACTACTACTACTGTTACTGCTACTGTTACTGTTACTGTCACTGTTACTGTTACTGCTACTGTCACTGTTACTGTTACTACTACTACTGTTACTGTTACTGTTACTGTTGCTGCTACTACTACTGTTACTGTTACTGTTACTGCTACTACTACTGTTACTGTTACTGTTACTACTACTGTTACTGTTACTGTTACTACTACTACTACTGTTACTACTACTACTGTTACTGCTACTGTTACTGTTACTGCTACTGTCACTGTTACTGTTACTGTCACTGTTACTGTTACTGCTACTGCTACTGTTACTGTTACTGTTACTACTACTGTTCCTGTTACTGTTACTACTACTGTTACTGTTACTACTACCACTGTTACTGTTACTGTTACTGCTACTACTACTGTTACTGTTACTGCTACTACTACTACTGTTACTGCTACTACTACTACTGTTACTGTTACTGCTACTACTGTTACTGTTACTGTTACTGTTACTACTACTACTGTTACTGTTACTACTACTACTGTTACTGTTACTACTACTACTGTCACTGTTACTGTTACTACTACTACTGTTACTGTTACTGTTACTACTACTACTGTTACTGTTACTACTACTACTACTACTGTTACTACTACTACTGTTACTGTTACTACTACTACTGTTACTGCTACTATTACTACTACTACTGTTACTGCTACTACTACTACTACTACTGTTACTGTTACTACTACTACTGTTACTGTTACTACTACTACTACTAGAGTTACTGTTACTGTTACTGTTACTACTACTACTACTACAGTTACTGTTACTACTACTACTGTTACTGTTGCTGCTACTGTTACTGTTACTGTTACTACTACTGTTACTGCGAGGGAGAGAGAGGGGAGAGAGAGCAGTAGATAGGGAGAGAGAGAGAGCGACAGAGAGGGAGAGAAAGGACAGAGAGGGGGAGAGAGAGAGTGATAGAGAGGGAGAGAGAGGACAGAGAGGAAGAGAGAGAGAGGAGAGAGGAGAGGGGAGAGAGGGAAAGATCAGGGAAGTTTATAATCTGGGAAGGGAAAGTTTATAATCTGACATCACTCTATAAATGGTTACATTACCAATATATTACCAATATTAAACACAGAGGACAGGACTGAGGTAAAGACAGGAGGTATCCAGTATTAAACACAGAGGACAGGACTGAGGTAAAGACAGGAGGTATCCAGTATTAAACACAGAGGACAGGACTGAGGTAAAGACAGGAGGTATCCAGTATTAAACACAGAGGACAGGACTGAGGTAAAGACAGGAGGTATCCAGTATTAAACACAGAGGACAGGACTGAGGTAAAGACAGGAGGTATCCACAGAGGACAGGAAACTGTTGGTCAATGGGATAGGGTTTTAGGTTTAATGAGAAAGGCACTTATCTAACACGAGAGAGAGAGGAGAGACAGAGACAGAGAGAGAGAGACAGAGAGAGAGAGAGAAAGAAAGAGAGGGAGAGAAAGACAGAGAGAGAGAGAGAGAGAGAGAGAGAGAGAGAGAGAGAGAGAGAGAGAGAGAGAGAGAGAGAGAGAGAGAGAGAGAGAGAGCTGTAGAGCGTGTGGTTGATGAGAGTTCAGCAGAGTTCTCCATATAGGGTCATTCCTGTCACACATCACATGCTGTAGCTGCTGCTTACACCCATTAGGTTACAACAACACAATGCTAACAACACGTTCCAGTCCACTTCCTCCCTCTGAACCACACTCACAAACTAAAACAACTGACTCACACTACCCCAGCTCTCTATCGTACATCCAGGGCCAGTTTCACAGATTAAGCCTATCCTGCACATTAGAGATTCAATGGACAAGGACCGGTTTCCCGGACACAGATTAAGCCTAAAAAGCACTTTTTAACGGAGAATGTCCATTGTCCAGCAAAAGGTTTAATCTGTGTCTGGGAATCCACTACTTAATCTTTGGTCCTTATTCAGATCCCCATTGGCTGACGCCACGATGACAGCATTTCTTCCTGCGGTCAATAACGTAGAGCGGTTCAAGGACTGAAACTCCACAAGCCAAGATATCACTGTTACTACTGCTGATGATGGCTATGGTATGATCCGTGTCAGTTTTGGATCTCGTAGTTGGTTTAATGCGGTTGTGGGTTATGGGTTCGGGTTGAGCCTCAGAGATTTTCTAGTGGCTTACTTTGTCTGCAGAGTTAGGTCTCATGAGGGAAACTCGGTCATACTGTCGCCGCAGTAAAGCCCACAGCGCATCCAGACGACCCTGAATACAGGAAGAAGAAAAAAGGACTGTGTTTGAACATTTATTCATGGCATATCGCTGTATTTATCAATACAACATGTGTCACGATCAGAGACAACGGAAAACAAAGATACTGTCACTAACAGTTCGCTATCACAATGTCATTCATAGAATCGGTGGAAGTGAAGATATTAGTGAAACCAAACTTCCGGAAGCCATCTCCAACTGACTCGGCCTGATCAGGCTCTGACCAAAAACAAGAGAATTAAGGGAATAGGGTGCCATTTTCAGACGTAATCTTGAACGTACCTTTATAGGGGTGTACCATTTGGACTCCTGCCGCTGGTGGTATGTAGGGGTGGGTTTGGGGGGCCGTCTGGCCATCGTGGGCTCTTCCACCTCCTCAGGAACAGACACTACAGCATTCTTAGCCTTCTCCAGCCTCGCCCCTTCCTCTGTAGAGCCCTTCTCTCCCCAACGCACCTGGAGGAGTCACATCAGACAGGGACCAGGGGTTATTTCAGGTTCCCATTCAGTCAATTCAGGAGGTGAAAATAAACATATTATATTTTTTCATAAATAACCAGAAGAATAAACTGAAGAATAACCAGAATAACCCGAAAAATAACCAGAAGAATAACCAGAAGAATAAACTGAAGAATAACCCGAAAAATAACCAGAAGAATAACCAGAAGAATAAACTGAAGAATAACCCGAAAAATAACCAGAAGAATAACCAGAAGAATAAACTGAAAAATAACCAGAAGAATAACCAGAAGAATAAACTGAAGAATAACCCGAAAAATAACCAGAAGAATAACCAGAAGAATAAACTGAAGAATAACCCGAAAAATAACCAGAAGAATAAACTGAAAAATAACCAGAAGAATAAACTGAAAAATAACCAGAAGAATAAACTGAAAAATAACCAGAAGAATAAAACAGATTTGGTGTTGTTTTTATTGTTTTGCTTCACAGAATTTCCTCGCAGGGTGTTTTGTGAGCTCGTAGCTTCCTACCTGAATAAACAGGTGTGGTGTTGTTTTTATTGTTCTCCCACAGTGCCTCTTTTTCTGCTTCACCCTAAGCTTCCTGTTTTAATTAAATACATCACAGCTGTTGCCGGGTAAATCCACCGGCACGGCAGAAGAGAGGTGAGTGTTTAATTAGCGACACGCTCTTCAAGCTGTAGGTTAAGCCTCTACAATACAGAACAGATTTTCATGATCACCATCCACCTGGGAAACACCCACCTCCCTACAGATATACAGGACATACTGTCTATCTATCCTGATGAATAAAACACACCTGCACGGAGGGACACAGAAACACACACACACACACTGCTGCCTGTAAACCTAAGGCGACATGGGATATCCTTCACGAAAGATACACTATCTACCCTGATGAAGGAAAGATTCCCTGTACATTCCATCGCTGCAGGTTGTGTCATGTCAGAGTCAACACGCTGCCTTTACAGGAAGAGAGAAAATGACACCTCTCCCCCACCTCTACCCCGATCCACAGAACCTCTACCCCGATCCATAGAACCTCTTCCCTGATCCACAGAACCTCTACCCTGATCCACAAAACCTCTACCCCGATCCACAAAACCTCTACCCCGATCCACAAAACCCCTACCCCAATCTACACTGCCTCTTCCCCAATCCACAGAACCTCTTCCCTGATCTCCAGAGAGAGCCTCAGAAGTGGAGATGGGCTGTCTAGGAGTATCAACCTGGTGTTTATGAAGAGAGGGGTTTGGTGGATAGGAGACATATGAACAGATGAAGAGAGGGGTTGGTGGATAGGAGACATATGAACAGATGAAGAGAGGGGTTGGTGGATAGGAGACATATCAACAGATGAAGAGAGGGGTTGGTGGATAGGAGACATATGAACAGATGAAGAGAGGGGTTGGTGGATAGGAGACATATCAACAGATGAAGAGAGGGGTTGGCGGATAGGAGACATATCAACAGATGAAGAGAGGGGTTGGTGGATAGGAGACATATGAACAGATGAAGAGAGGGGTTGGTGGATAGGAGACATATGAACAGATGAAGAGAGGGTTTGGTGGATAGGAGACATATGAACAGATGAAGAGAGGGGTTGGTGGATAGGAGACATATGAACAGATGAAGAGAGGGGTTGGTGGATAGGAGACATATGAACAGATGAAGAGAGGGGTTTGGTGGATAGGAGACATATGAGGGTTGGGTAGGGGGTAGGGTTGGTTAGGGGATAGGGTGTAGGGTTGGGTAGGGGATAGGGTTGGGTAGGGGGTAGGGTTGGGTAGGGTTGGGTAGGGGGTAGGGTTGGATAGGGGATAGGGTTGGGTAGGGGGTAGGGTTGGGTAGGGGATAGGGTGTAGGGTTGGGTAGGGTTGGGTAGGGGATAGGGTTGGGTAGGGGGTAGGGTTGTGTTGGGGATAGGGGATAGGGGGTAGGGGATAGGGGGTAGGGTTGGGTAGGGTGTAGGGTTGGGTAGGGGATAGGGTGTAGGGTTGGGTAGGGGGTAGGGTGTAGGGTTGGGTAGGGGGTAGGGGGTAGGGTTGGGTAGGGGGTAGGGTGTAGGGTTGGGTAGGGGTTAGGGTTGGGTAGGGGATAGGGTGTAGGGTTGGGTAGGGGGTAGGGTTGGGTAGGGGGTAGGGTTGGGTAGGGGGTAGGGTTGGGTAGGGGATAGGGTGTAGGGTTGGGTAGGGGGTAGGGTTGGGTAGGGGATAGGGGGTAGTGTTGGGTAGGAGATAGGGGGTAGGGTTGTGTTGGGGATAGGGGATAGGGGGTAGGGTTGGGTAGGGGATAGGGGATAGAGGATAGGGTGTAGGGGGTAGGGGGTGGTGAAGCAAGGTATTTAAACATGTTAGCTTGAAAGTTTCAACTACGTCTATTCCCATTGGAGAAAAGCAAGCAGGCGAGGTATGTAGAGGATGATTGAGGAATGCAGGGAGGGAGGGATGGAGGGAGGGAGAGAGGGACACAGTGGGCTGAACAAAGGCCAGTGTTGGAAGTGAGGAGCGAGATGGAGAGATGGAGAGGTGGAGAGGTACATCAAGCCGACAGCAGCACTCAACCCTTTATCCTGGATCCATCCATCCTGTGACTTAAGACAACCAGGCTGAGAGGAGAGAGAGGAGGAGGGATGGCAGCACCTGTCATGTCAGACTCATACCACACACACACACACACACACACACACACACACACACGGTCCCAGAACACTCGCTTTAAGCCCTTGATGTCACTGGCCGGCCCGGGCAGAGCTACAGTACAGCGAGGAGTTTGAGTTTTGTTGTCATCTGGAACGTTTAACAAAAGACGTCCAGGCTGTTCTGTTCTGGGCGCGTTGCCTAGGTGACATTTCAGCACCAGATGACTACAGACCCACTGTGTCCGTGGTGATTCACACTCTGGGAACTAGTTCTGAGTGATGGGCATTACCGTAAACATGAATCAGCCAAGGCATAGATACAACTACACTACTGTTTAGTAATGTTGTTGAGGGTAGTCAACTGACTGACTTTACATTACACTACTGGTTAGTAATGTTGTTGAGGGAAGTCGACTGACTGACTTTACACTACTGGTTAGTAATGTTGTTGAGGGAAGTCGACTGACTGACTTTACACTACTGGTTAGTAATGTTGTTGAGGGACGTCAACTGACTGACTTTACACTACTGTTTAGTAATGTTGTTGAGGGAAGTCGACTGACTGACTTTACATTACACTACTGGTTAGTAATGTTGTTGGGGGAAGTCAACTGACTGACTTTACATTACACTACTGGTTAGTAATGTTGTTGAGGGAATTCAACTGACTGACATTACACTACTGGTTAGTAATGTTGTTGAGGGACGTCAACTGACTGACTTTACACTACTGGTTAGTAATGTTGTTGAGGGACGTCAACTGACTGACTTTACACTACTGTTTAGTAATGTTGTTGAGGGAAGTCGACTGACTGACTTTACATTACACTACTGTTTAGTAATGTTGTTGAGGGTAGTCAACTGCAGCAAAAAAGAGTGATGCACATTTGATAGAGCAGAGATGGCCGAATTAAAACTATATGATCTCCATCGATTTCATCGTTCCTCTGAATCTCCATTAAAAATACACTTGTATCCAGCAGCAGGCTCTCCGTGTCAGAGAAACCAACCCGCGATGTTCAAAGATAAAACAACCAGACATAATATACAGACTACAACGTGTGTAGTGAATGTTACGAGTCTCTCACTGTCCTCCGAACTCTGTCACTCGCAAGATGGATGCTAGTAAAAGGCACACACACACACACACACCCACACACCCACCCACACACCCACCCACCCACCCACCCACCCCCACCCACCCACCCACCCACACACACACACACACACACACACACACACACACACACACACACACACACACACACACACACACACACACACACACCCCCACACACACACACACACACACACACACCCCCACACACACCCACACCCACACCCACACACACACACACACACACAGCTAACCAGCTAGTTATTCCACATTGGCTACATGACCAGCATAGTGTTTAGAGTGTAAACCTCCATGCGTTTGATCCCTCCTGCCCCTCTCCCTCCGTAGTACGAGGCGTCGACAGTCGCCCACTTCTTCTTGGGCAGGTGGTCGTCCTCCTCCGGCTCCTATGGGGATAACAAACACGTCACGAATGTCGGTGCACAAAGTCACACACACACACACACACACATATATATACACACACACACACACACGCACACACACACACACACATATACAAAAACACACAGATTTACACATATGAAAGCATGTGAACAGAATGACGCTGAAAACTTGGACTTAGAAGTCAGTGTTGTAATGCTGGGTGTTGTAATGCTTGGTGCTGTAATGCTGGGTGCCGTAATGCTGGGTGCCGTAATACTGGGTGCCGTAATTCTGGGTGCCGTAATGCTGGGTGCCGTAATGCTGGGTGCCGTAATGCTGGGTGCCGTAATGCTGGGTGCCGTAATGCTGGGTGCCGTAATGCTGGGTGCCGTAATGCTGGGTGCTGTAATGCTGGGTGCTGTAATGCTGGGTGTTGTAATGCTGGGTGTTGTAATGCTGGGTGATGTAATGCTGGGTGATGTAATGCTGGGTGCTGTAATGCTGGGTGCTGTAATGCTGGGTGATGTAATGCTTGATTAAGAGACATATTACATGTGAGCCTCCCAGTGGATATGATGTCAGCTAGTGTTGAAATGAGGGACTGATTTACTGCTGACCTCTCTGTGGACGATGAAAACCTGGCTGAACTTTGGCTTGCGTCATTTATAGTTGGTAAGGACATCAGCTCCTTCAAGAGCAGCAAGTAGAGTTTTTGATTCTATAGTATCTGTTGGTACTGAGTTGTTCTGCTGACTTGTTCTGCTGACTTGTTCTACTGAGTTGTTCCACTGAGTTGTTCTGCTGACTTGTTCTACTGAGTTGTTCCACTGAGTTGTTCCACTGACTTGTTCTATTGAGTTGTTCCACTGAGTTGTTCCACTGACTTGTTCTATTGAGTTGTTCCACTGAGTTGTTCCACTGAGTTGTTCCACTGACTTGTTCTATTGAGTTGTTCCACTGAGTTGTTCCACTGACTTGTTCTATTGAGTTGTTCCACTGAGTTGTTCCACTGACTTGTTCTATTGAGTTGTTCTACTAAGTTGTTCCACTGAGTTGTTCCACTGAGTTTTTCCACTGAGTTGTTCTACTGAGTTTTTCCACTGAGTTGTTCTACTGAGTTGTTCTACTGAGTTGTTCTACTGAGTTGTTCTACTGAGTTGTTCTGCTGAGTTGTTCCACTGAGTTGTTCTACTGAGTTGTTCTGCTGAGTTGTTCTGCTGAGTTGTTCTACTGAGTTGTTCCACTGAGTTGTTCTACTGAGTTGTTCTGCTGAGTTGTTCTACTGAGTTGTTCTACTGAGTTGTTCTACTGAGTTGTTCTACTGAGTTTTTCCAGGAAGTAAATAGAGGAATGCTTCACACCACTCTCTCACTTGAGTATCTTACCTGGTTATTTTCAGATGATCTCATTTAGCTATTTTCTAACTTTGGCAAGTATTGGTGCGTGTTTTTTTGTGTTTGTTTTTTGTAATATCCCAGTTAGCTCATCTCCCTGTAGGTTTTACAGACGTTCCTCGCCCCGTGGCTGCAACCCTTCTAATTTAGTGTACCACACAAACCATGTGTTTCCTGGTCCAGGGTTGGAGTTGACAAGTCCACGGTGCTCTCCTACAGAGCAGTAAGGGGAACTGTCCCTCCTTCCCTTTAGGAACAGGCCTTTGTTGTTGTACTAGCTTTTCACATAATGAACTGATTTTTTCCATAATATTATATTTTTAAAAATTATATTATATTACGTTTGAGATGTTTGCCTGTAAAGTAAAAACCTTACAAGCAAATGCATTACTACAGGGTCACATGGATGAAAGACTGACATGAAAGATTTACACTGAGACATTGTTATTCTCCCAGTGTCTCCGTCTGAGGACCTGTTGAGTGATCTGACAGCCCAGGAGAGAACTCAAATAAATGTGGCTGTATCCTACCGCATTGTGATGTGTGTGTGTGTGTGTGTGTGTGTGTGTGTGTGTGTGTGTGTGTGTGTGTGTGTGTGTGTGTGTGTGTGTGTGTGTGTGTGTGTGTGTGTTGTACTCACAGGTGGCGGAGGCCTTGAGGGAGCAGGAGGAGGAGGAGGAGGTTTAATGACCTGAAACACAAACAGTAAGCTGTCAGGGCAGGACACACACACACAGATAGATACACAGACACACACAGATAGATACACACAGACACATACACACACAGAGATACACACACACAGATAGATACACACAGACAGATAGATACACACACACACACACACACACACACAGATACACACATACAGATACACACACACACACACACACAGATACACACATACAGATACACACACACACAGATAGACACACACACACAGATAGATGCACACAAGCACACCCACACCCACACACACACACACACACAGACACACACACACAGATAGACACACAGACAGACACACACACATAAACACACACACACACATACATAGACACACACACACACACACACACACACACACACACACACACACATACACACACACACACACGTCAGGTGATGACAGATATAGACAGGGCTGAACCAGGTGACGCATAGCAGGTGACAGTGTCTCTGTCAGCAATATGCTTGTGCTGTGCTACGTGTGTGTGTGTGTCTATGTGTGTGTGTGTGTGTGTGTCTATGCGTGTGTGTGTCTATATGTGTGTGTCTATGTGTGTGTCTATGTGTGTGTGTGTGTGTGTATATGTGTGTATCTCATTCATGCACGTGCACGCGTGTGTTTGCCTGTCTTTTCTTTCAGTATCTGTCGCACAACATTTCTCTGTGTTTCATAGTTTACTTTAGTCAACAGCCAGCCTATCGCTCTGCCAACTACTGTAACAAGGTCCTTCCTGAGAGCCAACACAGGGCCCCTAGTACAAGATAATCACTCTGCGGACTACTGTAACGTCTGCTTACGGCTCACACTCTCAAACACCTAGATCCCCTGAACGCAGCTCGCTCCCAAGATCCCAATCACCTGAATTCTGATCACCTGTTCAGACACTTGAAACCAGCTCTCTGTCTCCCCTCGTGTTCATTACAACTACTGACAACAAGGTACTTCCTGAGAGCCAACACAGGGCCCCTAGTACAAAATAATCACTCTGCGGACTACTGTAACGTCTGCTTACGGCTCACACTCTCAAACACCTAGATCCCCTGAACGCAGCTCGCTCCCAAGATCCCAATCACCTGAATTCTGATCACCTGTTCAGACACTTGAAACCAGCTCTCTGTCTCCCCTCGTGTTCATTACAACTACTGACAACAAGGTACTTCCTGAGAGCCAACACAGGGCCCCTAGTACAAAATAATCACTCTGCGGACTACTGTAACGTCTGCTTACGGCTCACACTCTCAAACACCTAGATCCCCTGAACGCAGCTCGCTCCCAAGATCCCAATCACCTGAATTCTGATCACCTGTTCAGACACTTGAAACCAGCTCTCTGTCTCCCCTCGTGTTCATTACAACTACTGACAACAAGGTACTTCCTGAGAGCCAACACAGGGCCCCTAGTACAAAATAATCACTCTGCGGACTACTGTAACGTCTGCTTACGGCTCACACTCTCAAACACCTAGATCCCCTGAACGCAGCTCGCTCCCAAGATCCCAATCACCTGAATTCTGATCACCTGTTCAGACACTTGAAACCAGCTCTCTGTCTCCCCTCGTGTTCATTACAACTACTGACAACAAGGTACTTCCTGAGAGCCAACACAGGGCCCCTAGTACAAAATAATCACTCTGCGGACTACTGTAACGTCTGCTTACGGCTCACACTCTCAAACACCTAGATCCCCTGAACGCAGCTCGCTCCCAAGATCCCAATCACCTGAATTCTGATCACCTGTTCAGACACTTGAAACCAGCTCTCTGTCTCCCCTCGTGTTCATTACAACTACTGACAACAAGGTACTTCCTGAGAGCCAACACAGGGCCCCTAGTACAAAATAATCACTCTGCGGACTACTGTAACGTCTGCTTACGGCTCACACTCTCAAACACCTAGATCCCCTGAACGCAGCTCGCTCCCAAGATCCCAATCACCTGAATTCTGATCACCTGTTCAGACACTTGAAACCAGCTCTCTGTCTCCCCTCGTGTTCATTACAACTACTGACAACAAGGTACTTCCTGAGAGCCAACACAGGGCCCCTAGTACAAAATAATCACTCTGCGGACTACTGTAACGTCTGCTTACGGCTCACACTCTCAAACACCTAGATCCCCTGAACGCAGCTCGCTCCCAAGATCCCAATCACCTGAATTCTGATCACCTGTTCAGACACTTGAAACCAGCTCTCTGTCTCCCCTCGTGTTCATTACAACTACTGACAACAAGGTACTTCCTGAGAGCCAACACAGGGCCCCTAGTACACAATAATTCAATAAAGAGACAAATCAACTAGTTGACAGGGAGTCTTTGGGGTGAGCGCAGCTTCCTGTTTATCCCGGATGCAT
>NC_092176.1:40427483-40508298 GCF_045791955.1 Oncorhynchus clarkii lewisi | reverse complement strand
CCCAAATGGCACCCTATTCCCTACATAGTGCACTACTTTAGACCAGGACCCAAATGGCACCGTATTCCCTATATAGTGCACTACTTTAGACCAGGACCCAAATGGCACCGTATTCCCTATATAGTGCACTACTTTAGACCAGGATCCAAATGGCACCGTATTCCCTATATAGTGCACTACTTTAGACCAGGACCCAAATGGCACCGTATTCCCTATATAGTGCACTACTTTAGACCAGGACCCAAATGGCACCGTATTCCCTATATAGTGCACTACTTTAGACCAGGACCCAAATGGCACCGTATTCCCTATATAGTGCACTACTTTAGACCAGGATCCAAATGGCACCCTATTCCCTACATAGTGCACTACTTTAGACCAGGATCCAAATGGCACCCTATTCCTTATATAGTGCACTACTTTAGACCAGAGCCCTATGACATCCTATTCCCTACATAGTGCACTACTGTTGAACAGAGCTCTATGATCCCTATGTGTCCTCGGTCAAAAGCAGTGCAATATATTGTTAAAAGAGTGCCATTTGGGAAGCAGTCCTGGTAATTAATTGGACAGGGTTCAGTGCTCCCAAGCAGCAATCCCCCAATAAGAAAGTCCTAAAGAGGTAATTAACATCAATGAGATGCAGAGAGGAGAGTGAAAAGAGGAGAGGAGACCAAACAAGATAAGAGAAGAAAGAGAGGTGAGGAGAAGAGAGGAGGGGAAGAGGATGAAGAGAGAGGAGAGGAGAGGAGAGGAGAGGAGAGGAGAGGAGAGGAGAGGAGAGGAGGAAATGAGATGAGGGAGGAAGAGAGAGAAGAGGAGAGAAAAAAGGAGAAGAGCATAGGAGAGGACAGAAGAGGAGAGGAGAGAGGAGAGGAGGAAAGAGAGGAGAGGATAGGAGAAGAGAGGAGACGAGAAGAGGTAGGAAGAGAGAGGAGAGGTTGGAGATGAGAGAGACAAAGAGGAGAGGAAAGGAAAAGAGAGGAGAGGAGAGAAATGGAGAGGACCAATGAGGAGAGGAGGGAAGAGAGAGGAGAAGATAGAAGAGAGGAGAGGAGAGGAAAGGAAAGAGAGGAGAGGAGACGAGAGGAGAGGAGAGGTGGAGAGGAGAGGAGAGGAAGAAGGAAGAGAGAGGAGAGGAGAGGAGAGAAGAGGAGAGAGGAGAGGGGAGGAGAAAGAGGACAGAGAAGTGAGGAAAGAGAAATTAGAAGATGAAGGGAGAGGAGAGGAGAGGAGAGGAGAGGAGAGGAGAGGAGAGGAGAGGAGAGGAGAGGAGAGGAGAGGGGAAAGAAGAAGAGAGGAAGAAGAGGGGAAAGAAGAAGAGAAAAAGAAGAGGAAATGAGAGTAGAGGACAAAGTGAGAGGAGAGGAGAGGTGAGGAGATGGGAAGAGAGAGGAGAGGATAGGAGAGGAAATGAGAGTAGAGGACAAAGTGAGAGGAGAGGTGAGGAGAGGAAAGGAGAGGAGAGGGGAAGAGAGAGGAGAGGAGAGGAGAGGGGAAGAGAGAGGCGAGGAGAGGAGAGAGGAGAGGAGAGGAGAGCAGAGCAGAGGGGAAGAGAGAGTAGAGTAGAGTAGAGTAGAGGAAAGGAGAGGAGAGGAGAGGAGAGGAAAGAAGAATTGAGGAAGAAGAGGGAGGAGAGAAGAGGAAAGGAGAGTAGAGGACAAAGTGAGAGGAGAGGTGAGGAGAGGTGAGGAGAGGAGAGGAGAGGAGAGGAGAGGAGAGGAGAGGAGAGGAGAGGAGAGGAGAGGAGAGGAGAGGAGAGGTATGGGCTCGGATCCAGACAACACTGACAGGAAGACTGACATGAACATGAGCGCCTGGTCACAAAACACACACACACACCGCACAGACACACACACACCGCACACAGACACACACACACCGCACACAGACACACACACACCGCACACAGACACACACACACCGAACGAACACACCACACACCGCACAAACACACTGCACACAGACACACACACCGCACACAGACACACACACACACACAGACACACACATACACACACAGACACACACACCGCGCACACACACACACAGACACACACAGACACACACCGACGCACACACACACACACCGACACACACACCGCACACAGACACACACCACAAACACACCGCACACAGACACACACACAAATACACACACACACAAACTCAGACACATGCACACACACACCTCCCATCCCAGAGTTATGTGACTAGCAGGCCTGTCCTGTCTGTGACAGTGGTTGTGGCTACTGACTGACTAGCAGGCCTGTCCTGTCTGTGACAGTGGTTGTGACTACTGACTGACTAGCAGGCCTGTCCTGTCTGTGACAGTGGTTGTGACTACTGACTGACTATCAGGCCTGTCCTGTCTGTGACAGTGGTTGTGACTACTGACTGACTAGCAGGCCTGTCCTGTCTGTGACAGTGGTTGTGACTACTGACTGACTAGCAGGCCTGTCCTGTCTGTGACAGTGGTTGTGGCTACTGACTGATTAGCAGGCCTGTCCTGTCTGTGACAGTGATTGTGACTACTGACTAGCAGGCCTGTCCTGTCTGTGACAGTAGTTGTGACATGACTACTCCGGTACAGTTATACCACACCTCTCCTGTTAATGCAGCTAATGTACTGTTGTCATTATATTAATGACAAAATAATCAATTAGGGTTAATTAAATGCTCTTTGACTCAAATCCAGTTATGTACGTGAGTCGGTCTATCTTCCTGTCTGTCTGTCATCTCTACTCCACACTGTAAAATGATTAACGGCATTTTAGGCAGACCGTACGTTCGCGGATTAGCTCCTTTTATTAAGTAATTATGCAGCAGATTTTCCAGGACATATTGTGGGATAAATAAAAGCATTATACAAATGAGAGTGTATCTGCTGTTACAGGACGTGTCTGGTAGTTCTCTAACTACCAGACAAACAGATGTGACCAGGGAAGGGAGGCTCACAGCAAGCGCAGTGGAAGCATGCGGTGCTCGCACAGTAATTCATAAACTAGCTATGTCTCTGGTTACTTAACCATCTGGTGTGTGTGGTGTGTGTGTGCGTGTGCGTGTGTGTGTGTGTGTGTGTGTTGCTGGATTTTAGTGGATGGGGGATCCTAATAGATACCAATAAAGTACTAAATACTTAACCGTCTGACATTTAGCCTGATCAGGCCCAAAGCTGCAACACAAACACCAGGTTCCCTTGACCAATCACAGCCACTCAGGGCATCATAACCATATAGCCCTCTCTGTTAATTGTCCAATTGGAATTGCTAATGTTAATCCCATTAATTTGACCCCCATTTTAAACCCTCCATGTTGACTCAAGCTGTTGGAACCCTCCATGTTGAGTCAAGCGTGTTTAAACCCTATGTGTTGAGTCAAGATGTTAAAACCCTCCATGTTGAGTCAAGCTGTTTAAAACCCTCCATGCTGAGTCAAACTGTTTAAACCCTCCATGTTGAGTCAAGCTGTTTAAAACCCTCCATGTTGAGTCAAGCTGTTTAAAACCCTCCATGTTGAGTCAAGCTGTTTAAAACCCTCCATGTTGAGTCAAGCTGTTGGAACCCTCCATGTTGAGTCAAGCTGTTGGAACCCTCCATGATGAGTCAAGATGTTAAAACCCTCCATGATGAGTCAAGATGTTTAAACCCTCCACGTTGAATAAAACTGTTTAAACCCTCCATGTTGAGTCAAGCTGTTGGAACCCTCCATGCTGAGTCAAGATGTTTAAACCCTTCAAGTTGAATAAAACTGTTTAAACCCTCCATGTTGAGTCAAGCTGTTGGAACCCTCCACGTTGAATAAAACTGTTTAAACCCTCCATGTTGAGTCAAGCTGTTGGAACCCTCCATGTTGACTCAAGCCGTTGAAACCCTCCATGTTGAGTCAAGCTGTTGGAACCCTCCATGTTGAGTCAAGCTGTTGGAACCCTCCATGTCGTGTCAAGCTGTTGGAACCCTCCATGTTGAGTCAAGTTGTTGGAACCCTCCACGTTGAGTCAAGCTGTTTAAAACCCATTATGTTGAGTCAAGCTGTTGGAACCCTCCACGTTGAATCAAGCTGTTTAAAACCCTCCATGTTGAGTCAAGATGTTAAAACCCTCCATGCTGAGTCAAGCTGTTTCATCAGTTTATCCTGGCATATCCAGTAGCAGGTAGCGTATTTGCAAATTATAAATGATGCACTTCATTACGGACAAATTAAACCTGTTTGAGAGAAATGCTGAAGGTAATGATTTTAAGGGATGTTCACATAGCCAGCGATTACACATAATGTGATTCCATTTAGGATCTACTGTACACATTAAAGTTTAGCACGATCTGACAGGAATTATTGAATACCGCATAATAACAAGAAGTGAAAGACAGGTCGAGGGCATAGCAGGAGAGAAACTATTCAACCCTTTTGCCCAGTAGACCTGAGTGACAGCATCGGCATGTTCTCTCACTCGTCGTCAATGTAATAGAAGACAGAAAGCTATATTGTGCTGCGTGTCTTTAAGCCCACCACAACACACACACACACATCACTGTATGAAAAACTGATTAAAACAACTGATTCAGGGGAGGGGGGTAGTTCATATCAGGGGAGGGGGGTAGTTTATATCAGGGGATGGAGGAGGGGGGTAGTTTTTATCAGGGTGGGGGGGTAGTTCATATCAGGGGAGGGGGAGGGGGTAGTTCATATCAGAGGAGAAGGGTAGTTCATATCAGAGGAGAGGGGTAGTTCATATCAGAGGAGAGGGGTAGTTCATATCAGGGAAGGGGGGTAGTTTATATCAGGGGATGGAGGAGGGGGGTAGTTTATATCAGGGTGGGGGGGTAGTTCACATCAGGGGAGGGGGGTAGTTTATATCAGGGGAGGGGGGTAGTTCATATCAGGGGAGGGGGTAGTTCATATCAGGGGAGGGGGTAGTTCATATCAGGGGAGGGAGGAGGGGGGTAGTTTATATCAGGGTGGGGGGGTAGTTCATATCAGGGGAGGGGGGTAGTTCATATCAGGGGAGGGGGGTAGTTCATATCAGGGGAGGGAGGAGGGGGGTAGTTTATATCAGGGTGGGGGGGTAGTTCATATCAGGGGAGGGGGGTAGTTCATATCAGGGGAGGGGGAGGGGGGTAGTTCATATCAGGGGAGGGGGGTAGTTCAAATCAGGGGAGGGGGTAGTTCATATCAGGGGAGGGGGGTAGTTCATATTAGGGGAGGGGGGTAGTTCATATCAGGGGAGGCGGGTAGTTCATATCAGGGTAGGGATGAGGAGGGTAGTTCATATCAGGGGAGGCGGGTAGTTCATATCAGGGTAGGGATGAGGAGGGTAGTTCATATCAGGGGAGGGGGGTAGTTCATATCAGGGGAGGGGGGTAGTTCATATTAGGGGAGGGGGGTAGTTCATATCAGGGGAGGGGGGTAGTTCATATTAGGGGAGGGGGGTAGTTCATATCAGGGGAGGCGGGTAGTTCATATCAGGGTAGGGATGAGGAGGGTAGTTCATATCAGGGGAGGCGGGTAGTTCATATCAGGGTAGGGATGAGGAGGGTAGTTCATATCAGGGGAGGGGGGTAGTTCATATCAGGGGAGGGGGGTAGTTCATATCAGGGGAGGGGGGTAGTTCATATCAGGGGAGGGGGAGGGGGTAGTTCATATCAGGGGAGGGGGTAGTTCATATCAGGGTAGGGGGGTAGTTCATATCAGGGGAGGGGGTAGTTCATATCAGGGGAGGGGGTAGTTCATATCAGGGGAGGGGGGTAGTTCATATTAGGGGATGGAGGAGGGGGGTAGTTTATATCAGGGTGGGGGGGTAGTTCATATCAGGGGAGGGGGGTAGTTTATATCAGGGGAGGGGGGGTAGTTCATATCAGGGTAGGGGGTAGTTCATATCAGGGGAGGGGGTAGTTCATATCAGGGGAGGGGGGTAGTTTATATCAGGGGAGGGGGGGTAGTTCATATCAGGGGAGAGGGGTAGTTTATATCAGGGGAGGGGGAGGGGGTAGTTCATATCAGGGGAGGGGGTAGTTCATATCAGGGTAGGGGGGTAGTTCATATCAGGGGAGGGGGTAGTTCATATCAGGGGAGGGGGTAGTTCATATCAGGGGAGGGGGGTAGTTCATATTAGGGGATGGAGGAGGGGGGTAGTTTATATCAGGGTGGGGGGGTAGTTCACATCAGGGGAGGGGGGTAGTTTATATCAGGGGAGGGGGGTAGTTCATATCAGGGGAGGGGGGGTAGTTCATATCAGGGGAGGGGGGTAGTTTATATCAGGGGAGGGGGGGTAGTTCATATCAGGGGAGGGGGGTAGTTTATATCAGGGGAGGGGGAGGGGGTAGTTCATATCAGGGTAGGGGGGTAGTTCATATCAGGGTAGGGGGGTAGTTCATATCAGGGGAGGGGGGGTAGTTCATATCAGGGGAGGGGGGTAGTTTATATCAGGGGATGGGGGGTAGTTCATATCAGGGGAGGGGGGTAGTTTATATCAGGGGAGGGGGGTAGTTTATATCAGGGGAGGGGGGTAGTTCATATCAGGGGAGGGGGGTAGTTTATATCAGGGGAGGGGGAGGGGGTAGTTCATATCAGGGGAGGGGGTAGTTCATATCAGGGTAGGGGGGTAGTTCATATCAGGGGAGGGGGTAGTTCATATCAGGGGAGGGGGTAGTTCATATCAGGGGAGGGGGGTAGTTCATATTAGGGGATGGAGGAGGGGGGTAGTTTATATCAGGGTGGGGGGGTAGTTCACATCAGGGGAGGGGGGTAGTTTATATCAGGGGAGGGGGGTAGTTCATATCAGGGGAGGGGGGTAGTTTATATCAGGGGAGGGGGTAGTTCATATCAGGGGAGGGGGGTAGTTCATATCAGGGGAGGGGGTAGTTCATATCAGGGGAGGGGGGTAGTTTATATCAGGGGAGGGGGGTAGTTTATATCAGGGAGGGGGGGTAGTTCATATCAGGGGAGGGGGGTAGTTCATATCAGGGGAGGGGGGTAGTTCAAATCAGGGGAGGGGGAGGGGGTAGTTCATATTAGGGGAGGGGGGTAGTTCATATCAGGGGAGGGGGAGGGGGTAGTTCATATCAGGGGAGGCGGGTAGTTCATATCAGGGTAGGGATGAGGAGGGTAGTTCATATCAGGGGAGGCGGGTAGTTCATATCAGGGTAGGGATGAGGAGGGTAGTTCATATCAGGGGAGGGGGGTAGTTCATATCAGGGGAGGGGGGTAGTTCATATTAGGGGAGGGGGGTAGTTCATATCAGGGGAGGGGGGTAGTTCATATTAGGGGAGGGGGGTAGTTCATATCAGGGGAGGCGGGTATTTCATATCAGGGTAGGGATGAGGAGGGTAGTTCATATCAGGGGAGGGGGGTAGTTCATATCAGGGGAGGGGGGTAGTTCATATCAGGGGAGGGGAGGGGGGTAGTTCATATCAGGGGAGGGGGAGGGGGTAGTTCATATCAGGGGAGGGGGAGGGGGTAGTTCATATCAGGGGAGGGGGAGGGGGTAGTTCATATTAGGGGAGGCGGGTAGTTCATATCAGGGTAGGGATGAGGAGGGTAGTTCATATCAGGGGAGGGGGGTAGTTCATATCAGGGGAGGGGGGTAGTTCATATCAGGGGAGGGGGAGGGGGTAGTTCATATCAGGGGAGGGGGTAGTTCATATTAGGGGAGGCGGGTAGTTCATATCAGGGTAGGGATGAGGAGGGTAGTTCATATCAGGGGAGGGGGTAGTTCATATCAGGGGAGGGGGTAGTTCATATAAGGGGAGGGGGGTAGTTCATTTCAGGGTAGGGATGAGGAGAGTAGTTCATATCAGAGGAGGGGGGGGTAGTTCATATCAGGGGAGGGGGTAGTTCATATTAGGGGAGGGGGGGTAGTTCATATCAGGGGAGGGGGGTAGTTCATATCAGGGGAGGGGGTAGTTCATATCAGGGGAGGGGGAGGGGGTAGTTCATATCAAGGGAGGGGGGTAGTTCATATCAGGGGAGGGGGGTAGTTCATATCAGGGGAGAGGGGAGGGGGGTAGTTCCATCAGGGGAGAGGGTTGGTTCATATCAGGGGAGGGGGGTAGTTCATATCAGGGGAGAGGGGTAGTTCATATCAGAGGAGAGGGGTCGTTCATATCAGAGGAGGGGGGTAGTTCATATCAGGGGAGGGGGGTAGTTCATATCAGGGTAGGGGGGTAGTTCATATCAGGGTAGGGGGGTAGTTTATATCAGGGGAGGGGGGTAGTTCATATCAGGGGAGGGGGGTAGTTCAAATCAGGGTAGGAAGGAGGGGTGTAGTTCAATGAGGGTAGGAGTGATGGGTGTAGTTCATATCAGGGTAGGGGGATGGGTGTAGTTTATATCAGGGTAGGAGGGGGTGTAGTTCATATCAGGTTAGAGGGGAGGGGTGTAGTTCAATCAGGGTAGGAGAGAGGGGTGTAGTTCAATCAGGGTAGGGGAGAGGAGTGTAGCTCAATCAGGGTAGGAGGGGGGGTGTAGTTCAATCAGGGTAGGAGAGAGTGGTGTAGTTCAATCAGGGTAGGAGGGAGGAGTGTAGCTCAATCAGGGTAGGAGGGGGGGTGTATTTCAATCAGGGTAGGAGGTAGGAGTGTAGCTCAATCAGGGTAGAGGGGAGGGGTGTAGTTCATATCTGGGTAGGAGGGAGGAGTGTAGCTCAATCAGGGTAGGAGGGAGGGATGTAGTTCATATCTGATTAGGAGGGAGGGGTGTAGTTCATATCAGGGTAGAGGGAGGAGTGTAGTTCATATCTGGTTAGGAGAGAGGAGTGTAGTTCTGTGTGCTTATTTCCTATAAACATAAATAAAGGCTTAATTCACCACCAGCACCACAGTTTGCATGACCTCGTGCCCGGCAAGGTTCCATGTGGGAAGGAGATGGTTTGCGTGTGCGTGTGTGTGTGTGATCCTGTCCTCATCCCAACCTATCCTCACCGCCTCATCCTGCTGTAACTCTGAAACCAGCTGAAACCTGACACACTGGGGGTTGAAATATTAACAACCCACACAAATGCCCTCTCCTCCTTTCACCCTCTCCTCCCCTATCCCTCCTCCTCTTCTCCTCTCCCTCTACTCTACTCTTCCTCTACTCCGCTCCTCCTCTCCCCCTCCCCTCCTCTCCTTCTCCTCCTCTACCCCTTCCTCCTCTACCCCTTCCTCCTCTTCCCACTCCTCTCCTCTACTCCTTCCTCCTCTCCCTCTCTCCCCCTCTCTCCTCCCCCTCTCCCTCTCTCCTCCTCCCTCTCTCCTCCTCCTCTCCCTCTCTACTCCTCTCTCTCTCCTACCCTCTCCCTCTCCCCCTCCTCTCCCTCTCCTCCTCTCTCTCCTCCTCTCCCCCTCCTCCTCTCTCTCCTCCTCTCCCCAGGTCCCTGATGGAGAGCAGCAGCAGCTCCAACACCAAGACAAACACATCCCCAGCCAGACATGCTGCAGGGGCTTTACATTGCAATGTCTTTGTTGGTTTTCCAGAATATGCTTCCATCTCATCCTGGACGAAGACAGGTGACGCATATAATTATCACATTATTATTGGCAGAATTATTTATTATTTGGAGGCTGCTGCTGGTGATACTGTTAGTGATGGTGGTGGTGATACTGATGGTGGTGGTGTTAGTGATGGTGTTGGTGTTAGTGATGGTGGTGGTGGTGATGGTGGTGGTGGTGTTAGTGGTGGTGTTGGTGATTCTGATGGTGGTGGTGGTGGTGATTCTGATGGTGTTGGTGTTAGTGGTGGTGTTGGTGATTCTGATGGTGGTGGTGGTGGTGATTCTGATGGTGTTGGTGTTAGTGGTGGTGGTGGTGGTGGTGGTGTTAGTGATGGTGTTGGTGTTAGTGATGGTGTTGGTGATTCTGATGGTGGTGGTGGTGGTGATTCTGATGGTGTTGGTGTTAGTGGTGGTGTTGGTGATTCTGATGGTGTTGGTGGTGGTGTTAGTGATTCTGATGGTGGTGGTGGTGGTGGTGATTCTGATGGTGTTGGTGTTCGTGGTGGTGTTGGTGATTCTGATGGTGTTGGTGGTGGTGGTGATTCTGATGGTGTTGGTGTTAGTGGTGGTGTTGGTGATTCTGATGGTGTTGGTGGTGGTGTTAGTGATTCTGATGGTGTTGGTATTGGTGATGGTGGTGGTGTTGGTGATTCTGATGGTGTTGGTATTGGTGATGGTGGTGGTGTTGGTGATGGTGTTGGTGATTCTGATGGTGTTGGTGTTAGTGCTGGTGATTCTGATGGTGTTGGTGTTAGTGGTGGTGATTCTGATAGTGTTAGTGGTGGTGTTGGTGATTCTGATGGTGTTGGTGTTAGTTGTGGTGTTGGTGATACTGATGGTGTTAGTGTTAGAGGTGTTGTTGGTTATTCTGATGGTTGGTGGTGGTGGTGGTGGTGGTAATGGTGTTGGTGATGGTCATGGTGTTGGTCATGGTGTTGGTCATGGTGTTGGTCATGGTGTTGGTCATGGTGTTGGTCATGGTATTGGTGACGGTTTGGTGACGGTTTGGTGATGGTGATTGGTGATGGTATTATTGGTGATTGGTGATGGTATTAGAGATGGTTTGGTGATGGTGATTGGTGATGCTATTATTGGTGATTGGTGATGGTATTATTGGTGATTTGAGATGGTATTATTGGTGATTGGTGATGGTATTGGTGACGGTTTGGTGAGTGACGGTTTGGTGATGGTGATTGGTGATGGTATTATTGGTGATGGTATTGGTGACGGTTTGGTGATGGTGATTGGTGATGGTATTGGTGACGGTTTGGTGATGGTGATTGGTGATGCTATTGGTGACGGTTTGGTGATGGTATTGGTGACGGTTTGGTGATGGTATGGGTGACGGTTTGGTGACGGTATATTTCCGTTTGTCAGGGTTCCCATATAGAAGAGGGGGACAGAGGGGGTCTAAGGACATACCATCTGTAGGCATGATATATATCCTGAAGCCATCATCTGGAAACAGTGGGCTTTTCTAAATGGAGAAAGGAAGATGTGGAATGGGTTGCGGGAGGGGGGGGGGGATTGATATGCTGATGACAAAGCACTGAGAATCCATGAGCTTCCATAAAAACATATTGAAACTCCTCACAAAGGAGGAAAATATGATATATGATGTACAAAAAAAAGGTTTGGTGTGAACAAAGGCTTTGAAACAGATATTTAATATCAACCGAACAAACCATCATAACACGAAACACGAGAAGGGGAATAGAAGAATCTGCGCCAAAAAAACTAAACAAGAAGAGAAGTGCTTCCTGGGAGAGGAAAGCCACACCACACTAAACAGGCTCTACTGTTTCCAGATACAGGATGTGGTAAAGATCTCAGAGTTAAATAGAACACATTTCTCTATCGCTATGGTTACTACTTCCTGTTCGAGCCTCTTCCTCTGTGGTGCTGTGCAGCTCTTTGCAGGCAGTAATGAGGTAAAACGTGGGGTGAAGAAGAGTTTAACAGTGGAGCTGGCTGCCTGCCAACGCCAACCACCTCACCTCAGCTGAGCTCTTGAACAACGTGGAGACCGCGGAGCATGTTCCATTCATGACTGGCTTGGCCGTGATGGTTGAGTTTACCTGGCATCATCCCACGGGGGGAGGGCTGATGCTGGGGCATGGCTATAATAATGGATTTTGGCTAAGGGTTTGACTGGGTTGGTATATCTTTACTTACAACGGATCATATCCAGAGCCAGACAGTCATGTGTAACCTTTATTTATACAGGTCATCCTCATTGATAGGATCAACTGTTGAAACAGAGACATTAGTGTTTACAGTGATTGTTTAAGTTGCTTACAGTATAGTCTGCAGCTTGCTGACACAGGAAGGACACATTGAGGAGTATTTTACACAATACACAAAGACAACTTCCTCTAACCACTACCTAGTGGTTAGAGGGTTGGACTAGTAACCGAAAGGTTGCAAGATCGAATCCCCCGAGCTGACAAGGTACGAATTTATCGTTCTGCCCCACTGAACAAGGCAGTTAAACCCACCGTTCCTAGGCCGTCATTGAAAATAAGAAATTTGTTCTCAACTGACTTGCCTAGTTAAATATAAATAAATACAAATGTCTGTATGTTATAAATGTGGAAATGAACCCCAGGGCAGGAACATTTCTGTATGTTATAAATGTGGAAATGAACCCCAGGGCAGGAGCATTTCTGTATGTTATAAATGTGGAAATGAACCCCAGGGCAGGAACATTTCTGTATGTTATAAATGTGTAAATGAACCAGAGGGCAGGAACATTTCTGTATGTTATAAATGTGGAAATGAACCCCAGGGCAGGAACATTTCTGTACGTTATAAATGTGGAAATGAACCCCAGGGCAGGAACATTTCTGTACGTTATAAATGTGGAAATGAACCCCAGGGCAGGAACATTTCTGTATGTTATAAATGTGGAAATGAACCCCAGGGCAGGAACATTTCTGTATGTTATAAACGTGTCAGTGTTTTATGTTATTATGTTATAGACCGCGTTGTTAGACTCACCACAGTGCAGCAGAGAGGCCAGAACCACCACGCTGCTGCTAACGCTGCCAGTAACAACAGCAACAGGAACACTATGGCTACCGCGAAGCCATCCGACTGACACAGGGAGAGAAAAATACACGTTAGACCAGTCAGAGGTCATACGTCATTCAATAGACAGATAAGACCAGCCAGAGGTCATTCAATAGACAGATAAGACCAGCCAGAGGTCATTCAATAGACAGATAAGTCCAGTCAGAGGTCATTCAATTGACAGATAAGACCAGTCAGAGGTCATTCAATAGACAGATAAGACCAGCCAGAGGTCATTCAATAGACAGATAAGACCAGTCAGAGGTCATTCAATAGACAGATAAGACCAGCCAGAGGTCATTCAATAGACAGATAAGACCAGTCAGAGGTCATTCAATAGACAGATAAGACCAGTCAGAGGTCATTAAATTGACAGATAAGACCAGTCAGAGGTCATTCAATACAGATAAGACCAGTCAGAGGTCATTCAATAGACAGATAAGACCAGCCAGAGGTATGCACATAGGACATAGGTCCCGTGTGGCTCAGTTTGTAAAGTACGGGTATTCTACCTATACACAAGTTGTAGATGAATATAGACTGTATTACTTAACCCTTTTATTAACAGATATTGGACAATGTAAAACTCACACATGTGGTGGCGTAGATGGTGAAGGCACTAAGGATGAAGGACTTTCCATGGTTCAGACTTATGAGGACGTCCATGGACCTAGAAAGACGAGCACAACACACACTGTTTAACACCACAATAGCCTTGAACAGGGGGGGGGGGGGGGGCTGTGTATGACTTATTTTTCACAAGGGGATCGAGTTCTAAAATGGCGCAATTAAAACCCCTAATGATGAACGGCAGAGCTATTTCCGTATGTCCATTATGCCAGATCCAATTACCATGCCTTTAAGCAGGAAACGGAACGACTGAAATCACCCCCCCCCCCCCCCACCCCCAAAATTAAGAAATATGTAAAACACTGTCTATTGTCTGGTCTGATTGTTCGCCTGGCCGTGTGTGTGTGGGGGATGTAGGTATGTGTGTGTTCTCTCCGTGCAGTTGGTTTAGCCCTGGGCTCTGCCTTGGGCCTTCTATTCTCCTGCGGCTCCAACAGATGAGCTGCCGTCTGACTCTCTGTCCTACTGTCCGCTAGTATGGTACTGGAATTTAAATCGCCTGAATCCACCCCCCCCCCCCACCCCCTTGTTCAATCTCTATATCGCCTTTCCTACTTCCACACTCAATACTTAAATGATGTATGTCCTTATTCTTCTTCTCTTTTTTTAAACACTACGCCTCATGTTTTTGTTCCTGTCCACTTGGCTTTGACTGGTATTGTGGAACACATTTAGGGGGGGGCCGTGTCTGTGACTTGGGCTTTGACTGGTATTGTGGAAGACATTTAGGGGGGGGCCGTGTCTGTGACTTGGCCTTGACTGGTATTGTGGAACACATTTAGGAGGGGCCGTGTCTGTGACTTGGCCTTGACTGGTATTGTGGAACACATTTAGGGGGGGCCGTGTCTGTGACTTGGCGTTGACTGGTATTGTGGAACACATTTAGGGGGGGGCCGTGTCTGTGACTTGGGCTTTGACTGGTATTGTGGAACACATTTAGGGGGGGGCCGTGTCTGTGACTTGGGCTCTGACTGTCTGTGACTGTGACTTGGCTTTGACTGGTATTGTGGAAGACAGGGGGGGGCCGTGTCTGTGACTTGGCTTTGACAGGGGGGGGCCGTGTCTGTGACTTGGCTTTGACTGGTATTGTGGAACACATTTAGGGGGGGGGCCGTGTCTGTGACTTGGCTTTGACTGGTATTGTGGAAGACATTTAGGGGGGGGCCGTGTCTGTGACTTGGCTTTGACTGGTATTGTGGAACACATTTAGGGGGGGGCGTGTCTGTGACTTGGCTTTGACTGGTATTGTGGTGAGGGGCCGTGTCTGTGACTTGGCTTTGACTGGTATTGTGGAACAGGGGCCGTGTCTGTGACTTGGCTTTGACTGGTATTGTGGAGGGGGGGGGGCCGTGTCTGTGACTTGGCTTTGACTGGTATTGTGGAACACATTTAGGAGGGGCCGTGTCTGTGACTTGGCTTTGACTGTGGAAGTAGGGGGGGGCCGTGTCTGTGTGGAAGACATTTATTGTGGGGAGGGGCCGTGTCTGTGGACTTGGCTTGGGCTTTGACTGGTATTGTGGAAGAAGGGGCCGTGTCTGTAACTTGGCTTTGACTTGTACTGTGGAAGACATTTAGGGGGGGGCCGTGTCTGTGACTTGGCTTTGACTTGTACTGTGGAAGACTTAGGGGGGGGCCGTGTTTGACTTGGCTTTGACTTGTACTGTGGAAGACATTTAGGGGGGGGCCGTGTCTGTGACTTGGCTTCTGACTGGTATTGTGGAAGACATTTAGGAGGGGCCGTGTCTGTAACTTGGGCTTTGACTGGTATTGTGGAACACACTTAGGGGGGGGCCGTGTCTGTGACTTGGCTTTGACTGGTATTGTGGAACACATTTAGGGGGGGGCCGTGTCTGTGACTTGGCTTTGACTGGTATTGTGGAACACATTTAGGGGGGGGCCGTGTCTGTGACTTGGGCTTTGACTGGTATTGTGGAAGACATTTAGGGGGGGGCCGTGTCTGTGACTTGGCTTTGACTGGTATTGTGGAAGACATTTAGGAGGGGCCGTGTCTGTGACTTGGCTTTGACTGGTATTGTGGAACACATTTAGGAGGGGCCGTGTCTGTGACTTGGCTTTGACTGGTATTGTGGAACACATTTAGGAGGGGCCGTGTCTGTGACTTGGCTTTGACTGGTATTGTGGAAGACATTTAGGAGGGGCCGTGTCTGTGACTTGGGCTTTGACTGGTATTGTGGAACACATTTAGGAGGGGCCGTGTCTGTGACTTGGCTTCTGACTGGTATTGTGGAACACATTTAGGGGGGGGCCGTGTCTGTGACTTGGCTTCTGACTGGTATTGTGGAACACATTTAGGAGGGGCCGTGTCTGTGACTTGGGCTTTGACTGGTATTGTGGAACACATTTAGGAGGGGCCGTGTCTGTGACTTGGCGTTGACTGGTATTGTGGAAGACACTTAGGGGGGGCCGTGTCTGTGACTTGGCTTCTGACTGGTATTGTGGAACACATTTAGGGGGGGGCCGTGTCTGTGACTTGGCTTCTGACTGGTATTGTGGAACACATTTAGGAGGGGCCGTGTCTGTGACTTGGCTTCTGACTGGTATTGTGGAACACATTTAGGAGGGGCCGTGTCTGTGACTTGGCTTTGACTTGTACTGTGGAAGACATTTAGGGGGGGGCCGTGTCTGTGACTTGGCTTCTGACTGGTATTGTGGAAGACATTTAGGAGGGGCCGTGTCTGTAACTTGGGCTTTGACTGGTATTGTGGAACACATTTAGGAGGGGCCGTGTCTGTGACTTGGCTTCTGACTGGTATTGTGGAACACATTTAGGAGGGGCCGTGTCTGTGACTTGGCTTTGACTTGTATTGTGGAAGACATTTAGGGGGGCGCCGTGTCTGTGACTTGGCTTTGACTGGTATTGTGGAACACATTTAGGAGGGGCCGTGTCTGTGACTTGGCTTCTGACTGGTATTGTGGAACACATTTAGGGGGGGGCCGTGTCTGTGACTTGGCTTTGACTGGTATTGTGGAAGACATTTAGGGGGGGGCCGTGTCTGTGACTTGGATTTAACTTGTATTGTGGAAGACATTTAGGAGGGGCCATGTCTGTGACTTGGGCTCTGTGCTTTATAAGAAATAGAGGAAGAAGACAAAGACAAGGTCCGCTCTCTTAGAATTACGGTTGGAAAAAAATAATATGATTTAAGCCATGGAAATTCTGTTTTTCTGCTACTGACTATTAGAGATTTTACACTGAGTGGACAAAAAATTAGGAACACTTGCTCTTTCCATGACATAGACTGACCAGCTGAATCCAGGTGAAAGTTATGATCCCTTACTGAGGTCACTTGTTAAATCCACTTCAATCAGTGTAGAGGAAGGGGAGGAGACAGGTTAAAGCAGGATTTTTAAGCCTCAAAACAATTGAGACATGGATTGTGTGTCATTCAGATGGTGAATGGGCAAGACAAAAGATCGAAGTGCCTTTGAAAGGGGTATGGTAGTAGGTGCCAGGTGCACCGGTTTGTGTCAAGAACCACAACGCTGCTGAGTTTTTCAAGCGCAATAGTTTCCTGTGTGTATCAAGAACGGTCCACCATCCAAAGGACATCCAGCCAACTTGACACAACTGTGGGAATCATTGAAGTCAATAACTCGTTCGACAACGTTTAGAGTCCATGCCTCGACAAATTGAGGCTGTTTCGAGGGCAAAAGGGGGTGCATTAGGAAGGTGTTCCTAATGTTTTGGGCACTCTGTGTATATGCACCAACAACTTAATTATATCACAATCAACAGCCTGATCAACTCTATGTGAAGGAGATGAGTAGTGCTGCATGAGGCAAATGCTGACTGGTTATCTGATCCACACACTCTACCTTTTTGTTTAAGGTATCTGTGACCAACAGACGCATATCTGTATCCCCAGTCATGTCCATTAGGCCCCCATAATTTAGGGCCTAATGAATTTATTTCAAATTGACTGATTTCCTCATATTTTTTTATTTTTATTTAACCTTTATTTATCTAGGCAAGTCAGTTAAGAACAAATTCTTATTTTCAATGACGGCCCTAGGAACAGTGGGTTAACTGCCTGTTCAGGGGCAGAACAACAGATTTGTACCTTGTCAGCTTGGTGATTTAAACTTGCAACCTTTCGGTTACTAGTCCAACGCTCTAACCACTAGGCTACCCTGCCGCCCCCCTCTAACCACTAGGCTACCCTGCCGCCCCCCTCTAACCACTAGGCTACCCTGCCGCCCCCCTCTAACCACTAGGCTACCCTGCCGCCCCCCTCTAACCACCAGGCTACCCTGCCGCCCCCCTCTAACCACTAGGCTACCCTGCCGCCCCCCTCTAACCACCAGGCTACCCTGCCGCCCCCCTCTAACCACTAGGCTACCCTGCCGCCCCCCTCTAACCACTAGGCTACCCTGCCGCCCCCCTCTAACCACTAGGCTACCCTGCCGCCCCCCTCTAACCACTAGGCTACCCTGCCGCCCCCCTCTAACCACCAGGCTACCCTGCCGCCCCCCTCTAACCACTAGGCTACCCTGCCGCCCCCCTCTAACCACTAGGCTACCCTGCCGCCCCCCTCTAACCACCAGGCTACCCTGCCGCCCCCCTCTAACCACTAGGCTACCCTGCCGCCCCCCTCTAACCACCAGGCTACCCTGCCGCCCCCCTCTAACCACTAGGCTACCCTGCCGCCCCCCTCTAACCACCAGGCTACCCTGCCGCCCCCCTCTAACCACTAGGCTACCCTGCCGCCCCCCTCTAACCACTAGGCTACCCTGCCGCCCCCCTCTAACCACTAGGCTACCCTGCCGCCCCCCTCTAACCACTAGGCTACCCTGCCGCCCCCCTCTAACCACCAGGCTACCCTGCCGCCCCCCTCTAACCACCAGGCTACCCTGCCGCCCCCCTCTAACCACCAGGCTACCCTGCCGCCCCCCTCTAACCACTAGGCTACCCTGCCGCCCCCCTCTAACCACTAGGCTACCCTGCCGCCCCCCTCTAACCACTAGGCTACCCTGCCGCCCCCCTCTAACCACTAAGCTACCCTGCCGCCCCCCTCTAACCACCAGGCTACCCTGCCGCCCCCCTCTAACCACTAGGCTACCCTGCCGCCCCCCTCTAACCACCAGGCTACCCTGCCGCCCCCCCCTAACCACTAGGCTACCCTGCCGCCCCCCTCTAACCACCAGGCTACCCTGCCGCCCCCCTCTAACCACTAGGCTACCCTGCCGCCCCCCTCTAACCACCAGGCTACCCTGCCGCCCCCCTCTAACCACTAGGCTACCCTGCCGCCCCCCTCTAACCACCAGGCTACCCTGCCGCCCCCCTCTAACCACCAGGCTACCCTGCCGCCCCCCTCTAACCACTAGGCTACCCTGCCGCCCCCCTCTAACCACTAGGCTACCCTGCCGCCCCCCTCTAACCACTAGGCTACCCTGCCGCCCCCCTCTAACCACCAGGCTACCCTGCCGCCCCCCTCTAACCACTAGGCTACCCTGCCGCCCCCCTCTAACCACCAGGCTACCCTGCCGCCCCCCTCTAACCACTAGGCTACCCTGCCGCCCCCCTCTAACCACTAGGCTACCCTGCCGCCCCCCTCTAACCACCAGGCTACCCTGCCGCCCCCCTCTAACCACCAGGCTACCCTGCCGCCCCCCTCTAACCACCAGGCTACCCTGCCGCCCCCCTCTAACCACTAGGCTACCCTGCCGCCCCCTCTAACCACTAGGCTACCCTGCCGCCCCCCTCTAACCACCAGGCTACCCTGCCGCCCCCCTCTAACCACTAGGCTACCCTGCCGCCCCCCTCTAACCACCAGGCTACCCTGCCGCCCCCCTCTAACCACCAGGCTACCCTGCCGCCCCCCTCTAACCACTAGGCTACCCTGCCGCCCCCCTCTAACCACCAGGCTACCCTGCCGCCCCCCTCTAACCACTAGGCTACCCTGCCGCCCCCCTCTAACCACTAGGCTACCCTGCCGCCCCCCTCTAACCACTAGGCTACCCTGCCGCCCCCCTCTAACCACTAGGCTACCCTGCCGCCCCCCTCTAACCACCAGGCTACCCTGCCGCCCCCCTCTAACCACCAGGCTACCCTGCCGCCCCCCTCTAACCACCAGGCTACCCTGCCGCCCCCCTCTAACCACTAGGCTACCCTGCCGCCCCCCTCTAACCACTAGGCTACCCTGCCGCCCCCCTCTAACCACTAGGCTACCCTGCCGCCCCCCTCTAACCACTAGGCTACCCTGCCGCCCCCCTCTAACCACTAGGCTACCCTGCCGCCCCCCTCTAACCACCAGGCTACCCTGCCGCCCCCCTCTAACCACCAGGCTACCCTGCCGCCCCCCTCTAACCACCAGGCTACCCTGCCGCCCCCCTCTAACCACCAGGCTACCCTGCCGCCCCCCTCTAACCACCAGGCTACCCTGCCGCCCCCCTCTAACCACCAGGCTACCCTGCCGCCCCCCTCTAACCACCAGGCTACCCTGCCGCCCCCCTCTAACCACCAGGCTACCCTGCCGCCCCCCTCTAACCACTAGGCTACCCTGCCGCCCCCCTCTAACCACCAGGCTACCCTGCCGCCCCCCTCTAACCACCAGGCTACCCTGCCGCCCCCCTCTAACCACCAGGCTACCCTGCCGCCCACCTCTAACCACCAGGCTACCCTGCCGCCCCCCTCTAACCACCAGGCTACCCTGCCGCCCCCCTCTAACCACCAGGCTACCCTGCCGCCCCCCTCTAACCACCAGGCTACCCTGCCGCCCCTATGAACTGTAACTCAGTAAATAATGAAATTGCTGCATGCTGCGTTAATGTATTTTTTTCTGTGTAGTTGGTGAGAGTTTCTGTTGCACAAACAGGACAGAAAAGGTGTTCCTCTAAACATAGATGTAAAGTCAATTTCAACATTCATTTTTTTTGAGAAACACAAAAACAAACATCGTGATTGTGTGAACATACTTTTTCATCACTCAGTGAAACAGTTTGATTGAAATAAAAACAATATTTGGATTAGTTTCACGAGCACCATCATTTTTTAGCGCTTCTTTCTCCAAAAAGCGATCGTCCTTTATGTATACATACGATATACTGTAGATTTTATGTATACATACAATATACTGTAGATTTAATGTATACATACAATATACTGTAGATTTAATGTATACATACAATATACTGTAGATTTTATGTGTACATACAATATACTGTAGATTTAATGTATACATACAATATACTGTAGATTTAATGTGTACATACAATATACTGTAGATTTAATTTATACATACAATATACTGTAGATTTAATTTATACATACAATATACTGTGTACATACATATAATATACTGTAGATTTAATTTATACATACAATATACTGTAGATTTAATTTATACATACAATATACTGTAGATTTAATTTAACCAGGAGAAATATTCATTTTGCAGACCAGGCCAAGAGGACTGTAAACAAACAAATGTTACATTGCAGACATTTGAATGGAAACTTAAACATGTGTTTGGCCTAACGTTTGATCACCCACTCTTGAGGTTCGTTCCGTACCACAATCCCTCTCTTCAGAGTTCAAAGAGTTTCCTCTATTCTGTCAGGATCTCTGCCACGCGTCCTCCAGAGGAGCGACGTTTCCACAACTCTTAGTGACAGCCGTCCTCCGCAATATGTTCAACCCTGAATAATTCACCCCTCCTCAATTTTCCCGTCTTTAAGGAAAAGTTGGAAAGCCATTACTGACACCGGTGATCGTCCAGCTGTATCGTATCACTAGCGCTTAGCGTCACGCAGGACGACGAGGCGCTCCGACAGAAGCCACTAGACACAGAGACCACTAGAGTGGGAGGGAAAGAGAAGTTTCCACATCGCACCTCAGAGAGCTCCAATGACCAGACCTGGGATCAAATACTATATGAAATCTTTTCAATACTCTTGAGCATTTGCTCTATTCTGCCTGGAGTGCCGGATCTACGGAATTTATAGTCTTGGGACTGTTCTATTGATCCAGTCAGCCAGGCAAGACTAGATCAAAGTATTTGGAATGATTTCAAATAGTAGTTGAACCCAGGTTTGTCCATATCCCAGTTTAGAGATCTCCAGTGATACAAACAGAGGAGAGGTCTGAGTCGTCTGCCTTGATGTCCCTGGGAACATGTGTCAGTCTTTACAGGGTTTTAGAGTGATCCCTTAAGAGTGACCCCCATGCCCATTTTTACCTCTGGCATGACATTTCCCCCTCTCTCGTCTCCCATCTAATTCAGAGACATAACCCCAGCTCAACCTAACAGCTGGTGGCCCTGCCTTCAACTGTCATTCACAGGGTTTTACAGCATCACCCGTTACAAGAAGAGACAGAGTGACAGAAGGATATGTCCATGCATTATTTACCTGGTTTGTTTTGCTTTTGTGGAAACAGGGTGCTGCTGACCGCACCCACAAACTAAGGTCACGTTATTTCTCCTCTTCAACATGAGTTTCCTCTGAACTATTAAACCTGCTAAATATTTGGATTGCTACTCATAATATTGCTGTGCATATTAGTCGATACATAAACTACATTTTTTTTGTTGTATCACTAAAAGGTATTGAATCAAACGTCCACCATCGGGTATTTCCATTGGGATCCTATTCTTTCCCTTCAGGACACCAGGGCTCAACTAGAGAGTCTTTACATTGGACCAAGAAAATAATAACTGTCACACTACCTGACCTTAACGCTACAGGAAGACAGATCCCCCCCCCAACGCTGCACCAAGAGACGCTCTGCTTTTCAACGACCCAGAGATGTTTATGGCTATGACGTCAAAAATGGCACCAATCGGACAACTGACACGGTCGGCAGCCCCGCGGTGCGCCCTCCGATTGTCCTGTTTCCATTATTCATGAGGCTTGCTGCATTAGCTAGCTGTCCTGTCCTGTCCTGTCTGTTGCCAGGTGTCAGCCAGGTGTCAGCCAGGTGTCAACCAGGTGTCAGCCAGGTGTCAACCAGGTGTCAGCCAGGTGTCAGCCAGGTGTCATCCAGGGGCCAACCAGGTGTCATCCAGGGGCCAGCCAGGTGTCAGCCAGGTGTCAACCAGGTGTCAGCCAGGTGTCAGCCAGGTGTCATCCAGGGGCCAGCCAGGTGTCAGCCAGGTGTCAGCCAGGTGTCAGCCAGGTGTCAGCCAGGTGTCATCCAGGGGCCAGCCAGGTGTCAGCCAGGTGTCAGCCAGGTGTCAGCCAGGTGTCAGCCAGGTGTCATCCAGGGGCCAGCCAGGTGTCAGCCAGGTGTCAGCCAGGTGTCAGCCAGGTGTCAGCCAGGTGTCATCCAGGGGCCAGCCAGGTGTCAGCCAGGTGCCAACCAGGTGTCAACCAGACCCTTAAGTTCTCTTTCACCCTCCAACGTTGTTGTGTGAGGTGAGACACAGCAGACCAAGAGCTCCACCACTCAACCTTGTTATCATCAACACACCGGGGGGGTTAAGGGATAGGAGGACACGGGAGGGGCCCTACCTAATGGAGCGATATGGTGGAGAGGGGAAGGGGGAGAGGGTTAGGGCCACCAACAGATGCCTGTGTTCAAGGACTGAACCATGACACAGCTGTCACCACAGAGGAGACCAGTGACACCACCAATTGACTGAACGTGTATGGTATATGGAACATGTATTGTATAGTGAAAGTGTATTGTATTTCTAATGTGTATTGTATATTGAATGTGTATAGTATATTGAAAGTGTATTGAATTTCTAATGTGTATTGTATATGGAACGTGTATTGTATATGGAAAGTGAATTGTATACGGAACGTGTATTGTATACGGAACGTGTATTGTATATGGAACGTGTATTGTATACGGAACGTGTATTGTATATGGAAAGTGTATTGTATACGGAACGTGTATTGTATTTCTAATGTCTAATGTATATTGAATGTGTATTGTATATGGAACGTGTATTGTATATGGAACGTGTATTGTATATGGAACGTGTATTGTATACGTGTATTGTATATGGAACGTGTATTGTATATGGAACGTGTATTGTATATGGAACGTGTATTGTATATGGAACGTGTATTGTATATGGAACGTGTATTGTATATGGAACGTGTATTGTATATGGAACGTGTATTATATATGGAACGTGTATTGTATATGGAACGTGTATTGTATATGGAACGTGTATTGTATATGGAACGTGTATTGTATATGGAACGTGTATTGTATATGGAACGTGTATTGTATATGGAACGTGTATTGTATATGGAACGTGTATTGTATATGGAACGTGCATTGTATATGGAACGTGTATTGTATATGGAACGTGTATTGTATATGGAACGTGTATTATATATGGAACGTGTATTGTATATGGAACGTGTATTGTATATGGAATGTGTATTGTATATGGAACGTGTATTGTATATGGAACGTGTATTGTATATGGAACGTGTATTGTATATGGAACGTGTATTGTATATGGAACGTGTATTGTATATGGAACGTGTATTATATATGGAACGTGTATTGTATATGGAACGTGTATTGTATATAGAACGTGTATTGTATATGGAACGTGTATTGTATACGGAACGTGTATTGTATATGGAACGTGTATTGTATATGGAACGTGTATATGGAACGTGTATTGTATACGGAACGTGTATTGTATATGGAACGTGTATTGTATACGGAACGTGTATTGTATACGGAACGTGTATTGTATATGATGCTTGAATGGACATTTGTGTTCTACGTTTGCTATTGCTCTATTTATTTATTATTGCTCTTATTATACGTGACCATATCTATAGACCATATCTATAGACCATATCTATAGACCATATCTATAGACCATATCTATAGGCCATATATCTATACTATAGACCATATCTATAGACCATATCTATAGACCATATCTATAGGCATATCTATAGACCATATCTATAGGCCATATATCTATACTATAGACCATATCTATAGACCATATCTATAGACCATATCTATAGGCCATATCTATAGACCATATCTATACTATACACCATATCTATAGACCATATCTATAGACCATATCTATAGACCATATCTATAGACCATATCTATAGACCATATCTATAGACCATATCTATACTATAGACCATATCTATAGACCATATCTATAGACCATATCGACCATATCTATAGATACTATCGACCATATCTATAGACCATATCTATAGACCATATCTATACTATACACCATATCTATAGACCATATCTATAGACCATATCTATAGACCATATCTATAGAACATATCTATAGACCATATCTATACTATAGACCATATCTAAAGACCATATCTATACTATCGACCATATCTATAGACCATATCTATAGACCATATCTATAGACCATTTCTATAGACCATATCTATAGACCATTTCTATAGACCATATCTATAGACCATATCTATACTATAGACCATATCTATAGACCATATCTATACTATCGACCATATCTATAGGCAATATATCTATACTATATCCAATATCTATAGACCATATCTATAGACCATATCTATAGGCATATCTATAGACCATATATATACTATAGACCATATCTATAGACCATATATATACTATAGACCATATCTATAGACCATATCTATAGACCATATCTATAGGTCATATCTATAGACCATATCTATAGACCATATATCTATACTATAGACCAGATCTATAGACCATATCTATAGACCATATCTATAGGCATATCTATAGACCATATATATACTATAGACCATATCTATAGACCATATATATACTATAGACCATATCTATAGACCATATATATACTATAGACCATATCTATACTATAGACCATATCTATAGACCATATCTATAGGTCATATATCTATACTATAGACCATATCTATAGACCATATCTATAGACCATATATCTATACTATAGACCAGATCTATAGACCATATCTATAGACCATATCTATAGGCATATCTATAGACCATATATATACTATAGACCATATCTATAGACCATATATATACTATAGACCATATCTATAGGCCATATATATACTATAGACCATATCTATAGACCATATCTATACTATAGACCATATCTATAGACCATATCTATAGACCATATCTATAGACCATATCTATAGGCCAAATCTGAACTCTGTACCTACTAACTACCAACGAGGCACACATACAATAGTCGGATAAGGACAACATGCCTTAGACTAAACCACATGTTATAGACCAAACCACCAAACCACATGTTATAGACTAAACCACATGTTATAGACCAAACCACATGTTATAGACCAAACCACATGTTATAGACTAAACCACATGTTATAGACCAAACCACATGTTATAGACTAAACCACATGTTATAGACTAAACCACATGTTATAGACTAAACCACATGTTATAGACTAAACCACATGTTATAGACCAAACCACATGTTATACTAAACCACATGTTATACACCAAACCACATGTTATAGACTAAACCACATGTTATAGACTAAACCACATGTTATAGACTAAACCACATGTTATAGACTAAACCACATGTTATAGACTAAACCACATGTTATAGACTAAACCACATGTTATAGACCAAACCACATGTTATAGACTAAACCACATGTTATAGACCAAACCACGTTATAGACCAAACCACATGTTATAGACTAAACCGCATGTTATAGACCAAACCACATGTTATAGACCAAACCACATGTTATAGACTAAACCACATGTTATAGACTAAACCACATGTTATAGACCAAACCACATGTTATAGACCAAACCACCAAACCACATGTTATAGACCAAACCACATGTTATAGACTAAACCACATGTTATAGACTAAACCACATGTTATAGACCAAACCACATGTTATAGACCAAACCACATGTTATAGACTAAACCACATGTTATAGACTAAACCACATGTTATAGACTAAACCACATGTTATAGACTAAACCACCAAACCACATGTTATAGACCAAACCACAGGTTATAGACCAAACCACATGTTATAGACTAAACCACCAAACCACATGTTATAGACTAAACCACATGTTATAGACCAAACCACATGTTATAGACTAAACCACATGTTATAGACCAAACCACATGTTATAGACTAAACCACATGTTATAGACCAAACCACCAAACCACATGTTATAGACTAAACCACCAAACCACATGTTATAGACTAAACCACATGTTATAGACTAAACCACATGTTATAGACTAAACCACATGTTATAGACCAAACCACATGTTATAGACTAAACCACCAAACCACATGTTATAGACTAAACCACATGTTATAGACCAAACCACATGTTATAGACCAAACCACATGTTATAGACTAAACCACATGTTATAGACTAAACCACATGTTATAGACTAAACCACATGTTATAGACTAAACCACATGTTATAGACCAAACCACATGTTATAGACTAAACCACATGTTATAGACCAAACCACATGTTATAGACTAAACCACATGTTATAGACTAAACCACATGTTATAGACTAAACCACATGTTATAGACTAAACCACATGTTATAGACTAAACCACATGTTATAGACCAAACCACATGTTATAGACTAAACCACATGTTATAGACCAAACCACATGTTATAGACTAAACCACATGTTATAGACTAAACCACATGTTATAGACTAAACCACATGTTATAGACTAAACCACATGTTATAGACTAAACCACATGTTATAGACTAAACCACCAAACCACATGTTATAGACTAAACCACATGTTATAGACTAAACCACATGTTATAGACTAAACCACATGTTATAGACCAAACCACATGTTATAGACCAAACCACATGTTATAGACCAAACCACATGTTATAGACTAAACCACATGTTATAGACCAAACCACATGTTATAGACCAAACCACATGTTATAGACTAAACCACATGTTATAGACTAAACCACATGTTATAGACTAAACCACATGTTATAGACTAAACCACATGTTATAGACAAACCACATGTTATAGACTAAACCACATGTTATAGACTAAACCACATGTTATAGACTAAACCACATGTTATAGACTAAACCACATGTTATAGACTAAACCACCAAACCACATGTTAGACAAAACCACATGTTATAGCCCAAACCACCAAACCACATGTTATAGACTAAACCACATGTTATAGACTAAACCACGTGTTATAGACTAAACCACATGTTATAGACTAAACCACATGTTATAGACCAAACCACATGTTATAGACTAAACCACGTGTTATAGACCAAACCACATGTTATAGACCAAACCACATGTTATAGACCAAACCACCAAACCACATGTTATAGACTAAACCAGAGAACACAAAGCACCACAAAAAGCTCAATACTCTTGGCCAATATAATCCATCTTCAACGTTATACAGGCTTTTTCCTCTGCTTAGCGTCCACGCTAACCAACCAATCCCCCCCCCCCCCACCCCCCCAGCATCACCGTCGACGGAGTCAGCAGAGAGGCAGACAGATGGACGGAGTCGGAGACAGAACTTTCAGACGTTCCATGATTCCATGATGCAGGTGGTCAGGGGGGGGGGGGGGGCAGGGATGGGCAGGAAAGGGGATTGTCACAGTAGCACGGTGAATTATTTAAATGAAGAGAGCGTGGAGAAGGGAATCGCTGCATCTGTCACACAAGCCTTTAAAAGCCCCAGAACAGATGTGTTTACCCACTGCCCTGGCCCGCCCCAGCCCCGTTGTACCAGGCCTAACAGCTAACTACTTAATGGGTCACCGTGGCCATGCCAAGAGTTAATTAAGCAAGACTCTTCGGTTTACAGGAGCAGGAGGAGTTCAGGTTCCGTCAGGGCATGTATTCACAAAGAGTCTCACAGAATGAGTACTGATCTAGGATCAGGTTCTTCCCTCATGAAATAACAGGCAAAACTGATCAGAGATTTAGCTCTCCTTCCCTAAGCCTCTGTGAATACGGGCCCTGACCCAGTTTTTTATTTAACCTTTATTTAACTAGGCAAGTCAGTTAAGAACAAATTCTTATTTTCAATGACGGCCTAGGAACAGTGGGTTAACTGCCTGTTCAGGGGCAGAACGACAGATTTGTACCTTGTCAGCCCGGTTACTAGTCCAACGCTCTAACCACTAGGCTACCCTGCCGCCCCAGTGTGCTCTATACTGAAGGAGAAATAGGGTCGATTCTACATTGAAAACTTTAATACCAAAGGGACAATTGTAAAAAACATGTTATCAGCAGCAGTTTTGGATCAGGACATTTGAGTGGATTACATGAGATGATGTTACTGTCGGATTGTGAGTAGATCAACTTGCTATACATTTTTTTATTTTTTTATTAAAAAATTCTCATGGAACGTTTCTAATCTTGATATATTCTGGACCACATTTCCCTGCAATACAATCATACTATTTTAGATAGGAGTCAAAGAGGACATAAGTAGAAGGTGTTGTTGTGTTTGAGGATTAAAACCGTGAGGGAAGAATAATCTCTACATACTCAATTTCAGTTCTTGAGCTCTGCAGTGCCTTTCTGTTTATTGGTCAGACCATTAGTTATATACATATCTCAAGTGCTTTCAAATTCTGGAAAGTATGTGAGGGCTGGCTTGATTTAACGACATAGAGACACCGGTACGGTTTTGGAATGTCAGTGGGGATGTGTTCACACACACACACGTCTCTTATGGAACCACCTTCTCATTGGCTACTTACTGTCCGACTGCATAGAGCATTGGTGCAGGACACAGGAGATAATCGTTCCGCACAACACTTGGCTTCTGATCTGGAAAATAAAGACAAGAATGACTTACCACACTCAGGCTCACACACACACACACACACACATACACATACACATACACATACACATACACATACACACACACACACACACACACACACACACACACACACACACACACACACACACACACACACACATACACATACACACACACACACTCTCACATACACACACACACACACACTCTCACACTACCACACTCAGGCTCACACACACACCCAGACACACACACACACACACACACACACACACACACACACACTCTCACACACACACACACACACTCTCACACTACCACACTCAGGCTCACACACACACACACACACACCAAATTGACTTGCAGAATATACAGTCGTGTAGTCAAGACATTTGTCATGAGGAAAAATGGGACAAGAAGGAAAGGGGAGAGGGGAAGAGAGGGGGAGAGAGGGGGGGGTGGAAAGAGGGAGAGAAAGGGGGAGAGAGGGGGAGGGTGGGAGAGAGTGGTGGAAAGAAGGAAAGAGAGGGGGAGAGAGGGGGAGGGTGGGAGAGAGTGGTGGAAAGAGGGAGAGAGAGGGGAGAGAGGGGGAGGGTGGGAGAGAGTGGTGGAAAGAGGGAGAGAAAGGGGGAGAGAGGGGGAGGGTGGGAGAGAGTGGTGGAAAGAAGGAAAGAGAGGGGGAGAGAGGGGGAGGGTGGGAGAGAGTGGTGGAAAGAGGGAGAGAGAGGGGGAGGGTGGGAGAGAGTGGTGGAAAGAGGGAAAGAGAGGGGGAGAGGGGGAGGGTGGGAAAGGGGTAGAGTGGGGAAAGGGGCAGAGTGGGGAAAGGGGCAGAGTGGGGAAAAGGGCAGAGTGGGGAAAGGGGCAGAGTGGGGAAAGGGGCAGAGTGGGGAAAGGGGCAGAGTGGGGAAAGGGGCAGAGTGGGGAAAGGGGCAGAGTGGGGAAAGGGGTAGAGTGGGGAAAGGGGCAGAGTGGGGAAAGGGGCAGAGTGGGGAAAGGGGCAGAGTGGGGAAAGGGGCAGAGTGGGGAAAGGGGCAGAGTGGGGAAAAGGGTAGAGGGGGGAAAGGGGTAGAGGGGGGAAAGGGGCAGAGTGGGGAAAGGGGCAGAGTGGGGAAAGGGGTAGAGTGGGGAAAGGGGTAGAGTGGGGAAAGGGGCAGAGTGGGGAAAGGGGCAGAGTGGGGAAAGGGGCAGAGTGGGGAAAAGGGCAGAGTGGGGAAAGGGGTAGAGGGGGGAAAGGGGCAGAGTGGGGAAAGGGGTAGAGTGGGGAAAGGGGTAGAGGGGGGAAAGGGGCAGAGTGGGGAAAGGGGTAGAGGGGTAGAGTGGGATTTAATAACTGGTTGACTCTCCTTTGGCAGTAATAATCTTGGACCATTCCTCTTTACAAAACTGTTTCAGTGGGAGGTCTGGTGTGAACTGTTCTCTTGAGGTCATGCCACAGCATCTCAATCGGGTTGAGGTCAGGACTCTGACTGGGCCAATTGAAGCTATTCTGTTGCTGATTTACTTCTGTGTTTAGGATCGTTGTCCTGTTGCATCACCCAACCTCTGCTGAGCTTCAGTTGGCGGACAGATAGCCTAACATTCTCCTGCAAAATGTCTTTATAAACTTGGGAATTCATTGTCTATTGTTATGATAAAGATCAGAACAAATGTGATACAACTAATTTATGCAGAAATCCGGGTAATTCCAAACGGTTGACATACTTTTTCTTGCCACTGTATTGCTTGACAGAACAGACTACATGTTTAAATAAGAAACTGAATTACCAAGGTACATAGGCCTTACAACATTCACACTTCTATATTCTGTTGGGTCTTTCACTTGACATGTTAAGATGGCTCCTGTAAGATATGTGTGGGTGTGTTTGTGTGTGTGTGTGTGTGTGTCTCTCTCTGTGTGTGTGTGTGTGTGTGTGTGTGTGTGTGTGTGTGTGTGTGTGTGTGTGTGTGTGTGTGTGTGTGTGTGTGTGTGTGTGTGTGTCTCTCTCTCTGTGTGTCTGTGTGTCTGTGTGTCTGTGTGTGTGTGTGTGTGTGTGTGTGTGTGTGTGTGTGTGTGTGTGTGTGTGTGTGTGTGTGTGTGTGTGTGTGTGTGTGTGTGTGTGTGTCTGTGTGCGTGTGTGTGTGTGTCTGTACTTACTGTATGTCTGTGTGCCAACTATGAAGCTACAGACAACCCCGTCGTTGCCTCGTCCCACGGAGAAGCCGTTCCCTCGCAGCACGATGTCAAACGACTCTGTGTTATGTAAACAAGACACAGGAGATAATGAGCAGAGGGGCCCTAGGAGAACACACAGACGCAGGAGATAGTGAGCAGAGGGGCCCTAGGAGAACACACAGACGCAGGAGATAGTGAGCAGAGGGGCCCTAGGAGAACACACAGACACAGGAGATAGTGAGCAGAGGGGCCCTAGGAGAACACACAGACACAGGAGATAGTGAGCAGAGGGGCCCTAGGAGAACACACAGACGCAGGAGATAGTGAGCAGAGGGGCCCTAGGAGAACACACAGACGCAGGAGATAGTGAGCAGAGGGGCCCTAGGAGAACACACAGACACAGGAGATAGTGAGCAGAGGGGCCCTAGGAGAACACACAGACGCAGGAGATAGTGAGCAGAGGGGCCCTAGGAGAACACACAGACGCAGGAGATAGTGAGCAGAGGGGCCCTAGGAGAACACACAGACGCAGGAGATAGTGAGCAGAGGGGCCCTAGGAGAACACACAGACACAGGACATAGTGAGCAGAGGGGCCCTAGGAGAACACACAGACGCGGGAGATATGCTCACACACACACACACGCACACACACAGACACGCAGACACACACACACACACACACACACACACACACAGAGACACACAAATATCCATGAATGATAATCCACATAACAGGGGTTCCTTGAGCGGCCGTGATCGGGAGTCCCATAGTGCGGCACACAATTGTCCCAGCATCGTCTGGGTTAGGGGAGGGTTTGGCCCAGCATCGTCTGGGTTAGGGGAGGGTTTGGCTCAGAATCGTCTGGGTTAGGGGAGGGTTTGGCCCAGCATCGTCTGGGTTAGGGGAGGGTTTGGCCCAGAATCGTCTGGGTTAGGGGAGGGTTTGGCCCAGCATCGTCTGGGTTAGGGGAGGGTTTGGCCCAGCATCGTCTGGGCTAGGGGAGGGTTTGTCCCAGCATCGTCTGGGTTAGGGGAGGGTTTGGCCCAGCATCGTCTGGGTTAGGGGAGGGTTTGGCCCAGCATCATCTGGGTTAGGGGAAAGTTTGGCCCAGCATCGTCTGGGTTAGGGGAGGGTTTGGCCCAGCATCGTCTGGGTTAGGGGAGGGTTTGGCCCAGCATCGTCTGGGTTAGGGGAGGGTTTGTCCCAGCATCGTCTGGGTTAGGGGAGGGTTTGGCCCAGCATCATCTGGGTTAGGGGAAGGTTTTGTCCCAGCATCGTCTGGGTTAGGGGAGGGTTTGTCCCAGCATCGTCTGGGTTAGGGGAGGGTTTTGCCCAGCATCATCTGGGTTAGGGGAGGGTTTGGCCCAGCATCGTCTGGGTTAGGGGAGGGTTTGGCCCATCATCGTCTGGGTTAGGGGAGGGTTTGTCCCAGCATCATCTGGGTTAGGGGAGGGTTTGGCCCAGCATCGTCTGGGTTAGGGGAGGGTTTGGCCCAGAATCGTCTGGGTTAGGGAAGGGTTTGGCCCAGCATCGTCTGGGTTAGGGCAGGGTTTGGCCCAGCATCGTCTGGGTTAGGGGAGGGTTTGGCCCAGCATCGTCTGGGTTAGGGGAGGGTTTGGCCCAGCATCGTCTGGGTTAGGGGAGGGTTTGGCCCAGCATCGTCTGGGTTAGGGGAGGGTTTGGCCCAGCATCGTCTGGGTTAGGGGAGGGTTTGGCCGGGGTAGGCCGTCATTGTAAATAAGAATTTGTTCTTAACTGAGTAGTTAAATAAAGGGAAATACATTCAAATATTATCCTGCTGTAGCAAACTGGCTAAAATTAAGATCTTACATCTGTACACACACAGAAACAGAATATCCCTTCCAACCTGGTGGGAAAAACTACACACACACCAACAACTATATACACACCAACAACAACTATATACACACCAATAACAACTATATACACACCAACAACTATATACACACCAATAACAACTATATACACACCAACAACTATATACACACCAACAACTATATACACACCAACAACTATATACACACCAACAACAACTATACACACACCAACAACTATATACACACAACAACAACTATATACACACCAACAACTATATACACACCAATAACAACTATATACACACCAACAACTATATACACACCAATAACAACTATATACACACCAACAACAACTATATACACACCAATAACAACTATATACACACCAACAACAACTATACACACACCAACAACAACTATATACACACAACAACAACTATACACACACACCAAAACTATACACACACAACAACAACTATACACACAAAGACACACAACCACACACCAACAACTATACACACAAAGACACACAACCACACACACAAAGACACACAACCACACACCAACCACAATCCACCACTCACGGTTAATGCAGACACTGGACGGCTCTACTGTCAGGATCTCTGTACAGGACTGCTTTAATATCTGCAGAACGGAATGGATATGACAACATTAGTCACACACACACATACACACACACACACACACACACACACACTGGATACGGCAGCATTACTCAGATGCATAATAGATATATCACAGTTGTTATCAGACGGTGTCGACTTGTGGAGGACAGATTAGACTGTAACACCTTAGAAATGTCTCCTGTTCGATCTGCTGAACCGACTGCTTTAGACGGGGAGAGAGGAGAAGAGAGGGGGAGCTATGTGGGGGAGAGAGGAGAAGAAAGAGAGAGCTACGTAAAGGAGGAGAGAGGAGAAGAGAGGGGAAGCTATGTGGGAGAGAGAGGAGAAGGGAGGGGAAGAGAGGGGAAGAGAGGAGAAGGGAGGGGAAGAGAGGAGAAGCTATGTGGGGGGGAGAGGAGAATGGAGGGGGAGAGAGGAGAAGGGAAGGGGAGCTATGTGGGGGAGAGGAGAAGAGAGGAGAAGCTATGGGGGAGAGAGGAGAAGCTATGGGGGAGAGAGGAGAAGAGAGGAGAAGCTATGTGGGGGAGAGAGGAGAAGAGAGGAGAAGCTATGTGGGGGAGAGAGGAGAAGAGAGGGGGGGGAGAGGAGAAGCTATGTGGGGGAGAAAGGAGAAGAGAGGAGAAGCTATGTGGGGGAGAGGAGAAGAGAGGGGGAGCTATGTTGGGGGAGAGAGGAGAAGAGAGGAGAAGAGAGGAGAAGCTATGTGGGGGAGAGAGGAGAAGAAAGAGAGAGCTGTGCGGGGGATGAGTGGGGGAGAGAGAGGGCGCTATGTGGGGGGAGAACGGGGGCGACAGAGAGAGCTGTGTGGGGGATGAGTGGGGGCGACAGAGAGATGAGGGAGCTATGTGGGATGAGTGGGGGAGACAGAGAGATGAGGGAGCTATGTGGGATAAGTGGGGGAGACAGAGAGATGATGGAGCTATGTGGGGGGAGAACGGGGGAGACAGAGAGATGAGGGAGCTATGTGGGGGGAGAACGGGGGCGACAGAGAGATGAGGGAGCTATGTGGGGGGAGAACGGGGGAGACAGAGAGATGAGGGAGCTATGTGGGGGGAGAACGGGGGCGACAGAGAGATGAGGGAGCTATGTGGGGGGAGAACGGGGGCGACAGAGAGATGAGGGAGCTATGTGGGGGGAGAACGGGGGCGACAGAGAGATGAGGGAGCTATGTGGGGGGAGAACGGGGGCGACAGAGAGATGAGGGAGCTATGTGGGGGGAGAACGGGGGCGACAGAGAGATGAGGGAGCTATGTAAAACCTTTATGGGGAAATTATACCAGACCATCCCATTCCTCCGTTCTATTTAAAACCCTGAGGCGGCATTATCCTATAAAAAGGCCTTCTATGTGAGCCGACTGTCATGCCATCGCATTATCTCCTACTACGCCAATAAATCAACAAAGGGCAAACTATGCAAATCCACCGGTACACAAATCGGTAGGAGCATATTAACGGCAAATATATGGCACTTGGACCCCTCATGGACGTCGCCACGGAAACGTCAATCTGAAGTGGAGAGAGCAGTTACCAGGGCGTTATTAAATATGACAGTCTGATTTGGAACTTTTAAAAAAGGTACAATCTGGGATTTTGTATTTCAGAAATATGGCAGCCCCGCCACCTGAATTTGTTATGCAGAAACCGGATGTGGGGAAATATAAACCTCTGGTAGATTCACACAGTCCTCTAGATAAACAGACTGGCAGTCAGTCATCATGAATTTAAAAAACGACCATTGTACAGATTCCCAGATCGTACCTTTAAGTGAATAGAGGTTGAGATGTGTAGAGCCCCATCAGTCATCAGGCTCATATCATATTTATTTTTTTACCTTTATTTAACTAGGCAAGTCAGTTTAGAACAAATTCATATTTTCAATGACGGCCTAGGAACAGTGGGTTAACTGCCTGTTCAGGGGCAGAACGCCAGATGTGTACCTTGTCAGCTCGGGGGTTTAAACTTGCAACCTTCCGGTTACTAGTCCAACGCTCGAACCACTAGGCTACCCTGCCGCCCCATATGATTACTGTATGTTGTGTATGAACCAAACTAACTTCATGGTGAATCTCATCGCTGGCGGTAGCGCTGTATGTCCAGCGGGGTGCGTCTACAAATAGTTTTTTGCTATTTTTCACAGCGGTTATTATGAGCGCAATGGCTGGCGGTGGCCTGAAAGAGGGTTGTGGGTTTTGACGAGAGGGCTTGGTCACTCACTGGCCAATCAAGGCGTTCCATGGATTAATACTGCATGCGTTTGTCTCAAAATCTGTAGGTTATTGATGGTCTTTGGATTCTCATGATTACTGATGAGATGGTTCACTCCATTACACTGTTGATTAGTGATTATTAATTACCATTAATATCTATCTATTTATTATGTTCCTGGTCACTATTACTACTGTTAACATGTATATATTAGTATCTATCTATTTATCCTGTTACTGGTCACAAGTACTCCTGTTTACATGTATATATTACCACTAGTATATTACCATAATTATTCAGCCCCGTTTACATGTATATATTACCACTAGTATATTACCATAAGTATTCAGCCCCGTTTACATGTATATATCTCTAGGATGATCAATGGAAACAGGATACACCTGAGCTCAATGTTGAGTCTCATAGCAAAGGGTCTGAATACCTATGTAAATGAGGATTTCTGTTTTGATTTTGTCATTATAGGGTATTATGATGTCATTATGGGGTATTATGATGTCATTATGGGGTATTTTGTGTAGATTGATGAGGTAAAAAAGTATGTTATCAATTTTAGAAGAAGGCTGTAACGTAACAAAATGTGGAAAAAGGTCAAGGGGTCTGAACACTTTCCAAATGTACTGTGTACAGTTGAAGTGGGAAGTTTACCGACACTTAGGTTGGAGTCATTAAAACTAGTTTACATACACTTAGGTTGGAGTCATTAAAACTAGTTTACATACACTTAGGTTGGAGTCATTAAAACTAGTTTACATACACTTAGGTTGGAGTCATTAAAACTAGTTTACATACACTTAGGTTGGAGTCATTAAAACTAGTTTACATACACTTAGGTTGGAGTCATTAAAACTAGTTTACATACACTTAGGTTGGAGTCATTAAAACTAGTTTACATACACTTAGGTTGGAGTCATTAAAACTAGTTTACCTACACTTAGGTTGGAGTCATTAAAACTAGTTTACATACACTTAGGTTGGAGTCATTAAAACTAGTTTACCTACACTTAGGTTGGAGTCATTAAAACTAGTTTACATACACTTAGGTTGGAGTCATTAAAACTATTTTTTCAACCACTCCACAAATTTATTGTTAACAAACTATAGTTTTGGCAAGTCGGTTAGGACATCTACTTTCTGCATGACACAAGTCATTTTTACAACAATTGTTTACAGACAGATTATTTCACCTATAATTCAATGTATCACAATTCCAGTGGGTCAGAAGTTTACATACACTTAGTTGAGTGTGTCTTTAAACAGCTTGGAAAATTCCAGAAAATGATTTTGTGGCTTAAGAAGACTCTGATAGGCTAATTGACATCATTTGAGTCACATTATGGGAAAATATAAAGAAATCAGCCAAGACCACAGAAAAAAAACAAGTCTGGTACATCCTTTGGAGCCATTTCCAAATGCCACGTTCATCTGTACAAACAATATTATGCAAGTATAAACATCATGGGACCACGCAGCCGTCATACCGCTCAGGAAGGAGACGCGTTCTGTCTCCTAGAGATGAACGTACTTTGGTGAGAAAAGTGCAAATCAATCCCAGAACAACAGCAAAGGACCCTGTGAAGATGCTGGAGGAAACAGGTACAAAAGTATCTATATCCACAGTAAAACAAGTCCTATATCAACATAACCTGAAAGGCCACTCAGCAAGGAAGAGGCCACTGCTCCAAAACTGACATAAAAAAGCCAGACTATGGTTTGCAACTGCATATGGGGACAAAGATCGTACTTTTTGGAGAAATGTCCTCTGGTCTGATGACACAAAAATAGAACTGTTTGGCCATAATGACCATCGTTATATTTGGTGCACTTCACAAAATAGATGGCATCATGAGAGAGGAACATTATGTGGATATATTGAAGCAACATCTCAAGACATCAGTCAGGAAGTTAAAGCTTGGTCGTAAATGGGTCTTCCAAATAGACAATGACCCCAAGCATACTTCCAAAGTTGTGGCAAAACGGCTTAAGGACAACAAAGTCAAGGTATTGTAGTGGCCTTCACAAAGTCCTGACCTCAATCCTATAGAAAATGTGTGGGCAGAACTGAAAAAGCGTGTGCGAGCAAGGAGGCCTACAAACCTGACTCAGTTACACCAGCTCTGTCAGGAGGAATGGACCAAAACTCACCCAACTTATTGTGGGAAGCTTGTGGAAGGCTACCCAAAACTTTGATCGAAGTTAAACAATTTAAAGGCAATGCTACCAAATGCTAATTGAGTGTATGTAAACTTCTGACCCACTGGGAAAGTGATGAAAGAAATAATATAATTCTCTCTACTGTTATTCTGTTATTCTGACATTTCACTTTCTTAAAATAAAGTGTTGATCCTAACTGACCTAAGACAGGGAATTTTTACTCGGATTAAATGTCAAGAATTGTGAAAAACTGAGTTTAAATGTATTTGGCTAAGGTGTATGTAAACTTCCGACTTCAACTATAGCTGACCTTGTATATAGCTGACCTTGATATAGCTGACCCTGTATATAGCTGATCCTGTATATAGCTGACCCTGTATATAGCTGACCCTGTATATAGCTGACCCTGTATATAGCTGACTTTCTCTTCCGATCTTATTTCTTATTTCTCCAGTTTTTTTTGTCATACTATTTTGATATTTAATGTTGCTGTAAAGAAGGGCTTCATGAGCATTTTAATGTACTTGTGCATGTGACAAATACAACTTAAAAAAAAAAAAAAGTCCTTATTACACTACAGTCAACAATCAAAACATTGGGTTGAACTAACAGTGTTTGTACAGTACTTCATGTCCTCATTTAGTATGTGAAGTCACTACTAGTCGGGCTTTCAAAACTGCTCATGAAAACGCTTCATGGAAAACAAAACGATGAGAAGTGGCTCTGACTTGTCTGGAACATTTGTCGTGAAGTCACCACGGAAAGAAAGCTGAAAGCTGCACAGATGATCTCAAATCCTAGAAATCCGAGTGAGGAGCAACGAGGCCTGCTCGTACAGCAGCGTCCAATATTACATATCACCGGAGAGAATGCTCTGTGTTTCATTTTGGACTCGAAACAATCTTTCAGCTGATCAATGCTTTGCAGCTCTGCGGCTAGGAGGAGTTGCATGGGAGAATGTCCTGCCCACTACCGTCCTTCAATAGTGGCTGAATATTTTGTTTCTCTGAGAAGTATGACTAGTGTCACCGTGAGGCCAATGACTAACTGTTAAACTGTCAGGCTGTTCCACGACCATGTTGCAGGAAACAGACACAGTACTGAGGAGACACGGCCATGTTGGAGGAAACAGACACAGTACTGAGTAGACACGACCATGTTGGAGGAAACAGACACAGTACTGAGGAGACAACCATGTTGGAGGAAACAGACAGTACTGAGGAGACACGACCATGTTGGAGGAAACAGACACAGTACTGAGTAGACACGGCCATGTTGGAGGAAACAGACACAGTACTGAGGAGACACGGCCATGTTGGAGGAAACAGACACAGTACTGAGTAGACACGACCATGTTGGAGGAAACAGACACAGTACTGAGGAGACAACCATGTTGGAGGAAACAGACAGTACTGAGGAGACACGACCATGTTGGAGGAAACAGACACAGTACTGAGGAGACACGACCATGTTGGAGGAAACAGACACAGTACTGAGGAGACACGACCATGTTGGAGGAAACAGACACAGTACTAAGTAGACACGACCATGTTGGAGGAAACAGACACAGTACTGAGGAGACACGACCATGTTGGAGGAAACAGACACAGTACTGAGGAGACACGACCATGTTGGAGGAAACAGGCACAGTACTGAGGAGACACGGCCATGTTGGAGGAAACAGACACAGTACTGAGGAGACAACCATGTTGGAGGAAACAGACACAGTACTGAGGAGACAACCATGTTGGAGGAAACAGACACAGTACTGAGGAGACACGGCCATGTTGGAGGAAACAGACACAGTACTGAGGAGACAACCATGTTGGAGGAAACAGACACAGTACTGAGGAGACACGACCATGTTGGAGGAAACAGACACAGTACTGAGGAGACAACCATGTTGGAGGAAACAGACACAGTACTGAGGAGACAACCATGTTGGAGGAAACAGACACAGTACTGAGGAGACACGACCATGTTGGAGGAAACAGACACAGTACTGAGGAGACACGACCATGTTGGAGGAAACAGACACAGTACTGAGGAGACACGACCATGTTGGAGGAAACAGACACAGTACTGAGGAGACACGACCATGTTGGAGGAAACAGACACAGTACTGAGGAGACACGACCATGTTGGAGGAAACAGACACAGTACTGAGGAGACATGGCCATGTTGGAGGAAACAGACACAGTACTGAGGAGACACGACCATGTTGGAGGAAACAGACACAGTACTGAGGAGACACGACCATGTTGGAGGAAACAGACACAGTACTGAGTAGACACGGCCATGTTGGAGGAAACAGACACAGTACTGAGGAGACAACCATGTTGGAGGAAACAGACAGTACTGAGGAGACACGACCATGTTGGAGGAAACAGACACAGTACTGAGTAGACACGGCCATGTTGGAGGAAACAGACACAGTACTGAGGAGACAACCATGTTGGAGGAAACAGACAGTACTGAGGAGACACGACCATGTTGGAGGAAACAGACACAGTACTGAGTAGACACGGCCATGTTGGAGGAAACAGACACAGTACTGAGGAGACACGGCCATGTTGGAGGAAACAGACACAGTACTGAGTAGACACGACCATGTTGGAGGAAACAGACACAGTACTGAGGAGACAACCATGTTGGAGGAAACAGACAGTACTGAGGAGACACGACCATGTTGGAGGAAACAGACACAGTACTGAGGAGACACGACCATGTTGGAGGAAACAGACACAGTACTGAGGAGACACGACCATGTTGGAGGAAACAGACACAGTACTGAGTAGACACGACCATGTTGGAGGAAACAGACACAGTACTGAGGAGACACGACCATGTTGGAGGAAACAGACACAGTACTGAGGAGACACGACCATGTTGGAGGAAACAGACACAGTACTGAGGAGACACGGCCATGTTGGAGGAAACAGACACAGTACTGAGGAGACAACCATGTTGGAGGAAACAGACACAGTACTGAGGAGACAACCATGTTGGAGGAAACAGACACAGTACTGAGGAGACACGGCCATGTTGGAGGAAACAGACACAGTACTGAGGAGACAACCATGTTGGAGGAAACAGACACAGTACTGAGGAGACACGACCATGTTGGAGGAAACAGACACAGTACTGAGGAGACAACCATGTTGGAGGAAACAGACACAGTACTGAGGAGACAACCATGTTGGAGGAAACAGACACAGTACTGAGGAGACACGACCATGTTGGAGGAAACAGACACAGTACTGAGGAGACACGACCATGTTGGAGGAAACAGACACAGTACTGAGGAGACACGACCATGTTGGAGGAAACAGACACAGTACTGAGGAGACACGACCATGTTGGAGGAAACAGACACAGTACTGAGGAGACACGACCATGTTGGAGGAAACAGACACAGTACTGAGGAGACATGGCCATGTTGGAGGAAACAGACACAGTACTGAGGAGACACGACCATGTTGGAGGAAACAGACACAGTACTGAGGAGACACGACCATGTTGGAGGAAACAGACACAGTACTGAGGAGACAACCATGTTGGAGGAAACAGACACAGTACTGAGTAGACACGGCCATGTTGGAGGAAACAGACAAAGTACTGAGTAGACACGGCCATGTTGGAGGAAACAGACACAGTACTGAGGAGACACGACCATGTTGGAGGAAACAGACAGTACTGAGGAGACAGGGCCATGTTGGAGGAAACAGACACAGTACTGAGGAGACACGACCATGTTGGAGGAAACAGACAGTACTGAGGAGACACGACCATGTTGGAGGAAACAGACACAGTACTGAGGAGACACGACCATGTTGGAGGAAACAGACACAGTACTGAGGAGACAACCATGTTGGAGGAAACAGACACAGTACTGAGGAGACACGACCATGTTGGAGGAAACAGACACAGTACTGAGGAGACACGGCCATGTTGGAGGAAACAGACACAGTACTGAGGAGACACAACCATGTTGGAGGAAACAGACACAGTACTGAGGAGACAACCATGTTGGAGGAAACAGACACAGTACTGAGGAGACACGACCATGTTGGAGGAAACAGACACAGTACTGAGGAGACACGGCCATGTTGGAGGAAACAGACACAGTACTGAGGAGACACGACCATGTTGGAGGAAACAGACACAGTACTGAGGAGACACGACCATGTTGGAGGAAACAGACACAGTACTGAGGAGACACGGCCATGTTGGAGGAAACAGACAACCATGTTGGAGGAAACAGACACAGTACTGAGGAGACACGACCATGTTGGAGGAAACAGACACAGTACTGAGGAGACACGACCATGTTGGAGGAAACAGACACAGTACTGAGGAGACACGGCCATGTTGGAGGAAACAGACACAGTACTGAGGAGACACGGCCATGTTGGAGGAAACAGACACAGTACTGAGGAGACAACCATGTTGGAGGAAACAGACACAGTACTGAGGAGACACGACCATGTTGGAGGAAACAGACACAGTACTGAGGAGACAACCATGTTGGAGGAAACAGACACAGTACTGAGGAGACACGGCCATGTTGGAGGAAACAGACACAGTACTGAGGAGACACGACCATGTTGGAGGAAACAGACACAGTACTGAGTAGACACGGCCATGTTGGAGGAAACAGACACAGTACTGAGGAGACACGACCATGTTGGAGGAAACAGACACAGTACTGAGGAGACAACCATGTTGGAGGAAACAGACACAGTACTGAGGAGACACGGCCATGTTGGAGGAAACAGACACAGTACTGAGGAGACACGACCATGTTGGAGGAAACAGACACAGTACTGAGGAGACACGACCATGTTGGAGGAAACAGACACAGTACTGAGGAGACACGACCATGTTGGAGGAAACAGACACAGTACTGAGGAGACAACCATGTTGGAGGAAACAGACACAGTACTGAGGAGACACGACCATGTTGGAGGAAACAGACACAGTACTGAGGAGACACGGCCATGTTGGAGGAAACAGACACAGTACTGAGGAGACACGACCATGTTGGAGGAAACAGACACAGTACTGAGGAGACACGGCCATGTTGGAGGAAACAGACACAGTACTGAGGAGACACGACCATGTTGGAGGAAACAGACACAGTACTGAGGAGACACGACCATGTTGGAGGAAACAGACACAGTACTGAGGAGACACGACCATGTTGGAGGAAACAGACACAGTACTGAGGAGACACGACCATGTTGGAGGAAACAGACACAGTACTGAGGAGACACGGCCATGTTGGAGGAAACAGACTCAGTACTGAGGAGACAACCATGTTGGAGGAAACAGACACAGTACTGAGGAGACAACCATGTTGGAGGAAACAGACACAGTACTGAGGAGACAACCATGTTGGAGGAAACAGACACAGTACTGAGGAGACACGGCCATGTTGGAGGAAACAGACACAGTACTGAGGAGACACGACCATGTTGGAGGAAACAGACACAGTACTGAGGAGACACGACCATGTTGGAGGAAACAGGCACAGTACTGAGGAGACACGACCATGTTGGAGGAAACAGACACAGTACTGAGGAGACACGACCATGTTGGAGGAAACAGACACAGTACTGAGGAGACACGACCATGTTGCAGGAAACAGACACTGTACTGAGTAGACACGACCATGTTGGAGGAAACAGACACAGTACTGAGTAGACACGGCCATGTTGGAGGAAACAGACACAGTACTGAGGAGACACGACCATGTTGGAGGAAACAGACACAGTACTGAGGAGACACGGCCATGTTGGAGGAAACAGACACAGTACTGAGGAGACACGACCATGTTGGAGGAAACAGACACAGTACTGAGGAGACACGACCATGTTGGAGGAAACAGACACAGTACTGAGGAGACACGGCCATGTTGGAGGAAACAGACACAGTACTGAGGAGACACGACCATGTTGGAGGAAACAGACACAGTACTGAGGAGACACGGCCATGTTGGAGGAAACAGGCACAGTACTGAGGAGACACGGCCATGTTGGAGGAACAAGCTCATGGCTCTTTCTCATGCACGTGCTCATGGCTCTTTCCATGCACCTCAATTTGAACGTCTGTCTCTTCAAGGAAAAGTTACTTCCATTAAAAATGGTTACCAAATAACTTGAACATAAATTACTTTGAATCAGAACCCTTATTGTACATTTCTAGCGAATAAATGAACAAATAAATAAACAAAACAATGCAAACTTACTGAATTTACTATGCCTTTGAGTGCATGGAAGCCATCTTTGACAGGGAACACTTGATCTTTGGTGTCAGCCACCTCGGCTAGCTGTTGCTCGTCAAAGTCCTTGATACCAACACAGTACACTCGAGCTCCGTAGGTCCTCGCAATGTTGGCCTGCATTTTAGAGAAGAAATATGAATAACTTTAACTTTAAAACAATAAGTAACACTCTACATTTGGATATTAATGGCCAGTTTCTCAAATCCAGATTATGTTGAGTCATGGACTAAAAAGCATTTAAATTAAGATTCTCCATTGAGCATTGGTTTTTAGTCCAACGCCATGTTTAATCAGTGTGTCTGGAATTTTTTTTTTATCTTGAACTAACAAACGTGAAAATGTAAACGGAGTTTTTTGAATAAAATCAAGCTCACCTCTTCAACTGTTAATTGATGTATGAAGACCTCTAGCTTTCCGTCTGTCAGAGCTATGATGATGCTGGAGGACTTGGTGGTTTGGGATTTGATTTGATTGTTTGCCTTTAGGTTCAAACACAAGAGGTATGAATAAACAGAGATATGGGATTATGAATGAATAAGAACAAACTGTACAGGGATGAGGTCAATTTAATTTAAAAATCAGTCAATTTAGCCAGGAAGTTACCAGAAATTCCAACTCTGATATCAGTTTTCCTCAATGCTCCATGCTTTCAAAGGGGCGGCAGGTCGTCTAGTGGTTAGAGCGTTGAGCCAATAACCTGAAAGGTTGCTAGATCAAATCCCTGAGCTGACAAGGTAAAAATCTGATGTTCTGCCCCTGAGCAAGGCAGTTAACACACTGTTCCTAGGCCGTCATTGTAAATAAGAATCTGTTCTTAACTTCTTATGGCTGGGGGAAGTATTGAGTAGCTTGGATGAATAAGGTGCCCAGAGTAAACTGCCTGCTACTCAGTCCCAGAAGCTAAGATATGCATATTATTAGTATATTTGGATAGAAAACACTCTGAAGTTTCTAAAACTGTTCGAATAATGTCTGTGAGTATAACAGAACTCATATGGCAGGCAAAAACCTGATAAAAAATCCAACCAGGAAGCGGGACATTTGAGGTTTGTAGTTTTTCAACTCATTGCCTATCGAAGATACAGTGGGATATTGGTCATATTCCACTAGATGTCAACAGTCTTTAGAACCCTGTTTGAGGATTCTACTGTGAAGTGGGAGCGAATAAGAGGGGAATGAGTCAGAGGTCTGCCAGAGAGCAGCGAGCTGGCCACGCTCGTTCACGTGAGAGAATGCATTTCTACAGACAAAGGAATTCTCCGGTTGGAACAATATTGAAGATTTATTTTAAAAACATCCTAAAGATTGATTCTATACATCGTTTGACATGTTTCTACGGACTGTAACGGAACTTTTTGACTTGTCGTCTGCTAATAGTGATCGCGCGTCATGAATTTGGATTTGTGAACTGAATGCGCTAACAAAAGGAGGTATTTGGACATAAATGATGGACATTATCGAACAAAACAAACATGTATTGCGGAACTGGGACTCCTGGGAGTGCATTCTGATGAAGATCATCAAAGTGAATATTTATAATGCTATTTCTGACTTCTGTTGACTACACAACATGGCGGATATCCGTTTGGGTTGTTTTGGTCTCTGAGCGCTGTACTCAGATTATAGCATGGTGTGCTTTTTCCGTAAAGTTTTGAAATCTAAAGCGGTTGCATTAAGGAGAAGTATTTCTATAATTCCATGCATAATAGTCGTATCTTTTATCAATGTTTATTTTGAGTATTTCTGTAAATTGATGTGGCTCTCTGCAAAATCACCTGATGTTTTGGAACTACTGAACGTAATGCGCCAATGTAAACTGAGATTTTATGAAATACAAATATGAACTTTATCGAACAAAACATACTGTATTGTGTAACATGAAGTGCTATGAGTGTCATCTGATGAAGATCATCAAAGGTTAGTGATATTTCTGCTTTTTGTGACTCCTCTCTTTGGCTGGAAAAATGGCTGTGTTTTTCTGTGACTTGGCTCTGACCTAACATAATCGTTTGGTTTGGTTTCGCTGTAAAGCCTTTTTGAAATCGGACACTGTGGAGGGATTAACAAGAAGTGTATCTTTAAAAATGGTGTAAAATACTTCTATGTTTGAGGAATTGTAATTATGGGATTGTTGTTGTTTTGAATTTGGCGCCCTGCACTTTCACTGGCTGTTGTCATATCGATCCCGTTACCGGATTCTCACTGACTTGCCCAGTTGAATAAAGGAAAATTGGACTTAGATTTTAAGCTCATTTCCTGAATCAATTGACTATCATTTAAATGGAATTGACCCCAACCCTGTACAGTATGTCTGCAGAATAGAAATTCAGACCTAACCGTTTAATATTCCCTTTATACTGCACTTTATAGCGGTTAAGAGTGTTGGGGGCCAGCAACCGAAAGGCCGCTGGTTTGAATCCCACAGCCGTCAAGGTAGAAAAATCTGCCATTCAGCCCTTGATCAAGGCAGTTAATCCCCAACAACAACTGTTCCCCGGGCGCTGATAACGCGGACGGCGATTAAGGAAGTCCCCAGCACCACTCTGATTCAGTAGTGTAACTCTGACTAGGTATCTCCTTTCACTCTGGTCTAAAGTAGTGCACTATATAGGGAATAGGGTGCCATTTGGGACATTTGGAGTTAGAAGTGTTTATTTAGATCACTCGGAGGCATCTGAATTGCTCCCCATCTAAACAGGGCTCAGTGCCAAACTGATAAAACACACCAATGCCTAGCGGACAAGTAAAGACAAGGCTAGCACAGTATGCACCTGTTATGAGCATAACATGGGGGATATTCTGTATAGTACTGAAGGCTTCTCTAGTGAGTTGAAGTTGTTTTCAAATGTGGTCATGTCATTAGTAGAGTAGTTTTGACTGGTTAGGTTTGGTTAGGTTTAGAGTAGGTTTAGAATTAGGTTTAGAGTAGGTTTAGGGTTAGGGATAAGAGTAAGTTTAGGGTTAGGTTAAGAGTAGGTTTAGGGTTAGGTTAACTTCTTGATCCTACTTGAGACGCAGACGTCTCAAGTAGGCACCTGGAAATGCAAATGCGCTACGCTAAATGCTAAATGTACTTGTTAAAACTCAAACGTTCATTAAAATACACATGCAGGGTATTGAATTAAAGCTACACTCGTTTTGAATCTAGCCAACAAGTCAGATTTTTAAAATGCTTTTCGGCGAAAGCATGAGAAGCTATTATCTGATAGCATGCAACACCCCAAAATGCCTGAAGGCGACGTAAACAAAAGAATTAGCGTAGCCGGCGCTACACAAAAACGCAGAAATAAAATATAAAACATTCATTACCTTTGATGATATTCTTTGTTGGCACTCCTATATGTCCCATAAACATCACAAATTGGTATTTTTCCCGATTAAATCCGTCCATGAATGCCCAAAATATCCATTTGTATAGCCTGTCTGCTTCATGAAAAAAGCTCTCTTCCAACACGCAACGTCAATTTTAGAAATGATATAAGTTGCCTATATTCTTTGACAAAACACTTCAACCTACTTTTGTAACCCAACTTTAGGTATTTGTAAACGTTAATAAGCGATCAAATTGATCACTGGGCGATCTGTATTCAATAGCAGCTACTCAAGAAAACAATGTCCATTTTTCAATCTTCCAAAATCGATTGAGGTAGGCTGGATGGAATGACGGATGTATTGGTAATGTCTCAAAGGATTTTTGTCAATGAAAATGACGTTTTTGGCGACATCGTGTGGAAGCTGTAGGAATTGCATCCGTGTCCATATTAAATTTGGTTTCCTTTAAACAATCCATGAAAGGGGCGCATGGATACTTTTTTCAGCTTTCAGTGACAAGTTTTTCTTGCGCTTTTCGATGAAACACACGCTCTGTTATAGTCACAGCCGTGATTTAACCAGTTTTAGAAACTTCAGAGTGTTTTCTATCCACACATACTAATCATATGCATATACTATATTCCTGGCATGAGTAGCAGGACGCTGAAATGTTGCGCGATTTTTAACAGAATGTTCGAAAAAGGAGGGGGTAGGATGAAGAGGTTTAAGAGTAGGTTTAGGGTTAGGCTTAGAGTAGGTTTAGGGTTAGGTTTAGAGTAAGGTTTAGGGTTAGAGTAGGTTTAGGGTTAGGTTTAGAGTAGGGTTAGGCTTAGAGTAGGTTTAGGGTTAGGTTTAGAGTAGGGTTAGGGTTAGGTTTAGAGTAGGTTTAGGGTTAGGTTTAGAATAGGGTTAGGTTTAGATTAGGTTTAGGGTTAGGTTTAGAGTAGGGTTAGGGTTAGGTTTAGAGTAGGTTTAGGGTTAGGTTTAGAGTAGGTTTAGGGTTAGGTTTAGAGTAGGTTTAGGGTTAGGTTTAGAGTAGGTTTAGGGTTAGGTTCAGGGTTAGGTTTAGAGTAGGTTTGGGGTTAGGGATAGAATAGGTTTAGGGTTAGGTTAAGAGTAGGTTTAGGGTTAGGCTTAGAGTAGGTTTAGGGTCAGGTTTAGGGTTAGGTTTAGAGTAGGTTTAGGGTTAGGTTTATAGTAGGTTTATAATTAGGTTTAGAGTAGGTTTAGGGTTAGGTTTAGAGTAGGTTTAGGGTTAGGTTTAGAGTAGGTTTAGGGTTAGGTTCAGAGTAGGGTTAGGATTAGGTTTAGAGTAGGTTTAGGGTTAGGTTTAGAGTAGGTTTAGGGTTAGGTTTAGAGTAGGTTTAGGGTTAGGTTTAGAGTAGGTTTAGGGTTAGGTTTAGAGTAGGGTTAGGTTTAGAGTAGGTTTAGGGTTAGGGATAGAATAGAATAGGTTTAGAGTAGGTTTAGGGTTAATCTTAGAGTAGGTTTAGGGTTAGGTTTAGGGTTAGGTTTAGAGTAGGTTTAGGGTTAGGTTTAGGGTTTACAGTAGGTATAGGGTTAGGTTTACAGTAGGTTTAGGGTTAAGTTTAGAGAAGGTTTAGGGTTAGGCTTAGAGTAGGGTTATGGTTAGGTTTAGAGTAGGGTTAGGGTTAGGTTTAGAGTATGTTTAGGGTTAGGTTTAGAGTAGGTTTAGGGTTAGGTTAAGAGTTGGGTTTGGAGTAGGTTTAGGGTTAGGTTTAGAGTAGGTGTAGGTCTAGTAGATATTTAGTGTAACATCTATAAAGAATCGACTGGAATGTAGGTGTTACCCATACTGCACCTCTTTAATTCCTTCATGCATGTAGGTCTCCCCTGCTGGTTTCACCTCTCTCAGTCTCTCCAGGCCTTCCTGGATTTCATATCTTCAAACAAAAAGACATCAATTCACAATCCAACATGTTCTGGTGTGTTTACTATTGGATACGCATATAAATAGCCATTGGGGACTGTCATGACTAAACTTCAATTAAATGAGTCAGATTTAAAAACCTGCCCGGAATACACTAATGCTTTAGTACTTGTTATAGCAATAGAATGTACTATGATCCTTTATAATGTGTTACTACAAGGTGTATTACATGTCATTATCAATAGAGGAATATAATACCTGTCTCCAGTCAGAGGTAACATCACTTTGGCTGAAGATGAGAACACTATAAAGGAGACCCTCATGCTGGGGCTGGAATGAAACAACACAGTAGTGGACAAAACATTAGGAACACCTGCTCTTCCCATGACATAGACTGACCAGGTGAATCCAGGTGAAAGCTATGATCCCTTATTGATATCACTTATTAAATATATTCCCCAATAATGTTTTGCCTTTACCTCCCTTATCTTACCTCATTTGCTCATATTGTATATAGACTTATTTTTCTACTGTATTATTGACTGTATGTTTGTTTTACTCCATGTGTAACTCTGTGTTGTTGTATGTGTCGAGCTGCTTTGCTTTATCTTGGTCAGGTCGCAATTGTAAATGAGAACATGTTCTCAACTTGCCTACCTGGTTAAATAAATGTGAAATAAATACATTAAATAAATGAAATCAGTTTAGATGACGGGGAGAAGACAGGTTAAAAACCTCCTAAGGTTTTCCACATCGGTGTCCCACCCACGGGATGGCTGAGCTAATGTAGGCTAATGTGATTAGCATGTGGTTGTAAGTAACTAGAACATTTCCCAGGACATAAACACATCTGATAATGGCAGAAAGCTTTAATTCTTGTTAATCTAACTGCACTGTCCAATTTACAGTAGCTATCACAGTGAGAGAATACCATGCTATTGTTTGAGAAGAGTGCACAGTTATGAACTTGAAAAGTTATCAATAAACCAATTAGACACATTTGGGCAGTCTTGACAACATTTTGAACAGAAATGCAATGGTTCATTGGATCAGTCTAAAACTTTTCACATACACTGCTGCCACTGGCCAAAATCTACATTTTGCCTGGACTGGAATAATACAATATGGCCTTTCTATTGCATTTCAAATATGACGGAACAAAAAAATACAAAATAAATGTACTTTTTTTCCTTTGCATTATCTTTTACCAGATCTATTGTGTTATATTCTCCAACATTAATTTCACATTTCCACAAACTTCAAAGTGTTTCCTTTCAAACGGTATCAAGAATACGCATATCCTTGATTCATGTCCTGAGCTACAGGCAGTTCGATTTGGGTATGTCATTTTTTTTTTTAAAGAGACTGATCTGCAGAAGAATATTCAAGCCTTCAGACAATTGAGGCGTGTGCCATTCAGAGGGTGAACGGGTGTTACGGATACAGTTATCCTGTGTGTGTATCCTGTGTGTGTGTGTTTCTTTTCTCTCATTCTCCCCTCACAGGTGAAAATCATCACTCCCCAATCAGTCAACAATCAACCCATCAATCAGAAGACACACCTCCTCCTGTTTCCTACCCTATCACAGTTCCTTCCCCATGGTTTAAAAACCCCATCATTTGTTTGTTCAGAAGCTCAATCTTTTTGTAATGCCATGTTGGTAGATCTCTGCTCTTTGTAGATTTCAGGAGAGCTCAATCTTTGTAATGCCATGTTGGTAGATCTCTGTTCTTGATAGATTTCAGTAGCACAATCTCTTTGTAAATGCCATGTATGTAGATCTCTCTCTTTGTGTATTAATTAACCTCTTCTTTTGTTTGAGCACCTCCAAATCACTTTGTCATCTCCTGTGAGTATTGTTTTTGCTTATGGTGTTTGCTGGTGGGAAAAGGGGAAACCAAGACAAGTCGCCCATGGGCATACACTACCCGTAGGTAAACTTTGTTAAAACACACTAGTTAGAACTGGGCGGACCACCCACTGTATTTTTGGTTAGTTAGTTAGCTGTTGTTGAAATAGGCTAGTCTAGCTTAGGGGTGTTTTGAATACTTATTGTTTCTTTCCTTGGGTCCAGCTCAGCCCCTTTTTCCTGCTTCCCCCCCATTACCGTGTGTTTAGAAATAAACCCTGGGTTTGACGGTATTATTTCGGTTGTCCTGGTTATTACGTTCACACTTTTACTTTGTCACAATTATAATTTACATGAGTTATGTTACGCGTCTCACTACCATCCCCCCTAGACTGTCGGGCCAAAAGGGATTCGTAACAACGGGCAAGACAAAAGATTAAGTGCCTTTGAACGTGGTATGGTTGTAGGTGCCAGGTGAACCGGTAAGTGTCAAGAACTGCAACGCTGGTGGGTTTTCCATGCTCAACAGTTTCCCGTGTGTATCAAGAACGGTCCACCACCCAAAGGACATCCAGCCAACTTGACACAATGGGGGGAAGAATTGGAGTCCACATGGGCCAGCATCCCTGTAGAACAATTTCGACACCTTGTAGAGTCCATGACCTGACGAATTGAGGCTGTTCTTAGGGCAAAAAGGGGGAAGGGGGGGGGGGGTGCCACTCAATATTCAAGGTGTTCTTAATGTTTGGTACTCAGTGTATATCAGGTCAGTGTATATCAGGTCAGTGTAAATCAGGTCAGTGTAAATCAGGTCAGTGTAAATCAGGTCAGTGTAAATCAGGTCAGTGTAAATCAGGTCAGTGTAAATCAGGTCAGTGTATAGTATATCAGGTCAGTGTATATCATATCATATCAGGTCAGTGTATATCATATCATATCAGGTCAGTGTATATCATATCATATCAGGTCAGTGTATATCATATCAGGTCAGTGTATAGTATATCAGGTCAGTGTATATCAGGTCAGTGTATAGTATACCAGGTCAGTGTATATCAAGTCAGTGTATAGTATATCAGGTCAGTGTATATCAGGTCAGTGTATAGTATATCAGGTCAGTGTATAGTATATCAGGTCAGTGTATAGTATATCAGGTCAGTGTATAGTATATCAGGTCAGTGTATATCAGGTCAGTGTATATCAGGTCAGTGTAAATCAGGTCAGTGTAAATCAGGTCAGTGTATTGTATATCAGGTCAGTGTATTGTATATCAGGTCAGTGTAAATCAGGTCAGTGTAAATCAGGTCAGTGTAAATCAGGTCAGTGTATAGTATACCAGGTCAGTGTATATCAGGTCAGTGTAAATCAGGTCAGTGTATACAAGGTCAGTGTATAGTATACCAGGTCAGTGTATACCAGGTCAGTGTATAGTATATCAGGTCAATGTATAGTATACCAGGTCAGTGTATAGTATAGTGTATAGTCTTTGTGAGATGCAGAGTAGGTGAACAGATGGTCTCCGCATGTGTGGTTCCCACCGTGAAGCATGGAGGAGGAGTGTTGATGCAGGAGTGCTTTGCTGTTGACACTGTGTGATTTATTCAGAATTCAAGGCACACATAACCAGCATGGCTACCACAGCATCCTGCAGCGATACGCCATCCCATCTGGTTTGCGCTTATTGGGAATATAATTTGTTTTTCAACAGGATAATGACCCAACACACCCCCAGGCTATGTCAGGGCGTTTTGACCAAGAAGGAAAGTGATGGAGTGCTGTATCAGATGACCTGGCCTCCACAATCACCCGACCTCAACCCAATTGAGATGGTTTGGTATGCTTTGGATCGCAGAGTAAAGGAAAAGCAGCCAACAAGTGCTCAGCATATGTGGGAACTCTTTCAAGACGGTTGAAAAGCATGCCAAGAGTTTGCAAAGCTGTCATCAAGGCAAAGGGTGGCTAATTTGAATAATCTCAAATAAAATATATTTTGAGTTGTTTAACACTTTTTTGGTTACTACATGATTCGATGTGTTATTTCAGTAGGTGTGTCCATCATTTTGACTGGAACTGTATATCAACAGTAGGTTTTAGTGTTGTATACTTTCTACACTAAAATTAAAAATTACAATTTAATTAATTAATTACACATCCTTTTTCCAATGAGACTGCACAGTAATACAACTCAGAATCTCATTGACACGAGAAAAACAGCATGAGATAGCTAGTTATTGAATAGGCTGTCGAGCATGCTGACCACATCGCTCGCGTTGCAAAATAAATGTACACATTCATGTTACTCAATCATCGCGTCAACGACAGTCTGCGTAGCCAGGCTCTAATATAGAACTTGGTTTTATTTGTGATGCTTGATGCGCTGCAAGTCCCGCCTCTCCCATCCCCTCATTGGTTTGAAGTGGGTGATTGAAAGATGAACTGAAGATCCACACTCCAGTCCAGTTGGTGGTGGTAATGCACCTTAAAGTTGGTTTCCAACCGCCATATAAAGTCCAAAGAAGAAGCGTGAAGGAGGAGAGATTACTAGAAATACTCCGTTTACCCTTCTATCTGTGGATTGTTAGAGGACCTTGTGCATTTCAGGTAAAATAACAACCCAATGTTTATATCCCAGGACAAATGATCTAGCAACAGCAAGCTAGCTAAATTGCCATAGTGTTTGCTTTTTGACCTGTCCCCAAATGAATATAGTTGGTTCAGAGTTAGTTTTGATATTTCAACCTGCGTGTCATGATCGCGTCTGGTGAGCGTGGACAAAATAAACATGCACGCCAGCGATCTGGTCAGCATGTAAGAGTAAAGACATTACTTCAGATGTGCAGTGTGACGAAAAGAAAACGATCAAAAAACGTTACATGGTATACAAGATACCAATACACTACATTGTATCACATCATGTGACTTAAGGGAGGATATGCTGTTCTCCTGTGGAAGGAGGAAGTGATGAGAGACAGGAAACAGGTTGTCATGGCAATGATGCATCAATACACACACACACACACACACAGCTAATCTCAGCCAATCTCTGCCAGGCTCAGCCAGTCTCAGCCTGTCACAGCTAATCTTAACTAGTCTTAACTACTCTCAGCTTGTCTCAGCCAGTCTCAGCTACTCTCAGCTCGTCTCAACCAGTCTCATCCAGTCTCAGCAAGTCTTAACTACTCTCAGCCAGTCTCATCCAGTCTCATCCAGTCCTCCCCCACAGCACATCTTTATGCCACACGGCCATATCTGACAAGGAACAGCAGCCATATAGATCACGTACTTCCTGAAGAAGTATTTATGGAACATGACTGAGTAGTTTGTTTGAGGACATTGAGAATGTATTCTAGTCGGAACTGAGAAATGTCAAAGAATTTGTATCGGTTTTAACTTTAGACAGGTGATAGATTGGCTAGAATCACATCTGAACTATACAGATATTATTGATCTTATATATCTAGACTAACATCTGAGGCTAGACTGAAATATAAGGCTGTCATTTCAATTAAAACCTTCTCCGGTTCTCTCTTCCAACCAACACTGAATAAATCAAGAGCTTGCTTGCAATGCCAGACTGGGAGAAATCCGCAGAAAGGGGAAAAAAAAGAAGAGAAATCTCTCCAGTCTGCATGCTCCACATGGCAGAACAGAAGTGTTCTTGGTAAAGGAGCATTGTATAGCAGATTGTCCTCGCCTCTCAGTGTTCTTTTGCCTTACTGTACATTCCCTGTCTCCCTGCCTCTCCCTGGCCCATTCCGTGCAGACCGCCTGAGTTCAAATACTATTTGAAATCCTTTCATTCATTTAAAAATGCTTTATCTGTGCTTGACTAAGCTTGCCTGACTTAATGAACCAATAGAATAGTCCCAAAACGGTAAGCATCCGCCCATCTGGCGCTCTAGGCAGGCTAGAGCAAACGCTGAAAATATTTGAAACATGTCAAATACTACCCGAACCCAAGTCTTCTGGCCCATTCTGCGATCGGGAGGAGGGATAGATATCTATGTGTGGATCTGGCCCACCCCGGTTACAAATGGCCATTCTCACAGCCCAGAAGACTGATCCTCGCTGCCACCCACTCACACCTGTCCCATTTGCTATTTTCTTCAACAAATCGTTTCTTCATTTATGTTTGGCTGGGTCGATACCGTCTGGACTGGCACATAACATTTAGTCAACTGCCGTTGTTACGCAATCAAAAAAATATAATCACCCTGCAATCAGGGCCACCAGAAAAACGTGTGGCTAGGTGGCGTTTGCACTTTTCAATCAGGTGTGGCGTCATATGACTTTTAATTTAGTTTAGCAAAATATATCGACGCAAAACATTAAAAAAGAATGGCCATGTACCGTTTTTTTATTTTAACGATTTGCCTCATTTGTGAACTCGCACCATTTCTCTGTCCTTCACATCCGAGTGCTGCTGCAGGCGCCGTGCATCTCTTGACCAATCAGATTCACAGAAATCGCAGGTCGTGCGGGCCCGGGCACAACGCTCAAGGCGCTCTCCCCTTTCCTCCGGTATTTATTTAACGAGCATGATAACACATCACTCCTGACAGACGCAATCAAAAAAAACAATCTACATAAATGTAGCAGCCTGTACACGTAAACAGTAGAGATCTGACATGCCGGACTGCATGGAAACAAGACGATATTTCAGTCTGATGAACTGTAAACTATTAACAACAGCAGCCGCATAGTCCAGCCCAGTGGTTCTCAACTGGTTTTGCCTCGGGACCGAAATTAAACCAGTTTGTCTCAGTCACGACTCAATATTTGCGTTGCGGACATAATCGACAAAATACAGTATGGAAAACTATTCTTAATACTATTTGACAAGAGAACAACATTCCCACCTCTCATGGTCAATAATGAAATTTTGCCCACATTCTTGATGAAGAACGTTAAAAAAAAACTCACTGGTTCGCTTAATATAAGTAATTTGAAATGATTTATACTTTTAATAATTAAGTATATTTTAGCAATTCCATTTACTTTTGATACTTAAGTATATTTAAAACCCAAATACTTTTAGACTTTTACTCAAGTAGTATTTTACTGGGTGACTTGCAACTTTTACTTCATTTTCTATTAATGTATCTTTACTTTTATTCAAGTATGAAAACTGGGTACTTTTTCACCCACTGCCTAGAATAAATAAGAAAGCTGAGGATGTATTTAATATTATTTGTTTTACACATTTTTAACCTTTTTTGGGGGGGGCACAGACCTACCTCCATTAATTTATTTAAACCGGTACCACGTTCGTCATAGTGAGGAGACCAAGGCGCAGCGTGATAAGCGTACATCTTCTTTTAATGGAAGGAAGAACAAACACTGAACAACACTAACAAACCGCTATATCACACGAGTGCTGACATGCAACTACACATAGACAATAACACACCAAACCAAAATGGAAAATGGCAACCTAAATAGGATCCCCAATCAGAGACAACGATAAACAGCTGTCTCTGATTGGGAACCAATTCAGGCCACCATAGACCTACAAATACCTAGACATACAAAAAAAAAACATAGATATAGAAAAACCCCTAGACAAGACAAAAAAACACACATACCACCCTCGTCACATCCTGACCTAACTAAGGTCAGGGTGTGACAACCGGTTACGTTCACACGAGTCCTATGCCTACAATTCAATTTGGTTAACTGATCCTGTTCTGCTTTTATTCATTCAACACAGGTTGAACATTGTGAACTTTCCACTATAATAGTTGGTAAATATACAAGGCTGTATCGGTTTAATGGACTGGGATGAATTTGATTTGTGTTTTAGCTGGACAAAAGTCAGTTATAATAAGATCCACTGTTATTATTGTAAAACAAAATGTGTCCAAGGGGCTCCATTTTAACAAACATATATCCAAACTACAGTCCAGCGTTGTCCCTTTTCCCAGACCACAGTTAATTTGTATAACATACAATTACCATGTTTGGGGGAAAAAAATACTCACCTCACAAATCGGTCTGTAAGGTTCTTCACAAAGGCATAAATTTCACCCCAGTCTTTAGAAACACTTCCTGACCTGCAACAGAAAACACAGTTAATATATACAGTAGAATATATACCATTTACCAAAACAATTTACAGTCTGTGATGAGTGAATAAATGTGAGCCCAGCAGGAATCAAACCCACGACCCTGGTGTTGTTAGCATACCAACTGAGTCACAAGGGACTATATGTGGAACCAACAGCTGATTTGCAGTGATGGTGATATAGTTTACAGTGATGGTGATATAGTTCTGGTTACTGTACTGATAACACAAAGAGGGAGCCTTCTGCAGTGCATCAAAACATAGGTTTAACATTGAAGTGTGCTGCTGACTGAGCATAACATGAGTCAGCTGCATGTGTTCTAGACCAATGATTTAAGATTATATATATATATGTATATATATATATATATATATATATATATATATATATGTATATATATATATATATATATATATATATATATATATATATATATATATATATATATATATATATATATGGTATACAAATTTGTTTATAATATATATATATATATATACACTGTTTAAAAAAATAAAGGGAACACTAAAATAACACATCCTAGATCAGAATGAATGAAATATTCTTATTAAATACTTTTTTCTTTACATAGCTGAATGTGCTGACAACAAAATCACACAAAAATGATCAATGGAAATCAAATTATCAACCCATGGAGGTCTGGATTTGGAGTCACACTCAAAATTAAAGTGGAAAACCCCACTACAGACTGATCCAACTTTGATGTAATGTCCTTAAAACAAGTCAAAATGAGGCTCAGTAGTGTGTGTGGCCTCCACGTGCCTGTATGACCTCCCTACAACGCCTGGGCATGCTCCTGATGAGGTGGCGGATGGTCTCCTGAGGGATCTCCTCCCAGACCAGGACTAAAGCATCCGCCAACTCCTGGACAGTCTGTGGTGCAACGTGGCGTTGGTGGATGGAGCGAGACATGATGTCCCAGATGTGCTCAATTGGATTCAGGTCTGGGGAACGAGCGGGCCAGTCCATAGCATCAATGCCTTCCTCTTGCAGGAACTGCTGACTCACTCCAGCCACTTGAGGTCTAGCATTGTCTTGCATTAGGAGGAACCCAGGGCCAACTGCACCAGCATATGGTCTCACAAGGGGTCTGAGGATCTCATCTCGGTACCTAATGGCAGTCAGGCTACCTCTGGCGAGCACATGAAGGGCTGTGCGGCCCCCCAAAGAAATGCCACCCCGCACCATGACTGACCCACCGCCAAACCGGTCATGCTGGAGGATGTTGCAGGCAGCAGAACGTTCTCCACAGCGTCTCCAGACTCTGTCACGTCTGTCATATGTGCTCAGTGTGAACCTGCTTTCATCTGTGAAGAGCACAGGGCGCCAGTGGCGAATTTGCCAATCTTGGTGTTCTCTGGCAAATGCCAAACGTCCTGCACGGTGTTGGGCTGTAAGCACAACCCCCACCTGTGGACGTTGGGCCCTCATACCACCCTCATGGAGTCTGTTTCTGACCGTTTGAGCAGACACATGCACATTTGTGGCCTGCTGGAGGTCATTTTGCAGGGCTCTGGCAGTGCACCTCCTGCTCCTCCTTGCACAAATGCGGAGGTAGCGGTCCTGCTGCTGGGTTGTTGCCCTCCTACGGCCTCCTCCACATCTCCTGATGTACTGGCCTGTCTCCTGGTAGCGCCTCCATGCTCTGGACACTACGCTGACAGACACTGCAAACCTTCTTGCCACAGCTCGCATTGATGTGCCATCCTGGATGAGCTGCACTACCTGAGCCACTTGTGTGGGTTGTAGACTCCGTCTTATGCTACCACTAGAGTGAAAGCACCGTCAGCATTCAAAAGTGACCAAAACATCAGCCAGGAAGCATAGGAACTGAGAAGTGGTCTAGCACTGCAGAACCACTCCTTTATTGGGGGTTCTGTCTATCCCATTTACACAACAGCATGTGAAATGTATTGTCAATCAGTGTTGCTTCCTAAGTGGACAGTTTGATTTCACAGAAGTGTGATTGACTTGGAGTTACATTGTGTTGTTAAGTGTTCCCTTTATTTTTTTTAGCAGTATATATATTATATATTTGTTATTTTTTTATACCGTATATGCCATTCAGCAGACAATTTTATCCAAAGTGACTTATAATGCAGGGTTGGGGAGTAACAGGTTGGGGAGTAACAGGCTTGGGGAGTAACAGGGTGGGGAGTAACAGGGTGGGGGTAACAGGGTGGGGAGTAACAGGGTTGGGGAGTAACAGGGTTGGGGAGTAACAGGGTTGGGGAGTAACAGGTTAGGGAGTAACAGGTTAGGGAGTAACAGGGTTGGGGAGTAACAGGTTGGGGAGTAACAGGGTTGGGGAGTAACAGGTTGGGGAGTAACAGGGTTGGGGAGTAACAGGGTTGGGGAGTAACAGGTTGGGGAGTAACAGGGTTGGGGAGTAACAGGGTGGGGAGTAACAGGGTTGGGGAGTAACAGGGTTGGGGAGTAACAGGGTTGGGGAGTAACAGGGTTGGGGAGTAACAGGTTAGGGAGTAACAGGGTTGGGGAGTAACAGGGTTGGGGAGTAACAGGGTTGGGGAGTAACAGGTTGGGGAGTAACAGGGTTGGGGAGTAACAGGTTGGGGAGTAACAGGGTTGGGGAGTAACAGGGTTGGGGAGTAACAGGGTTGGGGAGTAACAGGTTAGGGAGTAACAGGGTTGGGGAGTAACAGGGTTGGGGAGTAACAGGGTTGGGGAGTAACAGGGTTGTGGAGTAACAGGGTTGGGGAGTAACAGGTTGGGGAGTAACAGGGTTGGGGAGTAACAGGTTGGGGAGTAACAGATTACATGTAAGGGATTACAAAAAACCGGTAACTGTAATCCGATACGTTACCAGCAAAAATATTGTAATCAGATTACAGATTCTTTTGAAAAACTAGATGATTACTTCGAGGATTACTTTTACATTCAGAAAGGAGCTTTGCGGTAAAAAAAAAAAATGTTTGACACCTCTCTGTTTTCTCAATGACATTCAAATCAGCATTAAAAAAAAGGCGCAAGTTTAAGTTTGTTCCACCTGAGCGATTCTGACCACTATGATGTCAGAGACCACTATGATGTCAGAGACCACTATGATGTCAGAGACCACTATGATGTCAGAGACCCCTATGATGTCAGAGACCACTATGATGATACACCAAATGTGTTTGATGGATTGTGGGAAAAGAGCAGGAATAGTCTTTTGTAGGCTACAGTCCAAGCTATGTCTTCCAATGGTGCGACTGCTATCGGCATCCAAATATTATCCAACTTGAATAAACGTTTGGAGGTAAGGTTGATGACATCAGTGGTGTAATCTACGGCGATACGGATATCACTTATTAATTAATATTTACATAGCTCATTGATGTGAATCACACTGCTGCTCTCTCATGTAGCTATTTGTGCCTTACAGATTGTGGTTGTTGTGGATGGCTGATCACAAATCTAAATGTGTATTTGAACCGAATAATGGTTGAATTCAAATTCAAGTTTAAGCTGCCTATCAATCATTGTTTTTGAAACCAGTGGACAGTCAGTGAAAAATGCGCTCCTGCAACAGCTGCATACTGTGGATCCCAGCCTATGGAATAACAGCTGCATACTGTGGATCCCAGCCTATGGAAAAACAGCTGCATACTGTGGATCCCAGCCTATGGAAAAAAAGTGGGGCTTTTATTGCTTAATATAATTAATGCTGATAAAAAATAAATCCAAAGGCCTAATGGACACATGTTCAATTTTGTACACTTTTGATAAGACTTAAAGGGGCAATCTGTAGTTGCTACATCCATTTTTGGACTTATAAATTATATATTTATATCCATTGATTCTTGAAGAATATCACTTCTAAATGCCTCATGAGTTTAGATCAACTGTTGCACTCCATGAGAACCCAAAATATCCACTTGTTTTTCTCCAATGTTTAAACACTGTCAATGTAAACAAACACGTTATATCCTCATAACATGATTACAACTATACAACTATTAATCTGAGAGTGGTTACATTTCTCCAGGCCAATACCACAGCTTTTTTACCAAAACAGAGGCAGGGCGACCGTTTTGTTATTGTTTCATTTGTGGATTTGCCCTTTAAACAGGTGCATATTATCAAGATACCAAAGTGTCACTAACAAAAAGGTAAACAATAGGCCTATAGCAAATGCAGCATATGGATCTCATTTTTCACATGTAAATAGCACTTTTCAGTATTGCTCAAAGCCATTCCATGAGCGCAGCATTTATTTTTTCAACTAGAATCAATGACCCAATCAGTCCTCCACGACAACACAATGATAAACAACAGAGTAGGGCTGGCTAATAAGTCCTTAGTTTTGGGGTTATACTCAAGTAAAACTATTTGGCTAATCTATACTTTCATATTTCCAAGTCCTGTTCTTGAAGATCAAGAGGTATAACATTTTATTGGAATGACTGGAATTCTAATGACTTTGGTTTTTAATGTAGATATGTAATTGAATCATATTATTATACATAACAGAAAGCGATGGGTTAGCAGAAGCTTCCCTGGTCGACTTCTCTGGTCGACTTCCCTGGTCGACTTCTCTGGTCGACTTCCCTGGTCGACTTCTCCGGTCTACTTCCCCGGTCGACTTCCCCGGTCGACTTCCCCGGTCGACTTCTCCGGTCTACTTCCCTGGTCGACTTCCCTGGTCGACTTCCCTGGTCGACTTCTCTGGTCTACTTCCCCGGTCGACTTTTCCGGTCGACTTCTCCGGTCTACTTCCCCGGTCGACTTCCCCGGTCGACTTCCCTGGTCTACTTCCCTGGTCTACTCACTTTCTTGCTACAATATACCACTACCACCTACTTTCATGAAATAAACTATCTTGGTCGATAGCTGAGATGACTGCTAGATTGTTATCATTATCAAAGTTCCACTGCACTTTGACAATATAGTAACTAATAACGAATCTGGGTGATATGCTTTGTGAATACGTTATATTGTAGGGTCCTTTCCTCTATCCAACACCTATGGCCTTTTTTCACACTACTGAGCTAAACCGAGCTGAGCTGCATTGACCTGGCCTGGTTACACATCCACCAGAGTTACTGCTGGAACAGATCTGGAAAGACAATGTGAAGAAAGAAAAACAACAAATCTCCAAGCCAGAACAGTATGGGTTAGGCATGTCCTATAGTGTGAATCAGGTACTAGTGTAACGGATGTGAAACGACTAGCTTAGTTAGCGGTGTTCGCGCTAAATAGCGTTTCAATCGGTGACGTCACTTGCTCTGAGACCTTGAAGTAGTAGTTCCCCTTTGCTCTGCAAGGGCCGTGGCTTTTGTGGAGCGATGGGTAACGATGCTTCGAGGGTGACTGTTGTTGATGTGTGCAGAGTGTCCCTGGTTCACGCCCGGGTATGGGCGAGGGGACGGTCTAAAGTTATACTGTTACACTAGCAACCTCAACAAGAGGTTTGGACCTCTTGGTGTAATGGCTAAGGTGTTGGGACTGTCCTACTAAAGCAAATCAAAATACCCCGTTTTACTTTGTCAGTTGCATCAACAGTACTGTGAGCATCAGCCTGTCATTTTCTAACTGAAGACAGGATGGAGTAGACAGAGGGTTTGAAACTGGGGCAGGAAGAGGAGGAGTAGACAGAGGGTTTGTAACTGGGGCAGGAAGAGGAGGAGTGGACAGAGGGTTTGAAACTGGGGCAGGAAGGGGAAGGGGAAGGAGTAGACAGAGGGTTTGAAACTGGGGCAGGAAGGGGAGGAGTAGACAGAGGGTTTGAAACTGGGGCAGGAAGGGGAAGGAGAAGGAGTAGACAGAGGGTTTGAAACTGGGGCAGGAGGGGGAGGAGTAGACAGAGGGTTTGAAACTGGGGCAGGAAGAGGAGGAGTAGACAGAGGGTTTGTAACTGGGGCAGGAAGAGGAGGAGTGGACAGAGGGTTTGAAACTGGGGCAGGAAGGGGAAGGGGAAGGAGTAGACAGAGGGTTTGAAACTGGGGCAGGAAGGGGAGGAGTAGACAGAGGGTTTGAAACTGGGGCAGGAAGGGGAAGGAGAAGGAGTAGACAGAGGGTTTGAAACTGGGGCAGGAGGGGGAGGAGTAGACAGAGGGTTTGAAACTGGGGCAGGAAGGGGAGGAGTAGACAGGAAGGAGAAGGAGTAGACAGAGGGTTTGAAACTGGGGCAGGAAGGGGAGGAGTAGACAGAGGGTTTGAAACTGGGGCAGGAAGGGGAGGAGTAGACAGAGGGTTTGAAACTGGGGCAGGAAGGGGAGGAGTAGACAGAGGGTTTGAAACTGGGGCAGGAAGGGGAGGAGTAGACAGAGGGTTTCAAACTGGGGCAGGAAGGGGAGGAGTAGACAGAGGGTTTGAAACTGGGGCAGGAAGGGGAGGAGTAGACAGAGGGTTTGAAACTGGGGCAGGAAGGGGAAGGGGAAGGAGTAGACAGAGGGTTTGAAACTGGGGCAGGAAGGGGAGGAGTAGACAGAGGGTTTGAAACTGGGGCAGGAAGGGGGAAGGAGTAGACAGAGGGTTTGAAACTGGGGCAGGAAGGGGAGGAGTAGACAGAGGGTTTGAAACTGGGGCAGGAAGGGGAGGAGTCGGCTTGCACAAATATGACATTGAGCCAAGATGGGAAAGAAGAAGAATGTAAGTCAAAACATGTTTTTTATCAAGTCTGCTTCCTGGTATGTAGTATTGCAGAACTTGAGTTGTGTCCCAACTATTGCTGAACTGGAAAGAACTATCCTGATGTTACAAGTTAGTGTTGATGGAATTTATATGAATGACTAGAATATTCCACCCTGAAATCGTATGAAATTGATTAGAATTATGTATAACCATAGTCTGTACAATATGTCTATAACAGTATCTTAAAAACAGACAAGATTCGGTGCCGACCTTGGCTGGAGCCACTGAGAGCACTTCCCAGGGTCTCGGTCTCCCTATCTTGAGGGAGTAAGTCTCTCGGATTCCCCTAATCTTTGTCGGCTGGGTAGCAGGACATTGTGTGCTAATGTTAGTGTGAATGTGTGTGCGTGAGAAGACAGTATAAAATGAATGGTTTTGTACAACAGGCCAGCGCTCTCTCGTCAATAAACTTTCTGACTATTGTAGCTGGGCCTCCGTCTGATTCATTTCAACCAGTTTCTTACAAATTCTGGGTTTCAGGCAGAGTAGTTTAATTGAATTGGGTTTATGAACATTGAGAACATAATAATCGTAACAAGTTAGTAAACCACATGTATGGCAAACAAAGGGATTAGTGTTAAACCAATGGTTAGATTTAGGCTGCAACCCTAAAGTATTGTCTCTGTAGCTTCATGTTATTATGGTTTGGCAGAAATATACAGTGTATTCAATATAGCCCACAGTCATGCTGTCATTGTGACATAGGCCTGGCATTAACTGGTGATGAAATCAGAGCTTTAAAGTTATCTTTAAAGTAAAGTGGAACAGAGGTGGTTCGGCAAACTACTCAAAGTGACTTATAACCTTTCCCGAGACGTGAATACTTGTGTTAGCTTCCCCAAACGAATGCGTAGGCCCTTAGCTCACGTTTCTGATGCGCAGGAGACCGGGATTTGAACCCATGTTAATCTGTCACATACACACTAGACTATGTTGTAGTTGTCCTGCATCCTCATGATAACTCATCTTTGCTGCCCTGAGTTGAACTTGACCATGATTCAACCATCCTAATGATGACGCATGTGTTGGAATGTCCTCTAATTAAATTTAGACCAGCGTTATATATCATATAAGCAGGCAACCAGAACTTACCAATTTAACCTTTCAGCTGCTGAAACTAACGGACAAAACATACACAGGATTTGTTTTGAATCTAAAACATATGAAGAGTCATTGTGACTGTACATTGGTAAAGGTGACATTGTGGACACATTGTTTTGTTAAACTGTTATATTGCAGCACTGTAGCTACATTGTTTTTGTGTATCCATCCCTAAGCACAAGCAGCTACTCCTGTGAAACAGATGTGATACAACGTTTTACTTACCTATCTAAAACAAAGTATAAATCGTAAGCTCCGTGGCAAGACGCTTCTTCTGCACGACAAGACCAAGCAAACAAACTCAGCAGAATTACGCCAGCTGTTACTGCTGTTGACGTCCAGTGGAATTTAGCGCGATGGCGTGTTTTCTCCTTCATTGTCAAGTTCAACCGTGTTGCCATTGTGGGCCGCAAAGTAAACTTCTAAAGAGAAATTACACACGTATTATTCTAGCACATGAACAGCAGGCCTAGTGAGTAAACTAAAAACGATTCGCACATCTGCAACGGTTGAGGAGCAAGATGTCAAAACGTATACAAGCGCAACAATGATATATAGCCTTCTTACAAAATAGAGGAAATAACAGAGCCCATGTCACCGAGAGTATTTCCTAATATCCTATGACCATTTTACACTATCTCTTGTAACCTCAGCAAGTCTCAGCAAGTGTTGGGTCAATTCAATAGCCCATTGCATAAAACTTCCCCGTAGGCTACACGAAGCAGCACACTCCCACGAAAAGTTAGGTTCATTCCAAAAGGCGCATGCGCCTGGTGAAAACAGATGTGGTAAAGTTGAGTGGGTCTCCGGGTGGTCGCAGTGCTGTCAGAGCGCAAGCACACACCCAACAGCTGCTGTAAGGTCTTTCAGAGGTTGGGGAAAAGGGAAAGGCAAAAGGCTATGCACAATTCAATCACCAGAACGTTTCGGCCCATAGTAGCCTAGTGGTTAGAGCATTGGACTAGTAACCGAATGGTTGCAAGTTCAAACCCCCGAGCTGACAAGGTAAAAATCTGTCATTCTGCCCCTGAACAGGCAGTTAACCCACTGTTCCTAGGCCGTCATTGAAAATATGAATTTGTTCTTAAATGACTTGCCTTTCTTAAATAAAGGTTTAACAAAAAATAGTATATTGACAATTATTTAACAAAAGGTCGGTTTAAAGTGGGTGAATATCCTATAATAATTTGCAGCCTAGTCTTTATCTAAAATGCCGTTTTTGGGTGGAAGAGAGTGAGGGCTACCAATTAAATATGAAAACATAGCCTAGGCCTACTGTCGATGCATCTTTTGTTATTCTGAATACAGCACCATCAAAACGAAAACCCAAATCCTGCTGTCACCAGTCCTCTATTTTTTATCCAACCACAGTGGACGGCAAAGATTTTTTTTTATCCAACCACAGTAGCCGGCAAATATTTTTTTTAATCTGACGATGATTTATGAGATTGTAGCCTAAATCATGATTATGAAATAGTAAGTCGTTATTATGAGGCAATGAGTCATTATTATGAGATACTAAGTCATTAGTCTGAGATACTAAGTCATTATTATGAGTTAGTAAGTCATTATGAGATAGTAAGTCATTATTATGAGATAGTAGGTCATTTATAAGAAATAGGGAGTCATTATTATTAAATAGGGTGTCATTATGAAATAGTAAGTCATTATTATGAGATATGTTTAGTTGATCTTTATCACATGAATCCAATGTGCACTTTGCATCAGGCAGTCCTCAACTTTCAAGGTTAACCTTATGTACAGTGCCCACGGAAAGTATTCAGACTCCTTGACTTTCTGCACATTTTGTTACGTTACATCCTTATTCTAAAATTGATTAAAATTGTTGTTTTTTTCTCATCAATGCAACACATAATGACAAAGCAAAAACATGTTTTTAGATTTTTTTTGCTCTTTCACTTTTTTTAAATGAAATAACATTTACATAAGTATTCAGACCCTTTACTCAGTACTTTGTTGAAGCTCCTTTGGCAGCGATTACAGCCTTGAGTCTTCTTGGGTGTGACGCTACAAGCTTGGCACACCTGTATTTAGGGAGTTTCTTCGATTCAGCTCTGCAGATTCTATCAAGCTCTGTCAGGTTGGATGGGGAGTGTTGCTGCATTTTTAGGTTTCTCCAGAGATGTTCGGTCGGGTTTAAGTCCGGGCTCTGGCTGGGCCACTCAAGGACATTGAGACGTGTCCTGTTGGAAGGTTGGTAGGTGAACCTTTGCACCAATCTGAGGTCCTGAGCGCTGTGGAGCAAGTTTTCATCAAGGATCTCTCTGTACTTTGCTCTGTTCATCTTTGACTCGATCCTGACTAGTCTCCCAGTCCCTGCCGCTGAAAAACATCCCCACAGCATGATGCTGCCAACACCACGCTTCACCGTAGGGATGATGCCAGGTTTCCTCCAGACGTGACGCTTGGCATTCAGGCCAAAGAGCTTAATCTTAGTTTCATCAGACCAGAGAATCTTGTTTCTCATGGTCTGTGAGTCTTTAGGTGCCATTTGGCATAATCCAATTGGGTTGTCATGTGCCTTTTACTGAGGAGTGGCTTCCGTCTAGCCACTCTGCCATAAAGGCCTGATTGGTGGAGTGTTGCAGGTTGTCGTTCGGGAAGGTTCTCCCATCTCCAAAGAGGAACTCCAGAACTCTGTCAGAGTGACCATCGGGTTCTTGGTCATCTCCCTGACCAAGGCCCTTCTCCCCCGATTGCTCAGTTTGGCCGGGCAGCCAGCTCTAGGAAGGGTCTTGGTGGTTCCAAACTTCTTCCATTTAAGAATGATGGAGGCCACTGTGTTCTTGGGGACTTTCAAAGCCGCAGACATTTTTTGGTGACCTTCCCCAGATCTTTGCCTCGAAACAATCCTGTTTTGGAGCTCTGTGGACAATTCTTTCGACCTCATGGCTTGGTTTTTGCTCTGACATGCATTGTCAGCTGTGGAACCTTATATAGACAGGTGTGTGCCTTTCCAAATCATGTCCAATCAAGTTGTTGAAACATCTCAAGGATGATCAATGGAAATGGAAATCAATGGAAAACGCTAAATTTCAATTTCAATTTCCTTGCCATGTTGTCGTCTTAGATCTCTCTTTATGTAGTGTCATGTTGTCTCTCTTGTCGGGATGTGTGTTTCGTCCTATATTTATATATATATACATATTTTTAATCCCAGCCCCCGTTCCCGCAGGAGGCCTTTTGCCGTTAGGTAGGCCTTCATTGTAAATAAGAATTTGTTCTTAACTGACTTGCCTAGTTAAATAAAGGTTAAATAATAAATAAAATATATATAGACACTATATACACACTCACTAGACTATATATACACACTATATACACACTCACTAGACTATATATACACACTATATACACACTCACTAGACTATATATACACACTATATACACACTCACTATTTTATTTATTTTATTTAACCTTTATTTAACTAGGCAAGTCTGTTATGAACAAATTCTTATTTACAATGAAGGCCTACCTAACGGCAAAAGGCCTCCTGCGGGGACGGGGGGCCTGGGATAATGTTTTAAAAATAAACACATATTTTTAGGACAAAAAACACATCACAACAAGAGAGACAACACAACACAACACTAGATAAAGAGAGACCTAAGGCAAAAGCATAGTAAGGCGACAACACAGCATGGTAGCATCACAACATAACAATAACATGGTAGCAACACAGCATGGTAGCATCACTACATAACAATAACTTGGTAGCAACACTACATGGTAGCATCACCACATAACAATAACATGGTAGCAACACAGCATGGTAGCATCACAACATAACAATAACATGGTAGCAACACAGCATGGTAGCATCACAACATAACAATAACATGGTAGCAACACTACATGGTAGCATCACAACATACCAATAACATGGTATCAACACAGCATGGTATCATCACAACATAACAATAACATGGTAGCAACACTACATGGTAGCATCACAACATAACAATAACATGGTAGCAACACAGCATGGTAGCATCACAACATAACAATAACTTGGTAGCAACACTACATGGTAGCATCACCACATAACAATAACATGGTAGCAACACAGCATGGTAGAATCACAACATAACAATAACATGGTAGCAACAGCAGCATGGTAGCATCACAACATAACACATGGTAGCAACACTACATGGTAGCATAACACTACATGGTAGCATCACCACATAACAATAACATGGTAGCATCAACACTACATGGTGGCATCACAACATAACAATGGTAACATGGTAGCAACACTACATGGTAGCATGGTATCATCACAACACAAAACATGGTAGCAACACAGCATGGTAGCATCACAACATAACAATAACATGGTAGCAACATACATGGGCATCACTACATAACACTTGGTAGCAACACTACATGGTAGCATCACCACATAACAATAACATGGTAGCAACACAGCATGGTAGAATCACAACATAACAATAACATGGTAGCAACACAGCATGGTAGCATCACAACATCACAATAACATGGTAGCATCACTACATGGTAGCATCACCACATAACAATAACATGGTAGCAACACTACATGGTAGCAGCACAAAACATGGTACAAGCATTATTGGGCACAGACAACAGCACAAAGGTCAAGGATTTAGAGACAGCAATACTTCACACAAAGCAGCCACAACTGTCAATAAGACCTCTGGCTAACAGACCTCTGGCACAGACACATCTGTAGCCATCACAGTATGTTAACAGACCTCTGGCAGAGACACGTCTGTAGCTATCACAGTATGTTAACAGACCTCTGGCAGAGACACGTCTGTAGCTATCACAGTATGTTAACAGACCTCTGGCAGAGTTATGTCTGTAGCCATCACAGTATGTTAACAGACCTCTGGCAGAGACATGTCTGTAGCTATCACAGTATGTTAACAGACCTCTGGCAGAGTTATGTCTGTAGCCATCACAGTATGTTAACAGACCTCTGGCAGAGTTATGTCTGTAGCCATCTCAGTATGTTAACAGACCTCTGCAGCAGACACGTCTGTAGCCATCACAGTATGTTAACAGACCTCTGGCAGAGTTATGTCTGTAGCCATCACAGTATGTTAACAGACCTCTGGCAGAGTTATGTCTGTAGCCATCACAGTATGTTAACAGGCCTCTGGCAGAGTTATGTCTGTAGCCATCACAGTATGTTAACAGACCTCTGGCAGAGTTATGTCTGTAGCCATCACAGTATGTTAACAGACCTCTGGCAGAGTTATGTCTGTAGCCATCTCAGTATGTTAACAGACTTCTGCAGCAGACACGTCTGTAGCCATCACAGTATGTTAACAGACCTCTGGCAGAGATGTGTCTGTAGCCATCACAGTATGTTAACAGACCTCTGCAACAGACTTGCACCTCTAGTAGTCCTCTAACTAGTGATCTCTCTCTCTCTCTCTCTCTCTTACTGTGTGTAGCAGGTAGGCTCATAAAGAGGGGATGTCACTACTTGGCATTTTCCATGACAGAGAGGTACATTCCATGTCTTCTATCTCCTCACCCAGACTGGTCCCAGATCTGTTTGTGCTGTCTTGCTATCAATGACCATAGGAGTTGTAAAGACCCAGACTGGTCCCAGATCTGTTTGTGCTGTCTTGCTATCAATGACCATAGGAGTTGTAAAGACCCAGACTGGTCCCAGATCTGTTTGTGCTGTCTTGCTATCAATGACCATAGGAGTTGTAAAGACCCAGACTGGTCCCAGATCTGTTTGTGCTGTCTTGCTATCAATGACCATAGGAGTTGTAAAGACCCAGACTGGTCGCAGATCTGTTTGTGCTGTCTTGCTATCAATGACCATAGGAGTTGTAAAGACCCAGACTGGTCCCAGATCTGTTTGTGCTGTCTTGCTATCAATGACCATAGGAGTTGTAAAGACCCAGACTGGTCCCAGATCTGTTTGTGCTGTCTTGCTATCAATGACCATAGGAGTTGTAAAGATAGCACAAACAGATCTGGGACCAGTCTATTATACTTAGATCCTTCTGTTTCTGTTGGAAACAAGGCAAATCACACAATTCCGTAGTTTAGGATGAGACACCACAGAATGGAAGTAGAAGAATCCCAGAAATTAGGGATATTCCCAATACCATTACTGGTAGTAACGTGTCATGGGTCTGGCAACTGGCAAGTGACTCTATTGGTACTGTGGCTAGCGATGCACTGTTACATCTCTGACAATTAGACCAAAATGAAAGGAAAGAAATCAGCTATGTAGTGTTTTGCTAGATCAGTTCACCACAACGGTAATTATGTGGCAATGCATTTTCCCTCTTTTGTTTCTGCACAAACACACCGAAACAACAACGTAATTAGCATTAAAAAAATAGTCCTTCCTCATCAAATTGGAATACTGCGGATAACTGCAAAATGCAACAGTATAATTATCTGGTGAATCAAAGTGGAGTTAAATTGTAATTAATGATTGGGAAAGATGTTAATTCTTCTGCATGCTTCTTCGGGTTCCATACATGGTCTACACATCATCCCACAATACATTATAAACGGTGAGGCATCAAAAACAACAAGGCTGCATCCCGACTGGCCTCTTGTTCCGTATATAGTGCACTACGAAGGGAGTAGGGAGCCATTTCGGAAGCACCCCAAGGATGTATTGTTACATTCAAATGATCTCTGATCGGGGTGTTGTATTTGGAAGAAAAAAAATAGTTGTATCTCTGCCGATTCGTTGTGGACTTTAAAGTAACGTTCCTGATTGAAGGTGACAGTTCAAAAGAAAACAAAGTAATTGTTAAAACCACTGAGGTGTTGAACGCCATCAGCAGAACACAATCCATGATGAACCACTAGGGTGTTACTTCAACAGAAGATTCTCAACAGTTATGGAGGAAACCTAAGAACCATGCCATCGACATCAACAGATTATGGAGGAACCCTAAGAACCATGCCATTGACATCAACAGATTATGGAGGAAACCTAAGAACCATGCCATCGACATCAACAGATTATGGAGGAACCCTAAGAACCATGCCATCAACATCAAGAGATTATGGAGGAACCCTAAGAACCATGCCATCGACATCAACATATTATGGAGGAACCCTAAGAACCATGCCATCGACATCAACATCAACAGATTATGGAGGAACCCTAAGAACCATGCCATCGACATCAACATTAACAGATTATGGAGGAACCATAAGAACCATGCCATCGACATCAACAGATTATGGAGGAACCCTAAGAACCATGCCATCGACATCAACAGATTATGGAGGAACCCTAAGAACCATGCCATCGACGTCAACAGATTATGGAGGAACCCTAAGAACCATGCCATTGACGTCAACATCAACAGATTATGGAGGAACCCTAAGAACCATGCCATCGACATCAACAGATTATGGAGGAACCCTAAGAACCATGCCATCGACATCAACAGATTATGATAGAAGGAAGTTGCCCAAAAAATAACAAACAATGTTTGTGTCTTGCACACCCATATGTATACCGTAGATTAGCCTGACCAATCTCTTCACATTGACTGATTCATGATTACGCCATGACTGTGTCTCTGCATTGCTCAAATATCTGAAGTGACTCACAGAATGGTGACTCACCGTTATTTGCCAATGGTGTGTCTATGGTATGCCTATGGGAATGTCTAAGGGAGATGTACCACAATAATTAGAATGTCCAATGGAGATGTACCACAATAATTAGAATGTCCAATGGAGATGTACCACAATAATTAGAATGTCTAAGGGAGATGTACCACAATAATTAGAATGTCTAAGGGAGATGTACCACAATAATTAGAATGTCCATGGTAGATGTACACAATAATTAGAATGTCCAATGGAGATGTACCACAATAATTATAATGTCCATGGTAGATGTACACAATAATTAGAATGTCCATGGTAGATGTACACAATACTTAGAATGTCCAATGGAGATGTACCACAATAATTAGAATGTCCATGGTAGATGTACACAATACTTAGAATGTCCAATGGAGATGTACCACAATAATTAGAATGTCTAAGGGAGATGTACCACAATAATTTGAATGTCCATGGTAGATGTACACAATAATTAGAATGTCCATGGTAGATGTACACAATAATTAGAATGTCCAATGGAGATGTACCACAATAATTAGAATGTCCAATGGAGATGTACCACAATAATTAGAATGTCCATGGTAGATGTACACAATAATTAGAATGTCCAATGGAGATGTACCACAATAATTAGAATGTCCATGGTAGATGTACACAATAATTAGAATGTCCATGGTAGATGTACACAATAATTAGAATGTCCATGGTAGATGTACCACAATAATTAGAATGTCTAAGGGAGATGTACCCAAAGAAGTACAATGTCCAAGGGAGATGTACCACAATAATTAGAATGTCCAATGGAGATGTACCACAATAATTAGAATGTCTAAGGGAGATGTACACAATAATTAGAATGTCTAAGGGAGATGTACCCAAAGAAGTACAATGTCCAAGGGAGATGTACCACAATAATTAGAATGTCCATGGTAGATGTACCACAATAATTAGAATGTCTAAGGGAGATGTACACAATAATTAGAATGTCCATGGTAGATGTACACAATAATTAGAATGTCCAATGGAGATGTACCACAATAATTAGAATGTCCATGGTAGATGTACACAATAATTAGAATGTCAATGGTAGATGTACACAATAATTAGAATGTCCAATGGAGATGTACCACAATAATTAGAATGTCCATGGTAGATGTACACAATAATTAGAATGTCCAATGGAGATGTACCACAATAATTAGAATGTCCATGGTAGATGTACCACAATAATTAGAATGTCCATGGTAGATGTACACAATAATGTCCATGGTAGATGTACCAATAATTAGAATGTCCATGGTAGATGTATGTCCATGGTAGATGTACACAATAATTAGAATGTCCATGGTAGATGTACCACAATAATTAGAATGTCCATGGTAGATGTACCACAATAATTAGAATGTCCAATGGAGATGTACCACAATAATTAGAATGTCCATGGTAGATGTACCACAATAATTAGAATGTCCAATGGAGATGTACCACAATAATTAGAATGTCCAATGGAGATGTACCACAATAATTAGAATGTCTAAGGGAGATGTACCACAATAATTAGAATGCCCATGGTAGATGTACCACAATAATTAGAATGTCCATGGTAGATGTACACAATAATTAGAATGTCCAATGGAGATGTACCACAATAATTAGAATGTCCATGGTAGATGTACACAATAATTAGAATGTCCATGGTAGATGTACACAATAATTAGAATGTCCATGGTAGATGTACCACAATCATTAGAATGTCCATGGTAGATGTACCACAATAATTAGAATGTCCAATGGAGATGTACCACAATAATTAGAATGTCCATGGTAGATGTACCACAATAATTAGAATGTCCAATGGAGATGTACCACAATAATTAGAATGTCCATGGTAGATGTACCACAATAATTAGAATGTCCAATGGAGATGTACCACACTAATTAGAATGTCCAATGGAGATGTACCACAATAATTAGAATGTCCATGGTAGATGTACACAATAATTAGAATGTCTAAGGGAGATGTACCCAAAGAAGTACAATGTCTAAGGGAGATGTACCCAAAGAAGTACAATGTCCAAGGGAGATGTAGCCCAAAAATTTGAATTTCCAAGTGTGATGAATCATTCTAATTGTCACGCCCTGGTCTTAGTATTTTGTGTTTTCTTTATTATTTTGGTCAGGCCAGGGTGTGACATGGGTTACTTATGTGGTATGCTTTGTCTAGGGGTTTTTTATAGGTTATGGGATTGTGGTGTAGTATAGTTGTCTAGAAAAGTCTATGGTTGCCTGGAGTGGTTCTCAATCAGAGGCAGGTGTTTATCGTTGTCTCTGATTGGGAACCATATTTAGGCAGCCATATTCTTTGTGTGTTTCGTGGGTGAATGTTCCTGTCTCTGTGTTTGTTTGCACCAGATAGGGCTGTTTTGGTTTTTGTCAAGTTATGTTTAGTGGTTTGTATTGTTCGTTATTATCTTTATTAAAGCTGTATCGAGATAACCACGCTGCGTTTTGATCCTCTCTTTCAACGGAAGAAAACCTTAACACCAATTCTATCGGTATACAGAGGGGTCTGGAATTATTTGATCCATTGATAAAGATTAACAAAAAAGACTGTAGAAAATAAATAATACAAATATTGTAGGCTTAAAAAAAATACGAATATATATTACTTTATACTTACACTCTTAGAAAAAAGGGTTCCAAAAGGGTTCTTCAGCTGTCGTCAAAGAACCCTTTTTGGTTCCAGGTAGAACTATTTTGGCTTCCATGCATAACCCTCTGTGGAAAGGGTTCTACATGGAACTCAAAAGGGTTCTATCAGGAACCAAAAACCAACATTTCCAGAAAGGACAGAAATGCCAACAGGGGCGGTGTTGTGGTCTACATTCAGAACGACGTTCCTGTAAAGCTTAGAGGATCTAATGTTAAATACTGTTGAAGTAATATGGCTACAGGTTCATCTGCCTCACCTAAAGCCCATTCTGGTGGGAAGATGCTATAGACCATCAAGTGCTAACAGTCAGTATCTGGATAACGTGTCGAATTTGTATTTGTATTTATCAGGGATCCCCATTGGCTGCTGCCAAGGCATGAGCCTTGATATTGCCAACTACTTTAATGATTTTTTTCATTGGCAAGATTAGCAAACATAGGCATGACATGCCAGCAACAAATGCTGACACTACACATCCAAGTATATCTGACCAAATTATGAAAGACAAGCATTGTAATTTTGAATTCCGTAAAGTAAATGTGGAAGAGGTGAAAAAAGTAACAACAATGACAAGCCACCAGGGTCTGACAACTTGGATGGAAAATTACTGAGGATAATAGCGGACAATATTATCACCCCTATTTGTAACATCTTCAATCTAAGCCTACTAGAAAGTGTTTGTCCTCAGGCCTGGAGGGAAGCCAAAGTTATTCCCCTACCTAAGAATAGTAAATCCCCCTAAAATCTAACAGAACATAGAGGGTGTTCTTCAATGGAAGCCTCTCAACCAACAAAATCCAAGAAGAATCAGGAATTCCCCAGGGCAGCTCTCTAGGCCCCTTACTTTTTTCAATCTTTACTAATGACATGCCACTGACTTTGAATAAAGCCAGTGTGTCTGTGTATACAGATGACTCAACACTATATACTTCAGCTACAACAGTGAGTGAAATCACTGCAACACTTAACAAAGAGCTGCAGTTGGTTTTAAAGGAACAAGGAACAAGTTAGCATTGTATTTGGAACAAATCATTGTTGAAATTGAGCAAGTTGAAGAGACTCAACTGTTTGTAGTAACCCTGGATTCTAAACTGTCAATATCAAAACATGTTGACACAACAATAGCTAAAAAGGGGATAAGTCTGTCCATAATAAAGCGCTGCTCTGTCTTCTTAACAATACTATCAATAAGGCAGGTCCTACAGGCCCTAGTTTCTAGCTTCTTAACAACACTATCAACAAGGCAGGTCCTACAGGCCCTAGTTTCTACCTTCTTATTATCAACACTATCAATAAGGCAGGTCCTACAGGCCCTAGTTTCTACCTTCTTAACAACACTATCAACAAGGCAGGTCCTACAGGCCCTAGTTTCTACCTTCTTAACAACACTATCAACAAGGCAGGTCCTACAGTCCCTAGTTTCTACCTTCTTAACAGCCCTATCAACAAGGCAGGTCCTACAGGTCCTAGTTTCTACCTTCTTAACATCACTATCAACAAGGCAGGTCCTACAGGCCCTAGTTTCTACCTTCATAACAACACTATCAACAAGGCAGGTCCTACAGGCCCTAGTTTCTACCTTCTTAACAACACTATCAACAAGGCAGGTCCTACAGGCCCTAGTTTCTACCTTCTTAACAACACTATCAACAAGGCAGGTCCTACAGGCCCTAGTTTCTACCTTATTAACAGCACTATCAACAAGGCAGGTCCTACAGGCCCTAGTTTCTACCTTCTTAACAACACTATCACCAAGGCAGGTCCTACAGGTCCTAGTTTTGTCGCATCTGGACTACTGTTCAGTCGTGTGGTCAGGTGCCACAAAGAGGGACTTAGGAAAATTGCAATAGGCTCAAAACAGGTCAGCATGGCTGGCCCTTCGATGTACAGAAAGAGCTAACATTAATAATATGAATGTCAATCTCTCCTGGCTCAAAGTGGAGGAGAGATTGACTTCATCACTACTATATGTGAGAGGTATTGACATGTTGAATGCACCGAGCTGTCTGTTTGAACTACTGGCACACAGCTCAGACACCCATACATACCCCACAAGACATGTCACCAGGGGTCTATTTAAACTACTAGTAAACAGCTCAGACACCCATGCAGACCACACAAGACATGCCACCAGAGGTCTCTTCACAGTCCCCAAGTCAAGAACAGACTATGGGAGGTGCACTGTACTACATAAAGCCATGACTATATGGAACTCTATTCCACAGTACTACATAGAGCCATGACTACATGGAACTCTATTCCACAGTACTACATATAGCCATGACTACATGGAACTCTATTCCACATCAGGTAACTGATGCAAACAGTAGAATCTCAGATTTAAAAAAAAAACAGATACAAATACACCTCATGGAACAGCGGGGACTGTGAAGCAACACAAATATAGACACAAGCATAAAAAAACACACAATAACATACCCACTATACACACATGTATACATGGGTTTTGTGTTATAGATATATGGTAGTAGATTAGAGGCCTGAGGGCACACATTTAATAAGTTGTGAAATTTGGTATGAAAAAAATATTATGTTTTTAAAATGTATAACTGCCTTAATTTTGAAGAAAATGTACTCATAACTCCTTTCTATGCTCACCAACATTTTTATCAGTTTCTCTGAATTGCCTTGTGAAAGCATAGCGCTGTAAGATCGTATTTTATAACTTAGCTAGTCATGTTGGCAATAGAACAAGCTTTCAAATGATGCCCACCTGACCCAGACGGCGATTTAAAATGGTCAGTTTCCGGATTGCGTAAACAACAACAGTAATTGTGTAATGTCAGTGACGCAGGGTTGTGTTCCTAACAAAACATCTACAAGTGTGCTTGCTCTAGTTCCTCAACGGCACAGGAGAGCTCAAAATAACACCTTACAGTTAGACTCTTCTTTGAGTCATAAACGTGCATTGAAATTGCTTAGGAACTGTGCAACTTTGTGTCAATGTGGCCACTTCGAGACACCTGTTTAGTCCTCTCACTCAAACCCTTGTCATTTTCTCCTGTTATGTTGCACCTACCCCACCTTTTCCAGGAGCAACCTTATCATGCTACTTACTGAATGTCTCCAGAGTATTTTCAGATTTTGTTATCAACAAATGCAGCAAAAAAGTAGAGTAAATGTAAAATGCAAATAAAATCAACAGTGAAATGTTTGGATTCAGGTGAACTGTTGTTGACTTTGGTCTAATCATTTTTTTTCTCTCTCAATAATCTCCAAACTGTTCCCTTTCAATTGCTACTATAGTTATGCATTTCAAATTCCTTCTGAAATAAACGTTTTAAATTTAGCCCTATTCCCACGAGTGGAAAGAGTTAACAAGGGCCCCAGGACCAGTGGAAGCAAAATAGCCCCATGACATCAAAGACCTACCATCGTATTTTACAGTGAGGTATTTTCTACATAGGCATTGTTATATCGAAGACCACTGGTGTACTTGGCCAAAGAGCTCTATCTTCACCATACATAGCACCACCTGGAGTTTGGTAAATGACATTGGCAAATAAAAAATAAAAAAAATAGTATATTTCACATGCGCCGGATACAAACGGGTGTAGACTTTATCGAGTTAAAAAAAATATTCTAATTACAAATAAAATAAAATAAATTAAAGTTGGGTTGGCACTTTACGCCATCTTTTCTTTTTCACTTGGATTGGAACCGGTGCGATAGTCACATGACACAACAAACTAGAGGTGATTGGCCACGCACACCTGCAGTAGGACCCACACAGGCAGTAGGACCCACACAGGCAGTAGGACCCACACAGGCAGTAGGACCCACACAGGCAGTAGGACCCACACAAGCAGTAGGACCCACACAGGCAGTGGGACCCACACCTGCAGTAGGACCCACACAGGCAGTAGGACCCACACCTGCAGTAGGACCCACACAGGCAGTAGGACCCACACAGGCAGTAGGACCCACACAGGCAGTAGGACCCACACAGGCAGTAGGACCCACACAGGCAGTAGGACCCACACAGGCAGTAGGACCCACACAGGCAGTAGGACCCACACAAGCAGTAGGACCCACACAGGCAGTGGGACCCACACCTGCAGTAGGACCCACACAGGCAGTAGGACCCACACCTGCAGTAGGACCCACACAGGCAGTAGGACCCACACAGGCAGTAGGACCCACACAGGCAGTAGGACCCACACAGGCAGTAGGACCCACACAGGCAGTAGGACCCACACAGGCAGTAGGACCCACACAAGCAGTAGGACCCACACAGGCAGTGGGACCCACACCTGCAGTAGGACCCACACAGGCAGTAGGACCCACACCTGCAGTAGGACCCACACAGGCAGTAGGACCCACACAGGCAGTAGGACCCACACAGGCAGTAGGACCCACACAGGCAGTAGGACCCACACAGGCAGTAGGACCCACACCTGCTGTAGGACCCACACAGGCAGTAGGACCCACACAGGCAGTAGGACCCACACAGGCAGTGGGTTTGTCCTTCAAAAAACAACAACAACTAATTATCGATAATTGGAGAGGCGTCGTTAAAATCAAGCTGCCTCAATAAAAGAGAACCAACGGAAATATTAGTCTCAATAACAGTGAATCATCGTCCACTAATTACGTCTATACCTCATCGTTACCACAATAACTGTTATTTTAGCTTGCTTTCCAGAAAAGCATTGTTTGTCACGAGTGACATCCCTGTAGTTGATATTGAGTGTGTTGCCCAGATATGAACAGTATCTATCAATCAGGAGACCGTGTGCGTCAAGTCAAACAGAACACAGGAAGCGTGTGACTGTACATGTGGTGTTTTGCATGTATGCTCATGTATGCTCGTGTATGCTCATGTATGCTCGTGTATGCTCATGTATGCTCGTGTATGCTCATGTATGCTCATGTATGCTCATGTATGCGCGTGTATGCTCATGTATGCCCATGTATGCCCATGTATGCTCATGTATGCTCGTGTTTGCTCATGTATGCTCATGTATGCTCATGTATGCTCATGTATGCTCATGTATGCTTGTGTATGCTTGTGTATGCTCATGTATGCTCATGTATGCTCATGTATGCTCATGTATGCTTGTGTATGCTTGTGTATGCTTGTGTATGCTCGTGTATGCTCGTGTATGCTTGTGTATGCTGGTGTACGCTCATGTATGCTCATGTATGCTTGTGTATGCTCGTGTTTTCTATGTAGCATCCACTGTATGTCAGAGGTTTTCTGACCCCAAAAGTGTCATCAGTACCATGCCATTGAATGTCCTTATCCACCTATACTGTAAGGCTCAACTTCTAATTCAAAATATAAGCA
>NC_092176.1:40419983-40422483 GCF_045791955.1 Oncorhynchus clarkii lewisi | reverse complement strand
AGGTTGTTGTAGGCTGGTTGGACAGTCACAGATGTAGGTTGTTGTAGGCTGGTTCAACAGTCACAGATTAGGTTGTTGTAGGTTGGTTCAACAGTCACAGATGTAGGCTGGTTGAACAGTCACAGATTAGGTTGTTGTAGGCTGGTTGGACAGTCACAGATGTAGGTTGTTGTAGGCTGGTTGGACAGTCACAGATGTAGGTTGTTGTAGGCTGGTTCAACAGTCACAGATTAGGTTGTTGTAGGTTGGTTCAACAGTCACAGATGTAGGCTGGTTGAACAGTCACAGATTAGGTTGTTGTAGGCTGGTTGGACAGTCACAGATGTAGGTTGTTGTAGGCTGGTTGGACAGTCACAGATGTAGGTTGTTGTAGGCTGGTTCAACAGTCACAGATTAGGTTGTTGTAGGTTGGTTCAACAGTCACAGATGTAGGCTGGTTGAACAGTCACAGATTAGGTTGTTGTAGGCTGGTTGAACAGTCACAGATGTAGGTTGTTGTAGGCTGGTTGAACAGTCACAGATTAGGTTGTTGTAGGCTGGTTGAACAGTCACAGATTAGGTTGTTGTAGGCTGGTTGAACAGTCACAGATTAGGTTGTTGTAGGCTGGTTGAACAGTCACAGATGTAGGTTGTTGTAGGCTGGTTCAACAGTCACAGAGGGAGTCAAACCTATCTTCTCCTCTCACTTTTTAATGCCGTCACCATATTGTCATGTTGCAACAATGGAAGACAAAGAGTTAAGTCAGAAGCAGATTGAATCATTTCTTGCTTCCCTGTTCACATGGGATTAACATTGGTTGAGTCCAGAATCAACATTGTTCTCACGTTTTCATCATACTACATGAAATTGCATTAAGGGGCTTTTTGATTAAGGGGGAATTTTGCCCTCGCTACAGACGACTTTATCGGTTCCCCAATACAGGACTAGTAAAGGTCCTGTGCAGTACATTGGTGAGAAAACATCCGTTTTGTTTTTCAGGGAGAGCTGCAGCACCCTAGACAGCATTACCTCCTCTGCGGCCATGGCAGTAGTGTTATGAATTCCATGCTGGTGACTGTTATCAGACCTGAGAGTCTGGGAGGTAGCATTAACCTGCTTCTCCAACTCTCTCTGACCTGAGAGTCTAGGAGGTACCATTAACCACTTTAACTATGCCACTTTGTTTACATACTCATCTCATATGTATATACTGTACTCGATACAATCTACTGTATCTGCCTATGCTGCTCTGTACCATCACTCATTCATATATCCTTATGTACATATTCTTTATCCCCTCACACTGTGTACAAGACAGTAGTTTTGGAATTGTTAGTTAGATTACTTGTTGGTTATTACTGCATTGTCGGAACTAGAAGCACAAGCATTTCGCTACACTCGCATTAACATCTGCTAACCATGTGTATGTGACAAATAAAATTTGATTTGATTTGATTTGATTTGAACCTGCTTCTCCAACTCTCTCTGACCTGAGAGTCTAGGAAGTAGCATTAACCTACTTATCCAACTGTCTCTGACCTGAGAGATACAATGTAAACAAAAATTGGACAATGATCTGATCTGATTTGAGTTGAATAGAATCATTACTGTGGAATTCTACTTTGTTATGTACTTAGTCCCATATGCACGGTCCTCATCTCTCGGTGTCCCTCAGCCACCAGCTAAAAACACTTGAATAAATAACCTCTCCAAAAACTTATTCGTAAAGTCAAATCTGTCATGAATGAAAATGAAAATGAAATCTCTCTCTCTCTCTCTCTCTCTCTCTCTCATTCTCTCCCTCATCTCTCTCTCTCATTCTCTATTATGTCTATTTACAGTGTTATAACAATGTCCTAATATGGGTTGTATTCTCCCAATAGATATGGGAGAATATCAAAATTGGATTTGTTTTCGAATTCTTTGTGGATCTGTGTAATCTTAGGGAAATATGTGTCTCTAATATGGTCATACATTTGGCAGGAGGTTAGGAAGTGCAGCTCAGTTTCCACCTCATTTTGTGGGCAGTGTGCACATAGCCTGTCTTCTCTTGAGAGCCAGGTCTACCTACGGCGGGCTTTCTCAATAGCAAGGCTATGCTCACTGAATCTGTACATAGTCAAAGCATTCCTTCATTTTGGGTCAGTCACAGTGATCAGGTATTCTGCCACTGTGTACTCTCTGTTTAGGGCCAAATAGCATTCTAGTTTGCTCTGTTTTTTTGTTAATTCTTTCCAACGTGCCAAGTAATTATCTTTTTGTTTTCTCATGATTTGGTTGGGTCTAATTGTGTTGCTGTCCTGGGGCTCTGTGGGGTGTGTTTGTGTTTGTGAACAGAGCCCCAGGACCAGCTTGCTTAGGGGACTCTTCTCCAGGTTCATCTCTCTGTAGGTGATGGCTTTGTTACGGAAGGTTTGGCACTTCCTTTTAGGTTTATCTCTCTCTCCCTCTCCCTCTCTCTCCCTCTTTCTTTCTCTCTCCCTCTATTCCTGGTCTCCTACTTTATCCTCTCTATATGCT
>NC_092176.1:40402483-40417483 GCF_045791955.1 Oncorhynchus clarkii lewisi | reverse complement strand
ATGGTAATGAAGAGTGATTGTATATATATGATAGGATGGTACTGAGAGTGATGGTATATATATGATAGGATGGTATTGAGAGTGATGGTATATATATGATAGGATGGTATTGAGAGTGATGGTATATATATGATAGGATGGTATTGAGAGTGATTGTATATGACTGATAGGATGGTATTGAGAGTGATGGTATATATATGATAGGATGGTATTGAGAGTGATGGTATATATATGATAGGATGGTATTGAGAGTGATGGTATATATATATTAGGATGGTATTGAGAGTGATGGTATATATATGATAGGATGGTATTGAGAGTGATGGTATATGTATGATAGGATGGTACTGAGAGTGATGGTATATATATGATAGGATGGTATTGAGAGTGATTGTATATATGATAGGATGGTATTGAGAGTGATGGTATATATATGATAGGATGGTAATGAAGAGTGATTGTATATATATGATAGGATGGTACTGAGAGTGATGGTATATATATGATAGGATGGTATTGAGAGTGATGGTATATATATGATAGGATGGTATTGAGAGTGATTGTATATATGATAGGATGGTATTGAGAGTGATGGTATATATATGATAGGATGGTATTGAGAGTGATGGTATATATATGATAGGATGGTATTGAGAGTGATTGTATATGTCTGATAGGATGGTATTGAGAGTGATGGTATATATATGATAGGATGGTATTGAGAGTGATGGTAAATATATGATAGGATGGTATTGAGAGTGATGGTATATATATGATAGGATGGTATTGAGAGTGATGGTATATATATGCTAGGATGGTATTGATAGTGATGGTATATGTATGATAGGATGGTACTGAGAGTGATGGTATATGTATGATAGGATGGTATTGCGAGTGATTGTATATATATGATAGGATGGTACTGAGAGTGATGGTATATATATGATAGGATGGTATTGAGAGTGATGGTATATATATGATAGGATGGTATTGAGAGTGATTGTATATATATGATAGGACGGTACTGAGAGTGATGGTATATATATGATAGGATGGTATTGAGAGTGATGGTATATATATGATAGGATGGTATTGAGAGTGATTGTATATGTCTGATAGGATGGTATTGAGAGTGATGGTATATATATGATAGGATGGTATTGAGAGTGATGGTATATATATGATAGGATGGTATTGAGAGTGATGGTATATATATGATAGGATGGTATTGAGAGTGATGGTATATATATGATAGGATGGTATTGAGAGTGATGGTATATGTATGATAGGATGGTACTGAGAGTGATGGTATATGTATGATAGGATGGTATTGAGAGTGATTGTATATATATGATAGGATGGTACTGAGAGTGATGGTATATACTGTATATGATAGGATGGTATTGAGAGTGATGGTATATATATGATAGGATGGTATTGAGAGTGATTGTATATATATGATAGGATGGTATTGAGAGTGATGGTATATATATGATAGGATGGTATTGAGAGTGATGGTATATATATGATAGGATGGTATTGAGAGTGATTGTATATATATGATAGGATGGTATTGAGAGTGATTGTATATATATGATAGGATGGTATTGAGAGTGATGGTATATATATGATAGGATGGTATTGAGAGTGATTGTATATATATGATAGGATTGTATTGAGAGTGATTGTATATATATGATAGGATGGTATTGAGAGTGATTGTATATATATGATAGGATGGTATTGAGAGTGATGGTATATATATGATAGGATGGTATTGAGAGTGATGGTATATATATGATAGGATGGTATTGAGAGTGATTGTATATATATGATAGGATGGTATTGAGAGTGATTGTATATATATGATAGGATGGTATTGAGAGTGATGGTATATATATGATAGGATGGTATTGAGAGTGATGGTATATATATGATAGGATGGTATTGAGAGTGATGGTATATATATGATAGGATGGTATTGAGAGTGATTGTATATATATGATAGGATGGTATTGAGAGTGATTGTATACACTGAGCTTTCGGAAGGTTTTCAGAACCTTTTACTTTTTCCACGTTCTGTTACGTTACAGCCTTATTCTAAAATTGAAAAATAAAAATACAATCTCAGCAATCTACACAAAATAGCCCATAATGATGAAGGAAAAACACATTAAAAAAAAAACTTTTTTTGCTAATTTATTAAAAATATAAACATTTACATAATTGTTTACATAAGTATTCAGACCCTTTGCTGTAAGACTCAAAATTGAGCTCAGGTGCATCCTGTTTCCATTGATCATCCTAGAGATGTTTCTACAACTTGATTGGAGTCCACCTGTGGTAAATTCAATTGATTGGACATGATTTAGAAAGGCACACACCTGTCTATTTACGGTCCCACAGTGGACAGTGCATGTCAGGGAAAAACCAAGCCATGAGGTTTGAAGGAATTTTCCGTAGAGCTCCGAGACACGAATGTGTTGAGGCACAGATCTGGGAAAGGGTACGAAAAATATTTCTGCAGCATTGAAGGTCCCCAAGAACACTGTGGCCTCCATCATTCTTAAATGGAAGAAGAGTGGAATCTCCAAGACTCTTTCTAGAGCTGGCCGGCCAAACTGAGCAATCAGGGTGAGAAGGGCTTTGGTCAGAGAGGTGACCAAGAACCCGATGGTCACTCTGACAGCTCTAGAGTTCCTCTGCTGAGATGGGAGAACCTCTCCAGAAGGACAACCATCTCTGTAGCACTCCACCAATCAGGCCTTTATGGTAGAGTGGCCAGATGGAAGCCACTCCTCAGTAAAAGGCACATGACAGTCCGCTTGGAGTTTGCCAAAAGGCACCTAAAGGTCTCAAACCATGAGAAACAAGATTCTCTGGTCTGATGAAACCAAGATTGAACTCTTTGGCCTGAATGCCAAGCGTCACGTCTGTAGGAAACCTGGCACCATCCCTACAGTAAAGCAAGGTAGTGGCAGCATCATGCTGTGAGGCAGTTTTTCAGTGGCAGGGACTGGGAGACTAGTCAGGATCGAGGGAAAGATGAATGGAGCAAAGTACAGCGAGATCCTTGATGGAAACCTGCTTCAAAGCGCTCAGGACCTCAGACTGTGGAGAAGGTTCATATTCCAACGTAGAGGAAGATGGAGACAGAGGGAGAGGGAGAAAAGCGGGGTGAGAGAGTTAGAGAATTGCAAGAGCACAACCATTGTGACTCGCCAGCTGAACATTATGACTCGCCAGCTGAAGTTAAATCAAAGTGGGAGCCGGTTCAAATGGCTGTCTTCACATCGTTCTGAGGGCTAAACGATGACACGGGATGATTGGAGTAGGGGCCTTAGTTTACAGTTTGGTGATTGTTACCCAGGCAGAGCCTCATCCCTCGAGGGGAAACACACTTTCAAAGAAGGAAGGCAAGTCAATGAGACATAGGGTGTGTCCCAATGTGTACTATATATATATATATATAGCCATATAGTGCACTACGTAGGGCTCTGGTCAGACGTAGTGAGCTATGTAGGGTATAGGGTGCCATCTGGGATATACCTTGCTGTTTGTTAATGCGCAACAAATAATCTGGATCTGATAACGACCCCCCCCCCCACCCCCCTCCTCTCCCTGTCCAATCTCTATCCTGCTTCCTGCCCCAGTTCAGAGTGCCTGAGGCAGACTAGAGAGAGGAGAACATTTGCCCTGTTTAGCGTTCATCTTGGGGATGGTTCTTCTTCATCTTGTCATGATGTTCTTTAGACTTCTGCATGGATTTTCCAAACACTGAAAAACATTTTTTTTCTTCTCCTCCCAGTCAGGTGGTTTTGGTGGTTCATAAAGACAGATACCGTTGATCCTAAAGAAACGACCCAAGGGGGAGTAAACTTTGAACTCTTATGTGCGTTTTATGGAAATATGTGCATGAAAGATTGAAGTATGCAACTATGTACAGTATGGAACTCTATTAGGAGGTCGTAGCACGTCGATAAGTTGAGTCCCACATGGTACGTTTGATCATGTGACCTTCATTTGGCCATGAGCATCTGGCTTGGCATCTGTTGGTAGTATGTCACTGTAAAAAACGGGTTTTCCTAAAAGGGTCTTTTCTATCAATAGAACAATCTCTGAAACAACTGTTGGCTGTATTGATGACATCATTGTTTAAAGGGATAGTCCACATTTTTCAAAAAGCTCGAGTTGTTTTCCCCGACTCACATGTACCTGGGGTGTTAGCAGGTTATTTTGATGGTTATTTTAGGTGGTTATTTTGCAACATCAATAACCTTCTGCCTTTTGAGCATGTAGCAATGCTGGTGGAAACAGATTCCGTTCATTGTGTTTTTTTTTTTTTTGCTGTCTTACTAAGAGGTGCCAAGATGAGGAACGTAGTATGACTTGAGCTGGAACTGTTGGTGCCCTTGAACGGTCTAGACACCAGAACACCTTTACCCAGAAGCACTGAGAACCTTAAAGAGGAGGCCCTTAAGGTCTGGGGTGGCCAAGACCTAAGGGCCTCTTATTCATCCATCTGTCATGTATCACAGTTTCCCTCATAGAAGCCTGAATATATTGTATCCCTTGAATCGATGGAGAAAAATTACCATCTCCCCCTTTGCTTCTTTAATAGTACCTAAGCAGTCACACATGAGTTCACACGCTGGCATAACTCCTCAGTCAACTTGACAAGCTTGCCGCCACACATTTCCTCTGACGACCTGGAGTATGTACCGCATGTGACAAAGCTCTCAAAGCTCTCGGTCGGACGAGAATGGGACGGGGGGCTCTCGTCACTCCTCCTGACAGCTGCCATTTTCAGTCCTGAGCTGGGCCCCCCCCCCCTATTCCCTCCACTCCCCCCGCTTTCTACCGCTCAGGTTTTCAGGAGGCAGAGCACAGCGAGAGGAAAGGAGACCGTGTCACCAGCGATTAGTGACAAAGGATAGAAGCGTAGGAGGTTTTCACCCTCACTGGAGGTGATAGTTGAGAACACACACACACACACACACACACACACATACACACACTCTGAAGTTTTAGAGGAGTTTGAGTGCGAGTGTTGTGGAGAAGCTGTGCATTCACCCTCTTTTTTTGTTATCGCTTTGGTGCAATTTTTAACAAGTACGTATGTATGTACAACAACACACAATCATACGGTCACTTTTTCACCAAACTGAATCAGTGTTTCATCTAGAAATACATGTTTCACATTGCGAGACATGTTCCAATAAAGTGACATATTTGTATTTATTTATTTACAAAGTTATTGTTTTTCACAATACAATGCTCACATTACTTTAGATATGATTGTCTTTTCATTTGTTACAGTACATGTTTACTACTTTCTTAAATCTGACTGCTCTTGACTGATTATCACCTAACTGTTTGGCAAACCTATTTATTTTAAACCAGTTTGTCTACTAAATGTTTTGAGAACTACATAATGAAAGTGTACACTACCAGTCAAAAGTTTTACAACACTTACTCATTCAAGGGTTTTTCTTAATTTTTTACTATTTTATACATTGTGGAATAATAGTAAAGACATCTAAACTATGAAATGACACATATGGAATCATGTAGTAACCAAAAAAGTGTATTGATGCCTTGATGACAGTTTTGCACCAGCTTCACCTGGAAATCTTTTCCAACAGTCTTGAAGGAGTTCCCACATATGCTGAGCACTTGTTGGCTGCTTTTCCTTCACTCTGCGGTCCAACGTATCCCAAACCATCTCAATTGGGTTGAGGTTGGGTGATTGTGGAGGCCAGGTCATCTGATGCAACACTTCATCACTCTCCTTCTTGGTTTGTTTGTTTAAAAAAAAAAAAACTACATGATTCCATATGTGTTATTTCATAGTTTTGATGTCTTCGCTATTATTCTACATTGTAGAAAATAGTTAAAATAAAGAAAAACCCTTGAATGAGTAGGTGTTGTAAAACCTTTGGCCGGTAGTATATGTCTGTAAAGTAAAAACATATAATGTATGATATACACTGATGAATATTATGATTTAACTTCACAGTAAATTTTAAAAAATGTATGGATATTGACAAGATCAGAGAAGTGCTGTGTGTAACAAATGAATCCCCTATACAGTAAGAATTGATCCAAAATGAAGTTCACACTGCTTTACTGAAATTGCATTGACAAGTACAGTATTGTAATACCGTAACACTATACAATAAAATGCAATACTGTCACGTTCTGACCTTGGTTCCTTTATTATGTCTTTGTGTTATTATGGTCAGGGCGTGAGTTGGGGTGGGTAGTCTATGTTCATTTTTCAATGTTGTATTTCTGTCTTTGGCCTGGTATGGTTCTTATTCAGAGGCAGGTGTCGATCGTTGTCTCTGATTGAGAATCATACTTAGGTAGCCTGTTTTCCCCATTTTGGTTGTGGGTGATTGTTTTCTGTCTCTGTGTCTTCACCAGACAGAACTGTTTCGTTTTTTTGTTCCTGTCTTTCACTTTGTTATTTTGTATTTTCGTGTTCAGTGGCTTCTCATTAAAAATGACGAACACTTACCACGCTGCATTTTGGTCCTCCTCTCCTTCCACCAACGACGCCGAAAATCGTTACAAATACATTATTACAATACAATACTATAAAATAAAATACATTATTACAATACTATACTATAAAATAAAATACATTATTACAATACTATACTATAAAATAAAATACATTATTACAATACTATAAAATGCAGTGCGTTATTACAATACAATTCTATGAATACAATACATTATTACAATACAAAACTATAAAATACAATACAATATTGCAACACAATACAATACTATAAAAAACAACACATTATTAAAATACAATACTATACAATACAATACACTATCACAACACAATACAGTAAAATGCAATACATAATTATAATACAATACTATAAATACAATACATTATTACAATACAATACCATAAAATACATTACATTATTACGATGCAATACTATAAAATGCAATACATTTTTCCAATACAGGAAGATGTGGAAGATGTATGATTTCAATCCAGACCTACAGTATGTCAGGCTCAATCCAGACCTACAGTCTGTCAGGCTCAATCCAGACCTACAGTATGTCAGGCTCAATCCAGACCTACAGTATGTCAGGCTCAATCCAGACCTACAGTATGTCAGGCTCAATCCAGACCTACAGTATGTCAGGCTCAATCCAGACCTACAGTATGTCAGGCTCAATCCAGACCTACAGTATGTCAGGCTCAATCCAGATCTACAGTATGTCAGGCTCAATCCAGACCTACAGTATGTCAAGCTCAATCCAGACCTACAGTATGTCAGGCTCAATCCAGACCTACAGTATGTCAGGCTCAATCCAGACCTACAGTATGTCAGGCTCAATCCAGACCTACAGTATGTCAGGCTCAATCCAGACCTACAGTATGTCAGGCTCAATCCAGACCTACAGTATGTCAGGCTCAATCCAGATCTACAGTATGTCAGGCTCAATCCAGACCTACAGTATGTCAAGCTCAATCCAGACCTACAGTATGTCAAGCTCAATCCAGACCTACAGTATGTCAGGCTCAATCCAGACCTACAGTATGTCAGGCTCAATCCAGACCTACAGTATGTCAGGCTCAATCCAGACCTACAGTATGTCAGGCTCAATCCAGACCTACAGTATGTCAGGCTCAATCCAGATCTACAGTATGTCAGGCTCAATCCAGACCTACAGTATGTCAAGCTCAATCCAGACCTACAGTATGTCAGGCTCAATCCAGACCTACAGTATGTCAGGCTCAATCCAGACCTACAGTATGTCAGGCTCAATCCAGACCTATAGTCTGTCAGGCTCAATCCAGACCTACAGTATGTCATGCTCAATCCAGACCTACAGTATGTCAGGCTCAATCCAGATCTACAGTATGTCAGGCTCAATCCAGATCTACAGTATGTCAGGCTCAATCCAGATCTACAGTATGTCAGGCTCAATCCATATCTACAGTATGTCAGGCTCAATCCAGACCTACAGTATGTCAGGCTCAATCCAGACCTACAGTATGTCAGGCTCAATCCATATCTACAGTATGTCAGGCTCAATCCAGATCTACAGTATGTCAGGCTCAATCCAGATCTACAGTATGTCAGGCTCAATCCAGATCTACATTATGTCAGGCTCAATCCAGACCTACAGTATGTCAGGCTCAATCCAGACCTACAGTCTGTCAGGCTCAATCCAGACCTACAGTATGTCAGGCTCAATCCAGACCTACAGTATGTCAGGCTCAATCCAGACCTACAGTATGTCAGGCTCAATCCAGACCTACAGTATGTCAGGCTCAATCCAGACCTACAGTATGTCAGGCTCAATCCAGACCTACAGTATTTCAGGCTCAATCCAGATCTACAGTATGTCAGGCTCAATCCAGACCTACAGTACGTCAAGCTCAATCCAGACCTACAGTATGTCAGGCTCAATCCAGACCTACAGTATGTCAGGCTCAATCCAGACCTACAGTATGTCAGGCTCAATCCAGACCTATAGTCTGTCAGGCTCAATCCAGACCTACAGTATGTCATGCTCAATCCAGACCTACAGTATGTCAGGCTCAATCCAGATCTACAGTATGTCAGGCTCAATCCAGATCTACAGTATGTCAGGCTCAATCCAGACCTACAGTATGTCAAGCTCAATCCAGACCTACAGTATGTCAGGCTCAATCCAGACCTACAGTATGTCAGGCTCAAACCAGACCTACAGTATGTCAGGCTCAATCCAGACCTATAGTCTGTCAGGCTCAATCCAAACCTACAGTATGTCATGCTCAATCCAGACCTACAGTATGTCAGGCTCAATCCAGATCTACAGTATGTCAGGCTCAATCCAGATCTACAGTATGTCAGGCTCAATCCAGATCTACAGTATGTCAGGCTCAATCCATATCTACAGTATGTCAGGCTCAATCCAGACCTACAGTATGTCAGGCTCAATCCAGACCTACAGTATGTCAGGCTCAATCCATATCTACAGTATGTCAGGCTCAATCCAGATCTACAGTATGTCAGGCTCAATCCAGATCTACAGTATGTCAGGCTCAATCCAGATCTACATTATGTCAGGCTCAATCCAGATCTACAGTATGTCAGGCTCAATCCAGATCTACAGTATGTCAGGCTCAATCCAGACCTAGAGTATGTCAGGCTCAATCCAGATCTACAATATGTCAGGCTCAATCCAGATCTACAGTATGTCAGGCTCAATCCAAATCTACAGTATGTCAGGCTCAATCCAGATCTACATTATGTCAGGCTCAATCCAGATCTACAGTATGTCAGGCTCAATCCAGATCTACAGTATGTCAGGCTCAATCCAGACCTACAGTATGTCAAGCTCAATCCAGATCTACAATATGTCAGGCTCAATCCAGATCTACAGTATGTCAGGCTCAATCCAGATCTACAGTATGTCAGGCTCAATCCAGATCTAGAGTACGTCAGGCTCAATCCATATCTACAGTATGTCAGGCTCAATCCAGACCTACAGTATGTCAGGCTCAATCCAGATCTACAGTATGTCAGGCTCAATCCAGATCTACAGTATGTCAGGCTCAATCCATATCTACAGTATGTCAGGCTCAATCCAGACCTACAGTATGTCAGGCTCAATCCAGATCTACAGTATGTCAGGCTCAATCCAGATCTACAGTATGTCAGGCTCAATCCAGATCTGCAGTATGTCAGGCTCAATCCAGATCTACAGTATGTCAGGCTCAATCCAGATCTACATTATGTCAGGCTCAATCCAGATCTACAGTATGTCAGGCTCAATCCATATCTACAGTATGTCAGGCTCAATCCAGACCTACAGTATGTCAGGCTCAATCCAGATCTACAATATGTCAGGCTAAATCCAGACCTACAGTATGTCAGGCTCAATCCAGACCTACAGTATGTCAGGCTCAATCCAGATCTACAGTATGTCAGGCTCAATCCAGATCTACAGTATGTCAGGCTCAATCCATATCTACAGTATGTCAGGCTCAATCCAGACCTACAGTATGTCAGGCTCAATCCAGATCTACAGTATGTCAGGCTCAATCGAGATCTACAGTATGTCAGGCTCAATCCAGATCTACAGTATGTCAGGCTCAATCCATATCTACAGAATGTCAGGCTCAATCCAGATCTACATTATGTCAGGCTCAATCCATATCTACAGAATGTCAGGCTCAATCCAGATCTACATTATGTCAGGCTCAATCCAGATCTACAGTATGTCAGGCTCAATCCAGATCTACAGTATGTCAGGCTCAATCCAGACCTACAGTATGTCAGGCTCAATCCAGATCTACAGTATGTCAGGCTCAATCCAGACCTACAGTATGTCAGGCTCAATCCAGATCTACAGTATGTCAGGCTCAATCCAGATCTACAGTATGTCAGGCTCAATCCAGATCTACAGTATGTCAGGCTCAATCCAGACCTACAGTATGTCAGGCTCAATCCAGATCTACAATATGTCAGGCTTAATCCAGATCTACAGTATGTCAGGCTCAATCCAGATCTACAGTATGTCAGGCTCAATCCAGATCTACAGTATGTCAGGCTCAATCCATATCTACAGTATGTCAGGCTCAATCCAGACCTACAGTATGTCAGGCTCAATCCAGATCTACAGTACGTCAGGCTCAATCCAGATCTACAGTATGTGAGGCTCAATCCAGATCTACAGTATGTCAGGCTCAATCCAGATCTACAGTATGTCAGGCTCAATCCATATCTACAGTATGTCAGGCTCAATCCAGACCTACAGTATGTCAGGCTCAATCCAGATCTACAGTATGTCAGGCTCAATCCAGATCTACATTATGTCAGGCTCAATCCAGATCTACAGTATGTCAGGCTCAATCCATATATACAGTATGTCAGGCTCAATCCAGACCTACAGTATGTCAGGCTCAATCCAGATCTACAATATGTCAGGCTAAATCCAGACCTACAGTATGTCAGGCTCAATCCAGACCTACAGTATGTCAGGCTCAATCCAGATCTACAGTATGTCAGGCTCAATCCAGATCTACAGTATGTCAGGCTCAATCCATATCTACAGTATGTCAGGCTCAATCCAGACCTACAGTATGTCAGGCTCAATCCAGATCTACAGTATGTCAGGCTCAATCGAGATCTACAGTATGTCAGGCTCAATCCAGATCTACAGTATGTCAGGCTCAATCCAGATCTACAGTATGTCAGGCTCAATCCATATCTACAGTATGTCAGGCTCAATCCAGATCTACAGTATGTCAGGCTCAATCCATATCTACAGTATGTTCAATCCAGACCTACAGTATGTCAGGCTCAATCCAGACCTACAGTATGTCAGGCTCAATCCAGACCTACAGTATGTCAGGCTCAATCCAGATCTACAGTAATTTCTTTAATTTGTTTCATTTGATTACAGTACACCTATTTTGTAATTCAATCTGAAGAACACATTTATTTTTTTGCATGAAATTGTGAAAGATGTCTTCGATGATCACGCCTTTGATCACACGTGGGAATAAATGATGGAAATGGAATGTTCACTCTAATTTAATGGGTCGCGCAAGTGTATTGGCTACGTGTATTGGATAAGTGTATTGGCTAAGTGTATTGGCTAAGTGTATTGGCTAAGGGTATTTGCAAATGTATTGGCTAAGTGTATTGGCTAAGTGTATTGGCTAAGTGTATTGGCAAAGTGTATTGGCTAAGTGTATTGGCAAAGTGTATTGGCTAAGTGGATTGGCTAAGTGTATTTGCAAATGTATTGGCTAAGTGTATTGGCTAAGTGGATTGGCAAAGTGTATTGGCTAAGTGTATTGGAAAAGTGTATTGGCTAAGTGTATTGGCAAAGTGTATTGGCTAAGTGGATTGGCTAAGTGTATTTGCAAATGTATTGGCTAAGTGTATTGGCTAAGTGTATTGGAAAAGTGTATTTGCAATTATATTGGCTAATGTAAAAACAGTGTATTGGAATTTACAGTACCGTGAACATAATTCCACATACTTGTGTAAATAGCACCGATGCGATTTAAAAAAAGTTTTGTTTCAGTAACAATCCCTGTGAGACATCTTTTAAACATCTTTCCAACCAATTTCACTCATAGGGATGCTAACCACAGAAAGTTGCTACTTCCCTGTGAAGTCCTGCTGCCAATAACTTCAACGATGACTTGTTGGTGATTTTAAACATTTTGTTTGGACATAAGTGTTTTTAGTTTTCCATTCGAATTGTGAAAACCTGCTATGTCTTCATGGTTTTTGGGGTTCGAAAATATATTTTGGAGTGAACGACTTGGGGTGGGTCAAAATGGTTGATCTGTTGTTTATGAAGTGAGTTCCAGGGGACAAGAATGGGAGGGTTGTTGTCCAAGTGCAGGTCTTGTAACCTAGACAAAACCCACACAAACACACAGGGAAATATTCCCCCTCCAACAGACCTGGGACTGGCCTCCACCATCACTGATCACTAACACATTGTTGCTGAACGAGTCACCTAACCAAAGTTAAATTGTTTGAAAATAACATATCATTCCTCCTGGTCATGGTAGAGCTGCTCCTTCAGACTCCTCCTGGTGGAGGTAGAGCTGCTCCTTCAGACTCCTCCTGGACATGGTAGAGCTGCTCCTACAGACTCCTCCTGGTGGAGGTAGAGCTGCTCCTACAGACTCCTCCTGGTGGAGGTAGAGCTGCTCCTACAGACTCCTCCTGGACATGGTAGAGCTGCTCCTACAGACTCCTCCTGGTGGAGGTAGAGCTGCTCCTACAGACTCCTCCTGGACATGGTAGAGCTGCTCCTACAGACTCATCCTGGTGGAGGTAGATGTGCTCCTACAGACTCCTCCTGGTGGAGGTAGAGCTGCTCCTTCAGACTCCTCCTGGTGGAGGTAGAGCTGCTCCTACAGACTCCTCCTGGTAATAGTAGAGCTGCTCCTACAGACTCCTCCTGGTGGAGGTAGAGCTGCTCCTACAAACTCCTCCTGGTGGAGGTAGAGCTGCTCCTTCAGACTCCTCCTGGTGGAGGTAGAGCTGCTCCTACAGACTCCTCCTGGTAATAGTAGAGCTGCTCCTACAGACTCCTCCTGGTGGAGGTAGAGCTGCTCCTTCAGACTCCTCCTGGTAATGGTAGAGATGCTCCTACAGACTCCTCCTGGTGGAGGTAGAGCTGCTCCTTCAGACTCCTCCTGGCCATGGTAGAGCTGCTCCTACAGACTCCTCCTGGTGGAGGTAGAGCTGCTCCTACAGATTCCTCCTGGTGGAGGTAGAGCTGCTCCTTCAGACTACTCCTGGTGGAGGTAGAGCTGCTCCTACAGACTCCTCCTGGTAATAGTAGAGCTGCTCCTACAGACTCCTCCTGGTGGAGGTAGAGCTGCTCCTTCAGACTCCTCCTGGTAATGGTAGAGCTGCTCCTACAGACTCCTCCTGGTGGAGGTAGAGCTGCTCCTACAGAGCCACCGACCGTCTCATCTCCAGTGGATGACTACAAGATAATGTTAAAGTACCCTGACACTAATGAGTAGAGAGGATGCGTTGTCTGCTGGGACCATGGAACAGGGATTAAATGGGCACACTTATGATACCAGTAAACTCTGGGCAATCTCTGCAATATTCAGCTGGACATTGAGCTGCAGTGCCTGGGCCTCAGTCTGAGCTGTGTTACACTAATGTGAAACGTCATGCCATCCTACTAGGGAACGGAAACGGAGGAGCTGGGGAGACTAGGGACCTGGACCCAGCACTATGTTAGCGAGGACTGAGGACTCTGCTCTCCGCAAGGACACACCACTGCCAAACAGTTCAATGAGTTACATACTTGAGTTGGCATAGGAACATTTTGATGCTCGTTTTAGGACCGCCTTTCCCTCGCAAGCCAGCCTCTACGCTGTTGTGTCAAATCAACCCCCCCCTCACCCCCCTCATTTATCTCTCTCTCTCTCTCTCTCCTCCCTCTCTCTATCTTTCCCCCTTCTCTTTCTCTCTCGCTGTCTCTTACTTTTCTCTCTGTGTCACTCTCTCTCTCTCTCTCTCTCTCTCTCTCTCTCTCGCTCTGTCTCTCTCTCTGTCTCTGTCTCTCTCTCTCTCTGCCTGTCTCCCTCTCTGTCTCCTTCTCTCTGTCTCCCTCTCTCTGTCTCTGTCTCTGTCTCTCTCTCTGTCTCTCTCTCTCTCTCTCTCTGTCAGTCTCCCTCTCTGTCTCCCTCTCTCTGTCTCCCTCTCTCTGTCTCTCTCTCTCTCTCTGTCTCTCTCTCTGTCTCTGTCTCTCTCTCTCTCTGTCTGTCTCCCTCTCTGTCTCCCTCTCGCTGTCTCCCTCTCTCTGTCTCTGTCTCTCTCTCTGTCTCTCTTTCTCTGTCTGTCTCTGTCTCTGTCTCTGTCTCTGTCTCTCTCTCTCTCTCTCTCTCTCTCTCTCTCTCTTTCTCTCTCTTTCTCTCTCTTTCTCTCTTTCTCTTTCTCTGTCTCTGTCTCTGTCTCTGTCTCTCTCTCTCTCTCTCTCTCTCTCTCTCTCTCTCTCTCTCTCTCTCTCTCTCTCTCTCTCTCTCTCTGTCTCTCTCTCTTTCTCTCTCTCTGTCTTTCTCTCTCTCTCTCTCCTCCAAGCCAAGTGTATGGGAGAGATTAAAACTGAAGGCAGGGGAACATCATCACTGTTGGCTGGTGTCCTGATAGCACGTCTCACATTCTTTACCCTGAAAGGCCTGAGTTATCAACATGCTTCCTCCCAGAACCACATCAGATACATGAGACAAGGGTTCGGCAGCAGGGCTCGTTTCAAGGCTTAAGTATTTGAAAACATAAACAAAAGGGGGGGGGGGGGGGGGTCAACGATGGGAATTCAGGAAGGTCCACGTTCCCTTGCGAATCAAGAAGAAAATTGGGAAGAGAAGGGAGGAGAGAGGAGGTCTTCTGAGGTAAATCTACTCTGAAATCCCACCACACACACATACACACATACAATGCTGCTGCTGAGATGATGCCCTGTGCTTATCCCTATCTAACA
>NC_092176.1:40349983-40392483 GCF_045791955.1 Oncorhynchus clarkii lewisi | reverse complement strand
GTGAAGTCAGACTGACAGGGGACAGAGGACAGGGGACAGATCAACATGTGAAGTCAGACTGACAGAGGACAGGGGACAGGGGACAGGGGACCATCAACATGTGAAGTCAGACTGACAGGGGACAGGGGACATATCAACATGTGAAGTCAGACTGACATAGGACAGGGGACATGGGACAATAAACATGTGAAGTCAGACTGACAGAAGACAGAGGACAGGGGACATATCAACATGTGAAGTCAGACTGACAGAGGACAGGGGACAGGGGACAGGGGACCATCAACATGTGAAGTCAGACTGACAGGGGACAGGGGACATATCAACATGTGAAGTCAGACTGACATAGGACAGGGGACATGGGACCATCAACATGTGAAGTCAGACTGACAGAGGACAGGGGACAGGGGACAGATCAACATGTGAAGTCAGACTGACAGGCGACTGTGTACAGGGGACAGGTCAACATGTGAAGTCAGACTGACAGAGGACTTTGTACAGGGGACAGGTCAACATGTGAAGTCAGACTGACAGAGGACTGTGTACAGGGGACAGGTCAACATGTGAAGTCAGACTGACAGGGGACAGGGGACAGGGGACAGATCAACATGTGAAGTCAGACTGACAGGGGACAGGGGACAGAGGACAGGTCAACATGTGAAGTCAGACTGACAGGGGACAGAGGACAGGGGACAGATCAACATGTGAAGTCAGACTGACAGGGGACAGAGGACAGGGGACAGATCAACATGTGAAGTCAGACTGACAGAGGACAGGGGGCAGGTCAACATGTGAAGTCAGACTGACAGAGGACAGAGGACAGGGGACAGGTCAACATGTGAAGTCAGACTGACAGGGGACAGAGGACAGGGGACAGGTCAACATGTGAAGTCAGACTGACAGGGGACAGAGGACAGGGGACAGGTCAACATGTGAAGTCAGACTGACAGAGGACAGAGGACAGGGGACAGGTCAACATGTGAAGTCAGACTAACCAACATGTGAAGTCAGACTGACAGGGGACAGAGGACAGGGGACAGGTCAACATGTGAAGTCAGACTGACAGGGGACAGAGGACAGGGGACAGGTCAACATGTGAAGTCAGACTGACAGAGGACAGAGGACAGGGGACCATCAACATGTGAAGTCAGACTGACAGAGGACAGGGGACAGGGGACAGATCAACATGTGAAGTCAGACTGACAGAGGACAGGGGACAGGGGACAGGTCAACATGTGAAATCAGACTGACAGAGGACAGGGGACAGGTCAACATGTGAAGTCAGACTGACAGAGGACAGAGGACAGAGGACAGAGGACAGGTCAACATGTGAAGTCAGACTGACAGGGGACAGGTCAACATCTGAAGTCAGACTGACAGAGGACAGAGGACAGGGGACAGGTCAACATGTGAAGTCAGACTGACAGGCGACTGTGTACAGGGGACAGGTCAACATGTGAAGTCAGACTGACAGAGGACTGTGTACAGGGGACAGGTCAACATGTGAAGTCAGACTGACAGAGGACTGTGTACAGGGGACAGGTCAACATGTGAAGTCAGACTGACAGGGGACAGGGGACAGGGGACAGATCAACATGTGAAGTCAGACTGACAGGGAACAGAGGACAGGGGACAGATCAACATGTGAAGTCAGACTGACAGAGGACAGAGGACAGATCAACATGTTAAGTCAGACTGACAGAGGACAGGGGACAGGTCAACATGTGAAGTCAGACTGACAGAGGACAGAGGACAGGGGACAGGTCAACATGTGAAGTCAGACTGACAGGGGACAGAGGACAGGGGACAGGTCAACATGTGAAGTCAGACTGACAGGGGACAGAGGACAGGGGACAGGTCAACATGTGAAGTCAGACTGACAGGGGACAGAGGACAGGGGACAGGTCAACATGTGAAATCAGACTGACAGAGGACAGGGGACAGGTCAACATGTGAAGTCAGACTGACAGAGGACAGAGGACAGAGGACAGGTCAACATGTGAAGTCAGACTGACAGGGGACAGGTCAACATCTGAAGTCAGACTGACAGAGGACAGGGGACAGGTCAACATGTGAAGTCAGACTGACAGGTGACTGTGTACAGGGGACAGGTCAACATGTGAAGTCAGACTGACAGAGGACTGTGTACAGGGGACAGGTCAACATGTGAAGTCAGACTGACAGAGGACTGTGTACAGGGGACAGGTCAACATGTGAAGTCAGACTGACAGGGGACAGGGGACAGGGGACAGATCAACATGTGAAGTCAGACTGACAGGGGACAGAGGACAGGTCAACATGTGAAGTCAGACTGACAGGGGACAGAGGACAGGGGACAGATCAACATGTGAAGTCAGACTGACAGAGGACAGAGGACAGATCAACATGTTAAGTCAGACTGACAGAGGACAGGGGACAGGTCAACATGTGAAGTCAGACTGACAGAGGACAGAGGACAGGGGACAGGTCAACATGTGAAGTCAGACTGACAGGGGACAGAGGACAGGGGACAGGTCAACATGTGAAGTCAGACTGACAGGGGACAGAGGACAGGGGACAGGTCAACATGTGAAGTCAGACTGACAGGGGACAGAGGACAGGGGACAGGTCAACATGTGAAGTCAGACTGACAGAGGACAGAGGACAGGGGACAGGTCAACATGTGAAGTCAGACTAACAGGGGACAGAGGACAGGGGACAGGTCAACATGTGAAGTCAGACTGACAGGGGACAGAGGACAGGGGAAAGGTCAACATGTGAAGTCAGACTGACAGGGGACAGAGGACAGGGGACAGGTCAACATGTGAAGTCAGACTGACAGAGGACAGAGGACAGGGGACCATCAACATGTGAAGTCAGACTGACAGAGGACAGGGGACAGGGGACAGATCAACTTGTGAAGTCAGACTGACAGAGGACAGGGGACAGGGGACAGATCAACATGTGAAGTCAGACTGACAGAGGACAGGGGAAAGGGGACAGGTCAACATGTGAAATCAGACTGACAGAGGACAGGGGACAGGTCAACATGTGAAGTCAGACTGACAGGCGACTGTGTACAGGGGACAGGTCAACATGTGAAGTCAGACTGACAGAGGACTGTGTACAGGGGACAGGTCAACATGTGAAGTCAGACTGACAGAGGACTGTGTACAGGGGACAGGTCAACATGTGAAGTCAGACTGACAGGGGACAGGGGACAGGGGACAGATCAACATCTGAAGTCAGACTGACAGGGGACAGAGGACAGGTCAACATGTGAAGTCAGACTGACAGGGGACAGAGGACAGGGGACAGATCAACATGTGAAGTCAGACTGACAGAGGACAGAGGACAGATCAACATGTTAAGTCAGACTGACAGAGGACAGGGGACAGAGGACAGGTCAACATGTGAAGTCAGACTGACAGGGGACAGAGGACAGGGGACAGATCAACATGTGAAGTCAGACTGACAGGGGACAGAGGACAGGGGACAGATCAACATGTGAAGTCAGACTGACAGAGGACAGGGGACAGGTCAACATGTGAAGTCAGACTGACAGAGGACAGAGGACAGGGGACAGGTCAACATGTGAAGTCAGACTGACAGGGGACAGAGGACAGGGGACAGGTCAACATGTGAAGTCAGACTGACAAGGGACAGAGGACAGGGGACAGGTCAACATGTGAAGTCAGACTGACAGGGGACAGAGGACAGGGGACAGGTCAACATGTGAAGTCAGACTGACAGAGGACAGAGGACAGGGGACAGGTCAACATGTGAAGTCAGACTAACAGGGGACAGAGGACAGGGGACAGGTCAACATGTGAAGTCAGACTGACAGGGGACAGAGGACAGGGGACAGGTCAACATGTGAAGTCAGACTGACAGGGGACAGAGGACAGGGGACAGGTCAACATGTGAAGTCAGACTAACAGGGGACAGAGGACAGGGGACAGGTCAACATGTGAAGTCAGACTGACAGGGGACAGAGGACAGGGGACAGGTCAACATGTGAAGTCAGACTGACAGGGGACAGAGGACAGGGGACAGGTCAACATGTGAAGTCAGACTGACAGAGGACAGAGGACAGGGGACCATCAACATGTGAAGTCAGACTGACAGAGGACAGAGGACAGAGGACAGGTCAACATGTGAAGTCAGACTGACAGGGGACAGGTCAACATGTGAAGTCAGACTGACAGAGGACAGAGGACAGGGGACAGGTCAACATGTGAAGTCAGACTGACAGGGGACAGGCCAACATGTGAAGTCAGACTGACAGGGGACAGGTCAACATGTGAAGTCAGACTGACAGGGGACAGGTCAACATGTGAAGTCAGACTGACAGGGGACATAGAACAGGTCAACATGTGAAGTCAGACTGACAGAGGACAGGGGACAGATCAACATGTGAAGTCAGACTGACAGAGGACAGGGGACATGGGACCATCAACATGTGAAGTCAGACTGACAAGGGGCAGGGGACAGGTCAACATGTGAAGTCAGACTGACAGGGGACAGGGGACAGGGGACAGATCAACATGTGAAGTCAGACTGATAGGGGACAGGGGACAGGGGACAGATCAACATGTGAAGTCAGACTGGCAGAGGACAGGGGACAGGGGACAGATCAATATGTGAAGTCAGACTGACAGGGGACATAGGACAGGGGACAGTTCAACATGTGAAGTCAGACTGACAGGGGACAGAGTACAGGGGACAGTTCAACATGTGAAGTCAGACTGACAGGGGACAGAGGACAGGGGACAGATCAACATGTGAAGTCAGACTGACAGAGGACAGGGGACAGGTCAACATGTGAAGTCAGACTGACAGAGGACAGGGGACAGATCAACATGTGAAGTCAGACTGACAGGGGACAGAGGACAGGGGACAGGTCAACATGTGAAGTCAGACTGACAGAGGACAGGGGACAGGGGACAGATCAACATGTGAAGTCAGACTGACAGGGGACAGGGGACAGGTCAATATGTGAAGTCAGACTGACAGGGGACAGAGGACAGGGGACAGATCAACATGTGAAGTCAGACTGACAGGGGACAGAGGACAGGGGACAGATCAACATGTGAAGTCAGACTGACAGAGGACAGGGGACAGGTCAACATGTGAAGTCAGACTGACAGAGGACAGAGGACAGGGGACAGGTCAACATGTGAAGTCAGACTGACAGGGGACAGAGGACAGGGGACAGGTCAACATGTGAAGTCAGACTGACAAGGGACAGAGGACAGGGGACAGGTCAACATGTGAAGTCAGACTGACAGGGGACAGAGGACAGGGGACAGGTCAACATGTGAAGTCAGACTGACAGAGGACAGAGGACAGGGGACAGGTCAACATGTGAAGTCAGACTAACAGGGGACAGAGGACAGGGGACAGGTCAACATGTGAAGTCAGACTGACAGGGGACAGAGGACAGGGGACAGGTCAACATGTGAAGTCAGACTGACAGGGGACAGAGGACAGGGGACAGGTCAACATGTGAAGTCAGACTGACAGGGGACAGAGGACAGGGGACAGGTCAACATGTGAAGTCAGACTAACAGGGGACAGAGGACAGGGGACAGGTCAACATGTGAAGTCAGACTGACAGGGGACAGAGGACAGGGGACAGGTCAACATGTGAAGTCAGACTGACAGGGGACAGAGGACAGGGGACAGGTCAACATGTGAAGTCAGACTGACAGAGGACAGAGGACAGGGGACCATCAACATGTGAAGTCAGACTGACAGAGGACAGAGGACAGAGGACAGGTCAACATGTGAAGTCAGACTGACAGGGGACAGGTCAACATGTGAAGTCAGACTGACAGAGGACAGAGGACAGGGGACAGGTCAACATGTGAAGTCAGACTGACAGGGGACAGGCCAACATGTGAAGTCAGACTGACAGGGGACAGGTCAACATGTGAAGTCAGACTGACAGGGGACAGGTCAACATGTGAAGTCAGACTGACAGGGGACATAGAACAGGTCAACATGTGAAGTCAGACTGACAGAGGACAGGGGACAGATCAACATGTGAAGTCAGACTGACAGAGGACAGGGGACATGGGACCATCAACATGTGAAGTCAGACTGACAAGGGGCAGGGGACAGGTCAACATGTGAAGTCAGACTGACAGGGGACAGGGGACAGGGGACAGATCAACATGTGAAGTCAGACTGATAGGGGACAGGGGACAGGGGACAGATCAACATGTGAAGTCAGACTGGCAGAGGACAGGGGACAGGGGACAGATCAATATGTGAAGTCAGACTGACAGGGGACAAAGGACAGGGGACAGTTCAACATGTGAAGTCAGACTGACAGGGGACAGAGTACAGGGGACAGTTCAACATGTGAAGTCAGACTGACAGGGGACAGAGGACAGGGGACAGATCAACATGTGAAGTCAGACTGACAGAGGACAGGGGACAGGTCAACATGTGAAGTCAGACTGACAGAGGACAGGGGACAGATCAACATGTGAAGTCAGACTGACAGGGGACAGAGGACAGGGGACAGGTCAACATGTGAAGTCAGACTGACAGAGGACAGGGGACAGGGGACAGATCAACATGTGAAGTCAGACTGACAGGGGACAGGGGACAGGTCAATATGTGAAGTCAGACTGACAGGGGACAGAGGACAGGGGACAGATCAACATGTGAAGTCAGACTGACAGAGGACAGGGGACAGGTCAACATGTGAAGTCAGACTGACAGGGGACAGAGGCAGGGGACAAATCAACATGTGAAGTCAGACTGACAGAGGACAGGGGACAGGTCAACATGTGAAGTCAGACTGACAGAGGACAGGGGACAGGTCAACATGTGAAGTCAGACTGACAGGAGACAGAGGACAGGGGACAGGTCAACATGTGAAGTCAGACTGACAGGGGACAGAGGACAGGGGACAGGTCAACATGTGAAGTCAGACTGACAGGGGACAGAGGACAGGGGACAGGTCAACATTTGAAATCAGACTGACAGAGGACAGGGGACAGGTCAACATGTGAAGTCAGACTGACAGAGGACAGAGGACAGAGGACAGGTCAACATGTGAAGTCAGACTGACAGGGGACAGGTCAACATCTGAAGTCAGACTGACAGAGGACAGGGGACAGGTCAACATGTGAAGTCAGACTGACAGGTGACTGTGTACAGGGGACAGGTCAACATGTGAAGTCAGACTGACAGAGGACTGTGTACAGGGGACAGGTCAACATGTGAAGTCAGACTGACAGAGGACTGTGTACAGGGGACAGGTCAACATGTGAAGTCAGACTGACAGGGGACAGGGGACAGGGGACAGATCAACATGTGAAGTCAGACTGACAGGGGACAGAGGACAGGTCAACATGTGAAGTCAGACTGACAGGGGACAGAGGACAGGGGACAGATCAACATGTGAAGTCAGACTGACAGAGGACAGAGGACAGATCAACATGTTAAGTCAGACTGACAGAGGACAGGGGACAGGTCAACATGTGAAGTCAGACTGACAGAGGACAGAGGACAGGGGACAGGTCAACATGTGAAGTCAGACTGACAGGGGACAGAGGACAGGGGACAGGTCAACATGTGAAGTCAGACTGACAGGGGACAGAGGACAGGGGACAGGTCAACATGTGAAGTCAGACTGACAGGGGACAGAGGACAGGGGACAGGTCAACATGTGAAGTCAGACTGACAGAGGACAGAGGACAGGGGACAGGTCAACATGTGAAGTCAGACTAACAGGGGACAGAGGACAGGGGACAGGTCAACATGTGAAGTCAGACTGACAGGGGACAGAGGACAGGGGAAAGGTCAACATGTGAAGTCAGACTGACAGGGGACAGAGGACAGGGGACAGGTCAACATGTGAAGTCAGACTGACAGAGGACAGAGGACAGGGGACAGGTCAACATGTGAAGTCAGACTGACAGAGGACAGGGGACAGGGGACAGATCAACATGTGAAGTCAGACTGACAGGGGACAGGGGACAGGTCAATATGTGAAGTCAGACTGACAGGGGACAGAGGACAGGGGACAGATCAACATGTGAAGTCAGACTGACAGAGGACAGGGGACAGGTCAACATGTGAAGTCAGACTGACAGGGGACAGAGGCAGGGGACAAATCAACATGTGAAGTCAGACTGACAGAGGACAGGGGACAGGTCAACATGTGAAGTCAGACTGACAGAGGACAGGGGACAGGTCAACATGTGAAGTCAGACTGACAGGAGACAGAGGACAGGGGACAGGTCAACATGTGAAGTCAGACTGACAGGGGACAGAGGACAGGGGACAGGTCAACATGTGAAGTCAGACTGACAGGGGACAGAGGACAGGGGACAGGTCAACATTTGAAATCAGACTGACAGAGGACAGGGGACAGGTCAACATGTGAAGTCAGACTGACAGAGGACAGAGGACAGAGGACAGGTCAACATGTGAAGTCAGACTGACAGGGGACAGGTCAACATCTGAAGTCAGACTGACAGAGGACAGGGGACAGGTCAACATGTGAAGTCAGACTGACAGGTGACTGTGTACAGGGGACAGGTCAACATGTGAAGTCAGACTGACAGAGGACTGTGTACAGGGGACAGGTCAACATGTGAAGTCAGACTGACAGAGGACTGTGTACAGGGGACAGGTCAACATGTGAAGTCAGACTGACAGGGGACAGGGGACAGGGGACAGATCAACATGTGAAGTCAGACTGACAGGGGACAGAGGACAGGTCAACATGTGAAGTCAGACTGACAGGGGACAGAGGACAGGGGACAGATCAACATGTGAAGTCAGACTGACAGAGGACAGAGGACAGATCAACATGTTAAGTCAGACTGACAGAGGACAGGGGACAGGTCAACATGTGAAGTCAGACTGACAGAGGACAGAGGACAGGGGACAGGTCAACATGTGAAGTCAGACTGACAGGGGACAGAGGACAGGGGACAGGTCAACATGTGAAGTCAGACTGACAGGGGACAGAGGACAGGGGACAGGTCAACATGTGAAGTCAGACTGACAGGGGACAGAGGACAGGGGACAGGTCAACATGTGAAGTCAGACTGACAGAGGACAGAGGACAGGGGACAGGTCAACATGTGAAGTCAGACTAACAGGGGACAGAGGACAGGGGACAGGTCAACATGTGAAGTCAGACTGACAGGGGACAGAGGACAGGGGAAAGGTCAACATGTGAAGTCAGACTGACAGGGGACAGAGGACAGGGGACAGGTCAACATGTGAAGTCAGACTGACAGAGGACAGAGGACAGAGGACAGGGGACCATCAACATGTGAAGTCAGACTGACAGAGGACAGGGGACAGGGACAGATCAACTTGTGAAGTCAGACTGACAGAGGACAGGGGACAGGGGACAGATCAACATGTGAAGTCAGACTGACAGAGGACAGGGGACAGGGGACAGGTCAACATGTGAAATCAGACTGACAGAGGACAGGGGACAGGTCAACATGTGAAGTCAGACTGACAGAGGACAGAGGACAGAGGACAGGTCAACATGTGAAGTCAGACTGACAGGCGACTGTGTACAGGGGACAGGTCAACATGTGAAGTCAGACTGACAGAGGACTGTGTACAGGGGACAGGTCAACATGTGAAGTCAGACTGACAGAGGACTGTGTACAGGGGACAGGTCAACATGTGAAGTCAGACTGACAGGGGACAGGGGACAGGGGACAGATCAACATCTGAAGTCAGACTGACAGGGGACAGAGGACAGGTCAACATGTGAAGTCAGACTGACAGGGGATAGAGGACAGGGGACAGATCAACATGTGAAGTCAGACTGACAGAGGACAGAGGACAGATCAACATGTTAAGTCAGACTGACAGAGGACAGGGGACAGAGGACAGGTCAACATGTGAAGTCAGACTGACAGGGGACAGAGGACAGGGGACAGATCAACATGTGAAGTCAGACTGACAGGGGACAGAGGACAGGGGACAGATCAACATGTGAAGTCAGACTGACAGAGGACAGGGGACAGGTCAACATGTGAAGTCAGACTGACAGAGGACAGAGGACAGGGGACAGGTCAACATGTGAAGTCAGACTGACAGGGGACAGAGGACAGGGGACAGGTCAACATGTGAAGTCAGACTGACAAGGGACAGAGGACAGGGGACAGGTCAACATGTGAAGTCAGACTGACAGGGGACAGAGGACAGGGGACAGGTCAACATGTGAAGTCAGACTGACAGAGGACAGAGGACAGGGGACAGGTCAACATGTGAAGTCAGACTAACAGGGGACAGAGGACAGGGGACAGGTCAACATGTGAAGTCAGACTGACAGGGGACAGAGGACAGGGGACAGGTCAACATGTGAAGTCAGACTGACAGGGGACAGAGGACAGGGGACAGGTCAACATGTGAAGTCAGACTAACAGGGGACAGAGGACAGGGGACAGGTCAACATGTGAAGTCAGACTGACAGGGGACAGAGGACAGGGGACAGGTCAACATGTGAAGTCAGACTGACAGGGGACAGAGGACAGGGGACAGGTCAACATGTGAAGTCAGACTGACAGAGGACAGAGGACAGGGGACCATCAACATGTGAAGTCAGACTGACAGAGGACAGGGGACAGGGGACAGGTCAACATGTGAAGTCAGACTGACAGAGGACAGAGGACAGAGGACAGGTCAACATGTGAAGTCAGACTGACAGGGGACAGGTCAACATGTGAAGTCAGACTGACAGAGGACAGAGGACAGGGGACAGGTCAACATGTGAAGTCAGACTGACAGGGGACAGGTCAACATGTGAAGTCAGACTGACAGGGGACAGGTCAACATGTGAAGTCAGACTGACAGGGGACAGGTCAACAATTGAAGTCAGACTGACAGGGGACATAGAACAGGTCAACATGTGAAGTCAGACTGACAGAGGACAGGGGACAGATCAACATGTGAAGTCAGACTGACAGAGGACAGGGGACATGGGACCATCAACATGTGAAGTCAGACTGACAAGGGGCAGGGGACAGGTCAACATGTGAAGTCAGACTGACAGGGGACAGGGGACAGGGGACAGGTCAACATGTGAAGTCAGACTGACAGGGGACAGAGGACAGGGGACAGGTCAACATGTGAAGTCAGACTGACAGAGGACAGAGGACAGGGGACCATCAACATGTGAAGTCAGACTGACAGAGGACAGGGGACAGGGGACAGGTCAACATGTGAAGTCAGACTGACAGAGGACAGAGGACAGAGGACAGGTCAACATGTGCAGTCAGACTGACAGGGGACAGGTCAACATGTGAAGTCAGACTGACAGAGGACAGAGGACAGGGGACAGGTCAACATGTGAAGTCAGACTGACAGGGGACAGGTCAACATGTGAAGTCAGACTGACAGGGGACAGGTCAACATGTGAAGTCAGACTGACAGGGGACAGGTCAACATGTGTAGTCAGACTGACAGGGGACATAGAACAGGTCAACATGTGAAGTCAGACTGACAGAGGACAGGGGACAGATCAACATGTGAAGTCAGACTGACAGAGGACAGGGGACATGGGACCATCAACATGTGAAGTCAGACTGACAAGGGGCAGGGGACAGGTCAACATGTGAAGTCAGACTGACAGGGGACAGGGGACAGGGGACAGATCAACATGTGAAGTCAGACTGATAGGGGACAGGGGACAGGGGACAGATCAACATGTGAAGTCAGACTGGCAGAGGACAGGGGACAGGGGACAGATCAATATGTGAAGTCAGACTGACAGGGGACATAGGACAGGGGACAGTTCAACATGTGAAGTCAGACTGACAGGGGACAGAGTACAGGGGACAGTTCAACATGTGAAGTCAGACTGACAGGGGACAGAGGACAGGGGACAGATCAACATGTGAAGTCAGACTGACAGAGGACAGGGGACAGGTCAACATGTGAAGTCAGACTGACAGAGGACAGGGGACAGATCAACATGTGAAGTCAGACTGACAGGGGACAGAGGACAGGGGACAGGTCAACATGTGAAGTCAGACTGACAGAGGACAGGGGACAGGGGACAGATCAACATGTGAAGTCAGACTGACAGGGGACAGGGGACAGGTCAATATGTGAAGTCAGACTGACAGGGGACAGAGGACAGGGGACAGATCAACATGTGAAGTCAGACTGACAGAGGACAGGGGACAGGTCAACATGTGAAGTCAGACTGACAGGGGACAGAGGACAGGGGACAAATCAACATGTGAAGTCAGACTGACAGAGGACAGGGGACAGGTCAACATGTGAAGTCAGACTGACAGAGGACAGGGGACAGGTCAACATGTGAAGTCAGACTGACAGGAGACAGAGGACAGGGGACAGATCAACATGTGAAGTCAGACTGGCAGAGGACAGGGGACAGGGGACAGATCAATATGTGAAGTCAGACTGACAGGTGACAGAGGACAGGGGACAGTTCAACATGTGAAGTCAGACTGACAGGGGACAGGGGACAGGGACAGATCAACATGTGAAGTCAGACTGACAGGGGACAGGGGACATGGGACAGATCAACATGTGAAGTCAGACTGGCAGAGGACAGGGGACAGGGGACAGATCAACATGTGAAGTCAGACTGACAGGGGACAGGGGACAGTTCAACATGTGAAGTCAGACTGACAGGGGACAGAGGACAGGGGACAGATCAACATGTGAAGTCAGACTGACAGAGGACAGGGGACAGGTCAACATGTGAAGTCAGACTGACAGAGGACAGGGGACAGATCAACATGTGAAGTCAGACTGACAGGGGACAGAGGACAGGGGACAGGTCAACATGTGAAGTCAGACTGACAGAGGAAAGGGGACAGGGGACAGATCAACATGTGAAGTCAGACTGACAGGGGACAGGGGACAGGTCAACATGTGAAGTCAGACTGACAGGGGACAGAGGACAGGGGACAGATCAACATGTGAAGTCAGACTGACAGAGGACAGGGGACAGGTCAACATGTGAAGTCAGACTGACAGAGGATAGGGGACAGGTCAACATGTGAAGTCAGACTGACAGGAGACAGACGACAGGGGACAGATCAACATGTGAAGTCAGACTGGCAGAGGACAGGGGACAGGGGACAGATCAACATGTGAAGTCAGACTGACAGGGGACAGAGGACAGGGGACAGTTCAACATGTGAAGTCAGACTGACAGGGGACAGGGGACAGGGGACAGATCAACATGTGAAGTCAGACTGACAGGGGACAGGGGACATGGGACAGATCAACATGTGAAGTCAGACTGGCAGAGGACAGGGGACAGGGGACAGATCAACATGTGAAGTCAGACTGACAGGGGACAGAGGACAGGGGACAGTTCAACATGTGAAGTCAGACTGACAGGGGCCAGAGGACAGGGGACAGTTCAACATGTGAAGTCAGACTGACAGGGGACAGAGGACAGGGGACAGGTCAACATGTGAAGTCAGACTGACAGAGGACAGGGGACAGGTCAACATGTGAAGTCAGACTGACAGGGGACAGAGGACAGGGGACAGGTCAACATGTGAAGTCAGACTGACAGAGGACAGAGGACAGATCAACGGCTGTTGGTGGAGGATGATTGAAGAAAGAGATGGATCAAGGCTCTTTCCCTCACTCTCTCTCTCCTCTATTTCTCTCACTCTCTCTCTATTTCCTTCACTCTCATTCTCTATCTATATCCCTGACTCTCTCTCTCTCTCTCTCTCTCTCTCTCTCTCTCTCTCTCACTTTGTCCCTCACTCTGTCCCTCCTCTATTTCCCTCACTGTCTCTCCCCTCTATTTCCCTCTCTCTATATATATTTTCCTCACTCTCTCTCTCTCTCTCTCTCTCTCTCTCTCTCTCTATTTCCCTTACTGTCCCTGTCCTCTATTTCCCTCACTCTCTCCCTCCTCTATTTCCCTCATTCTCTCTTCTCCCTTTTCTCCCCCCCACACACACACAGGAATGCTCCAGCTCTAATCTCATTCTAGAGTCCCAGCCGCCTCCTTCTTTCCTTCTCTCTTCTGCCCTCCATTGGACAGAAGATGAAAAGTTTCCAGTCAACTCCTCTAAGGCACAGGTCAGTCTACAGCCCCCCCCCCACCCCCCCCCCAGCTCCAACTCCAGCTCCAGCTCTGGCTCACAGCAACTGACCTGCGAGGGCCTTTCCTGGGATCCCTCCCTGGAGCCGTCTTTGTGATCTAATCAGCTTCTGATTAACAACGACATAATTAATATAGAAAATAAAAGTGGACAACACTCCAAAGAAATGTTTCAATATATATATATATATCTAATTCCTGTATTTACATTTCCTTATATTACAATTGATATTTCCACAACACACATCTGCAGAGATATTTGTAAGGCTCTTTCTGTTCATTGAATAAAATGAAAGCCTGATTTGTAGTTTGATATTGCATTTATTAGTAAAATAGTCTTAATAGTTTTTTTGCGTGTATCATTTCCAGCCAAAAGCCATTTAATCAAACCTCAAATTACACATGGTATAAAAATGTAAAATATATATATATATATATATACACCTGCCTTTAAAACATAATGAGTATGATTATCTGCGTGGAACCTCTCCCTCTCAAAACGACATGATGCGTGCCAAGCTACTGATTATCTGCGTGGAACCTCTCCCTCTCAATACGATATGATGCATGCCAAGCTACTGATTATCTGCGTGGAACCTCTCCCTGTCAATACGATATGATGCGTGCCAAGCTACTGATTATCTGCGTGGAACCTCTCCCTGTCAATACGATATGATGCATGCCAAGCTACTGATTATCTGCGTGGAACCTCTCCCTCTCAATACGATATGATGCATGCCAAGCTACTGATTATCTGCGTGGAACCTCTCCCTGTCAATACGATATGATGCATGCCAAGCTACTGATTATCTGCGTGGAACCTCTCCCTGTCAATACGATATGATGCATGCCAAGCTACTGATTATCTGCGTGGAACCTCTCCCTCTCAATACGATATGATGCATGCCAAGCTACTGATTATCTGCGTGGAACCTCTCCCTCTCAATACGATATGATGCATGCCAAGCTACTGATTATCTGCGTGGAACCTCTCCCTCTCAATACGATATGATGCATGCCAAGCTACTGATTATCTGCGTGGAACCTCTCCCTCTCAAAACGACATGATGCGTGCCAAGCTACTGATTATCTGCGTGGAACCTCTCCCTCTCAATACGATATGATGCATGCCAAGCTACTGATTATCTGCGTGGAACCTCTCCCTCTCAATACGATATGATGCATGCCAAGCTACTGATTATCTGCGTGGAACCTCTCCCTCTCAATACGATATGATGCATGCCAAGCTACTGATTATCTGCGTGGAACCTCTCCCTCTCAATATGACATGATGCGTGCCAAGCTACTGATTATCTGCGTGGAACCTCTCCCTGTCAATACGATATGATGCATGCCAAGCTACTGATTATCTGCGTGGAACCTCTCCCTGTCAATACGATATGATGCATGCCAAGCTACTGATTATCTGCGTGGAACCTCTCCCTGTCAATACGATATGATGCATGCCAAGCTACTGATTATCTGCGTGGAACCTCTCCCTGTCAATACGATATGATGCATGCCAAGCTACTGATTATCTGCGTGGAACCTCTCCCTGTCAATACGATATGATGCATGCCAAGCTACTGATTATCTGCGTGGAACCTCTCCCTGTCAATACGATATGATGCATGCCAAGCTACTGATTATCTGCGTGGAACCTCTCCATGTCAATACGATATGATGCATGCCAAGCTACTGATTATCTGCGTGGAACCTCTCCCTCTCAATACGATATGATGCGTGCCAAGCTACTTGTAAGCAGTAATTGAAACAGTAGTGGATTTAAAAGTGGACCATATTTCTTTTTTGTGTGACCAAATTTCCAATGCACAAAAAAACACAGATACCTTTAGCTTAAACTGACAGATTTTTATGGGAATTGTTTTATTATGTTAATTAGATCTCCACGAGGCGCGGACATCAACCTGAGGGGTTAACATGATGTTTTAATGACTACCTCATCCAATACAATTATCTCTAAGGTCCCTCAGTCAAGCAGTGCATTTCAAACACAGATGAAACCACAAAGACCTTTCTTTGCCTTGCAAAGAATGGCACCCATTGGTAGATGGGTAAAAGAAAAAAAAGCAGACATTGAATATTCCTTTGAGCATGGTGACATTATTAATTACACTTTGGGTGGTGTATCTATACACCCAGTCACCACAAAGATACAGGCCTCCTTCCTAACTCAGTTTCCGGAGAGGAAGGAAACCGCTCAGGGATTTCACCCTGAGGCCAATGGTGACTTTAAAACAGTTACAGAGTTTAATAGCTGTTATAGGAGAGGATGGATCAACAAGACTTTAGATACTCCACAAAACTAACCTAAATGACAGAGGGAGAAGAAAGAAGCCTGTACTGAATAAAATATTCTGAAACATGCATCCTGTTTGCAACAACTCACTAAAGTGATGTCAAAAAATGTGGCATTGCAATTAGTTTTTTTATCCTGAATACAAAGTGTTATGTTTGGGGCAAATCCAATACAACACATTACTGAGTAACACTCTCCATATTTTTAAGCATAGTAGTGGCTGCATCATGTTATGGGTATGCTTGTAATCGTTACGGGCTGGGGAGTTCTTCAGGATAAAAAAACGAAATGGAATAGAGCTAAGCACTGGCAAAATCCTAGTGGAAAACCTGGTTCAGTCTGCTTTCCACCAGTCTGCTTTCTGGGAGATGAATTCACCTTTCAGAAGGACAATAACCTGAAACACAAGGCCAAATCTACACTGGAGTTGCTTACCAAGAAGACAGGGAATTTTCCTGGGTGGCTGAGTTACAGCTTTGACTTAAATCTGCTTGAAAATATATGGCAAGAAATGAAAATGGTTATGTAGCATTGATCAACAACCCATTTGACAGAGCTTGAAGAATGTTTAAAGAATAACAGGCAAATGTTGCACAATCCAGGTGTGGAAATCTCTTAGAGACTCTTAGAGACTCAGAATGACTGCCAAAGCTGCCAAAGGAGATTCTAACATGAATTTACTCAGAGGGTATATCAAGATATAAATTACTGTTTTATTTGTCATTTCTTTACAAATGTTAGAATTTTTCTTCCACTTTGACATTGCAGAGTGTTTTCTGTAGATCGTTGAAAAATAAATTACTATAAAAACCTTTTTAATCCGCATTAAAACAGCAAACCTGGTTTAAACAAACAAATAAAGCAACACCTCTCCCCCATGTGACCTACTGGTTGTATGTACTGACATGTGACCTACTGGTTGTGTTTATGTACTGACATGTGATCTACTGGTTGTCTGTACTGACATGTGATCTACTGGTTGTCTGTACTGACATGTGATCTACTGGTTGTCTGTACTGACATGTGACCTACTGGTTGTCTGTACTGACATGTGACCTACTGGTTGTGTGTCTGTACTGACATGTGATCTACTGGTTGTGTGTACTGACATGTGACCTACTGGTTGTGTGCTCTGACATGTGACCTACTGGTTGTATGTACTGACATGTGACCTACTGGTTGTGTGTACTGACATGTGACCTACTGGTTGTGTGTACTGACATGTGACCTACTGGTTGTGTGTACTGACATGTGACCTACTGGTTGTGTGTACTGACATGTGACCTACTGGTTGTATGTACTGACATGTGACCTACTGGTTGTGTGTACTGACATGTGACCTACTGGTTGTGTGTATGTACTGACATGTGACCTACTGGTTGTGTGTACTGACATGTGACCTACTGGTTGTGTGCATGTACTGACATGTGATCTACTGGTTGTGTGTACTGACATGTGACCTACTGGTTGTGTGTATGTACTGACATGTGACCTACTGGTTGTATGTACTGACATGTGACCTACGTGTTGTGTGCTCTGACATGTGACCTACTGGTTGTGTGTATGTACTGACATGTGACCTACTGGTTGTGTGTACTGACATGTGACCTACTGGTTGTGTGTATGTACTGACATGTGACCTACTGGTTGTGTGTACTGACATGTGACCTACGTGTTGTGTGCTCTGACATGTGACCTATGTGTTGTGTGTTCTGACACGTGTGTGGAACTGATAGATACACACACGCACACCACATGTTCATGTTTTTAAATATATTTTTTTCTGTAATGTCTTTTTGGTTTTGTGTCGGACCCCAGGAAGACTGTCGCCATGGAGTCGCCTAATGGGGATCCTGTTGGAATTATGAGTATATGAGCTCTTCCTTAGAGTGTGTGTGTGTGTGTGTGTGTGTGTGTGTGTGTGTGTGTGTGTGTGTGTGTGTGTGTGTGTGTGTGTGTGTGTGTGTGTGTGTGTGTGTGTGTGTGTGTGTGTGTGTGTGTGAGAGACATTTTGTCTTGTCATGGGATCATAAGGGTGTTGTCACCATTAAGTAATTTACATAAACTAGATGACCGATAGAATAGAGGAAAACAATGGTTTTAGGGACAAACAACTATGTTTAATAGTGTCAGATTATGCAATTAATTAATACAAGAATCAATTATCCTCATTATATGTGTTCTATTTATATACATTATTCTGATTTTGTTGACATTGTGATGTCAATTCAATGTCTATTCCACGTTGGTTCGTTGTAATATTTTTTAAATGATGTGGAAACAACGTTGATTCAACCAGTGTATATGCCCAGTGGGTTGTCACTGTGAATGGGTGACCTCACAATTAGTCTGCAATTAGCATTTATGGATATTGTCCTCCTTGGCAGGGCCATGTGCTGCATTTGACACTAAAGTGTGTGTTTGTGTTTATGTTGTGTGTGTGTGTTTGTGTTTGTGTGTGTGTGTTTGTGTTTATGTTGTGTGTGTATGTTTGTGTGTGTGTGTTTGTGTTTATGTTGTGTGTGTGTGCGTGTGTGTTTGTGTTTGTGTGTGTATAGAGGAGGCAGCAGGCGCTCTTAAACCACTAGTATAAAATGGGGCCATTTGTAGTAAAACAATGAGTGTGTGTGTGTGTGTTGGGGTGAGGGGGGGGGGGGGGGGGGGGGGGGGGGGGGGGGTTGGGACACACACAGCCACTCTGTCCAGGCCCAGGCCAGCCCCTTGCCTCCACCATCATCATGATGTGGTGCTCTGGTCCCAGCAGATGGCTACTGATTGGGCAGGCTTTGTGTCTTTAATTCAGGCAGTGTATGGGAACAGGGCCTTATCATGCTTGGCTAAGCAGGACTGCACTGAGCAGGATGACATTCCCCACTAACACATCAATCTGTTTCTGCCCCAGAATATATACAGACAATGACTTCATGTAAATAAAACATCTAAGTTAATGCAGTTTTGCTCTGAGGAATGAGATACCACATTTCAGTGGTATTCTACTATTCTATTCTATAGTTCAATAATTCTATAGCTATTCTATTCTATACTTCAATAATTCTATAGCAATTATATTCTATAGTTCTACAATTATATAGCTACTCTATCCTATAGTTCTATAATTCTATAGCAATTGTATTCTATAGTTCAATAATTATATCGCTACTCTATTCCATAGTTCTATAATTATATAGCAATGATATTCTATAGTTCTATAATTATATAGCTACTCTGTTCTATAGTTCTAAAATTCTATAGAAAGTATATTCTATAGTTCTATAATTATATTGCTACTCTATCCTATAGTTCTATAATTCTATAGAAATTATATTCTATAGTTCTATAATTATATAGCTACTCTATCCTATAGTTCTATAATTCTATAGAAATTATATTCTATAGTTCTATAATTATATAGCTACTCTATCCTATAGTTCTATAATTCTATAGAAATTATATTCTATAGTTCTATAATCCTATAGAAATTATATTCTATAGTTCTATAATTCTATAGAAATTATATTCTATAGTCTACTGTGTTCTAATGGAATACTGCTGTAATTCTACTGTAATGCTCAGTTGACACTTGAGCCTTTTATGTTGTAATTATCCAGATAGGTCCAACAAAATTGTGAAACAATCATGAAGCTGTCAGAAATAATAACAATTATGAGAAATATTACTAAATATAGCTTTTGTTAATCATTTGGTTTATTGTAGTAAGGAGAGATAGAGAGATATAGGAGAGATAGAGGGAAATAAATCCATTCAACCTTCATTAATACAGGTTAGTGACATTGAGATGAAACCTCAGAGAAATAGACAGAACTACATCATCGGAGCTGGATTCTAAATCTGTTTATGACACCATCGTCTAGGCAACATGACATACAGTATTTTACACTACCGCTGTCTTCAGACAGTAGGTTGTGTTACTAAGTCTGAGCCGAATTCAAAAAGTGTCTCAGAGTTGTAATGCTGATCTTAGATCAGTCTCGACTTCTACATTATAATTACTAAGATTACATGGATGTGAGGGATCTGATCCTCAATCAGCGCCTCTTTACTCTGAGTTCACCAGCCAGTAGAGCTGATAGGGTGAACGGACCGATACAAATTGCAATATGTTTCATGCATCATGCAGTAGGATGCTTTAAGTTTTGACGTACCCGTTTGTTTGTCAGCTAGGATATTGTTATGCCATGTTAAATAAAGACTGGAGAGCAAGCAACTTCAGCATCAACATATCTTCACACTGAAGCCCAGCTTCAGCTATCCTGAGAATGCTTTGATTACTAGCCCTATCTGAATTGTGTTTTAACCAATATTTGTTCAATGATTGGTTTAAGGATTTGTTCATATACATTGGGGTAAAATGAATTGAATGGAATAGCACTGTGGGCTCCAGTACATTACCTTCACATTAGTTGTATGACAGTGCCACCTCTGCCTCATCAGCTGTAGGGTTAGAGTTAGAACTTACTGTACATCACATGAAATTACTCCTTCCAAACCAATACCTTGCCCCGGAATTCATCAGGCTTACAACCAGATTGAAACCACATGCTCTCAAAATACAGAAATGCAACAATAGAATAGAATAGAAAACAACAGAAGAAAACAGAACAGAATAGAACAAAATAGAACTAAACAGAATAGAACAAACAGAACAGAATAGAACAAAACAGAATACAACAGAATACAACAGAATAGAATATAACAGAACAGAATAGAACAGAATATAACAGAAGAAAACAGAATCGAATAGAATAGAATATAACTAAACAGAATAGAACAGAATAGAATAGAACAGAATAGAATAGAACAGAACAGAAAAGATAGAACAAAACAGAACAGAATAGAACAAAACAGAATAGAACAGAATAGAACTAAACAGAATAGAATAGAACAGAATAGAATAGACCAGAATAGAAGAGAAGAGAACAGAATAGAACAGAACAGATAGAACAGAACAGATAGAAGAAAAAAAACAGAACAGAATAGAACCAAACAGAATAGAACAGAATAGAACTAAACAGAACAGAATAGAATAGAATAGAATAGAACAGAACAGAAGAGAACAGAACAGAATAAAATAGAATAGAACAGAACAGAACAGAAAAGAACAAAACAGATAGAACAGAACAAATAGAACAAAACAGAACAGAACACAACAAAACAGAATAGAACAGAATAGAACTAAACAGAATAGAACAGAACAAAACAGAATAGAACAGAATAGAATAGAACAGAATAGAATAGAATAATAAATTAGAACACAACGTAATAGAATAGTATTAGACATTAGAATACAGATGTGCGCCTGCTATGGATATGAATGCGCAATATGATTTCCTTACAACCTTTGTTCTATAAAGATAAAGCTTGAAAATGTAGACTTTGTGACATGAGCTCATGTGCGTAGTAACTACCTAAAGACTTAAATGCACGGAAGGTTGGATGGATGGAAAGATGAAAGGATGGATGGAAGGATGGATGCTCTTAAGTGAATTTTTTCTGGTCAATTAATTCGGACAACTTCTGAAACTTTGGGATCTATGGCGGAAGTATTTAGCCTAGCGCTGAAGGCAGTGATCTAAAATCATGAAACGTCATTGCTTTGGTTACCTGACACTATATGTGCTTTGTCACATATTACGATGTCATTAAATTACTAAATGTGACATCTTCGTTCAGACCACCAGAGTTGTTCAGGTTGCTGATCTTTCCTATGTTAAGATTAGCTGTTTTAAAAATAAAAATAAAAAACTTTCGGGCCAGAGAATGCAAATGAGCTAGTCATAGGACATGACAATAAGAGATAGTAAATCACATAGTACGCCAAGGCTACTCACTATAGCCTGACCTTAAACCGCTTTCTCTAACACAGCTGATCATCAGTCGGTTGGCCCAGCGGTGGAACGGCTCGACCGTGTCCCCACCGTCTCCATAACGACAATGCCCGGCTTTTCCTCCGGACGCTGGGCGCTAGCCAGGCAGGTGTCCACTATGCAGCCGCCTCCCTGCAGGGCAAAGCGCCGTACGTGGCCGTGGAAACTTCAGATGCTAGTAATGGTAAGGTGACGGAATGATTTGATATCTATTTTCATTCATGGGGCGTTCATATTGCTGACTTTAATTGAACTTCAATAAGCTATTGAAGCAATTATAATAATTATAATAATAAAAAATAATAGGCCAATAAACATTTTTAAAATAATAAATAATTATAGTAAGCAAGCCTTAATAAAACCTCAACATGAATAATAGGGCTTAAGTGTAGCTACAATCCATTGTTTATGGACAATTTAGTAGAAAAAAACACAACCCTACTTTGAGAGTCAATCGGTTTAAAAATCCTTAATAAATCTTATATGAATGGCTTTATGTTGTGCTCGCGCAAACTGAAACAACGGTATAATAACAACAACAAAAAAAGGCGCTCTGGGAGGTTATGGCACGAGGCTGTAGCTGTAGCCTATACGGCCTATAAATCTCAGCCAATGACAGTCGGCCAGTAAAGAGTTAAAGGGAGGAGACGGTGAGTGACACGCCTCATTGGGTAGATTATGTGCTGAAAACAAAAAGTGTGTGTGTGTGTGCCAGTCAGCCAGTGCATCGCGCGCCTTCTGCACGCATCTCTCTCTCTCTCTCTCTCTCTCTCTCTCTCTCTCTGCCTCTCAGCAAAGGGCGATATCAGCGGCACCACTGTCACTTTCAAACGACCACACAGGGACATGTACTGACGCGGAGGACGCATCGAAACCTGCTCTCCAAGGCGGCGTATTGATTCAAGCATCACTTTGGTGGATTATTATTTATTGTCAACAAAAAAAGGTATGTGGCTCAGAGTCTGTGTTTGTACGCGCTTTATAGAGGGTTTGTTTTGCAGCGACAGAAAGACGGGCAGGCACCGCCACAAAGCAGTAGCCAAGTCAGCATCCCATGAATGGAGCACGGTGTAGTGTTGGAGACAGAGCTCCGCAGATGTTGGGGGCAAGCAGACAATCGGCAATTCAGCTCTTGCGTTGATTTAGGGCAGTTTTTTTAGACTGACAAGGCACCCGGATATAGGAGTAAAACACGCTCTGAAATAGGAGGCAGAAGGTTGAATGGGTTGGCCTCATCCATTTTATGGATGCGCATACATTCCGGGTGCTATTCTCTCTCATTTAGCTCAGATGCATATTCATTAGACCTTTTGTGTGGCTTTCCCTTGGTGAGAGAGCGACCTTTAAAGTCACAAAAGACTGGGTTATATAGGAGATGGAGCGAAAAAATTGCTTTTTTCTGCAAGCGGTGGTCTTTAGTTGAAGGGTAGCATTTTGTTCAAATGTTTTTGATATAGAATCGGCTAAATAGGAGAACAGGATCGTAGGCTATAGCTCCAAAGCATTTTCTCTCAACCGACGCAGCTGAAGAGAAAAGTTACTTTGGTTCGAGGGCCGGTACGTTTCTTGAATGATAATGTTTCACTATAAAGCGGCATCTGAAAGAGGATCATTTTGTTTGATATGCATTGCAGACAGCTGTTCATTTTTTTTTGTTGCTTTTAGGCTCAGACACTGTGAGAAAATGAATGGAAAACTAAGGATTCATCATCAAACAGCGGACAAGAAGTAACATCTCATGATATGGGAACATTTAGGCATGTTCAACGTATCAACACGTTTCAATATTTTACAACATTTTTGTCGTTATATATTTACATGACAAATGATCATTATTACATGCCAAATATTATTAAGTAGGTTTTAGTTAATAAGCTCTTGAGATCTGGACGCATGGTTTGTGTTAAAGGCAAGGTAGCACGATTTAGAAGAAAACAATTATAAAAACATTTGCATATGTGCATAAAATTAAGGTAACATGACATTAAAATTAACATGCACAAATATAATGAATTTGATAATACAAAAGTTGAATCGTTATCGTTATTATTATTTACCAGACATTCATCTAGACACACGGCTATTTTTTTTGTTGTTGCCTGCATGCAAGTGTCTACGGGATGTGTTTACACCGGCCTATGCGCATGATTGAATTTAACAAGTGGCAAAGCAAAGGTAGATCACAGCTGCATAATTCAGTGAGGCCAGAGAAACTGGTCACCCGTAAATACACTCTGCGTGCTGCCTTAATTACAGTCTCGAGAGGGAACGTGGTGGATTATGGTAATGAGGGGACATACGTTGTGAGCGCGTGTAGGATGGAGTGAAAGGTTGTCTGACATGAAACCGGTGACTTTGACAGTCCACTTCCAAATCCATTCGATATTGCTCTTTCGATTTTATACGGACCTTACCGTTTCTTATTGCTATTTTTTTTCTTCCTCTACCAGAGGCTAAATTTAAATAATTAGGTTACACACTTAGAAATGAGGGTTTGAGATGAATGCACAGTTCCGTTTGCACATCCAGTGTAGTAAAGCCTTTGTAATAATAGTAGTTATAATAATAATAATACGCCTAATTGAAGTAATACATCTCTACCAAATAGAATTCATGTTAGGCCCATAAACAATAATCATTTAGAGACAGCGATAATATATTAGTATCAATGTCATTATTATCATTACATTGATATTGGATTTTTTTTGTATTATTATCAAATCAAATCAAATTTGTATTGCTCACATATAACACGTGATTAGCAGATGTTTTTGCGGGTGTAGTGAAATGCTTGTAATACTGCATTCATTGTATTAACATTATTGTATTAATGTTCTGATTGTATATGTTTATCGTAATTATAAAAAAATTAAAAAAATGTTACACCATTGTTCCTATTCCGTTTAGGACCATGCATTAATTTTCTCCTAATTAACAGCTATTTCATCAGCATCTGGGAATATCCGCGGAAAATAGGCAACCAACCATGCTCTTTGAAATTGATAGGCCATTCTCATCCTACAATAGACTTCAATTAATTAAAACGACCGGCCCCACAAAAATTCCCTTTCCTAGTCCAGCTCGGCCTTGACAGCTGACTACATGCATTTAGCCAACCCTCTCACGAAGTGCCAGTTTATTTGACCTCATCATCATCTCTAGACATTAGTATATTGTATCTTTATTAATTCTTTCTCTTTGTCTGTTCTGTTCGCAACCAATAGTCAACGATGGAGGAATCCAGCTCACAGAAGTTGGTTTGGGACGGCGACGCTAAAGCCGTGCAGCAGTGTCTAACGGATATATTCACCAGTGTCTACACCACATGTGACATTCCGGAAAATGCCATTTTCGGGCCTTGTGTTTTGAGCCACACGTCGTTGTATGACAGCATAGCCTTCGTAGCGCTCAAATCAACGGATAAACGAACGGCGCCTTACATATTCAGGGTAAGGAAATAATAATATTGTGATTTTTCTAGAATGATAATAATGATAATATTATTTCTTTACGATGTTATTACAGTCTCCTTCTTCAGACTGAATTAAATTGTCTGCCGTGGTTGATTCTATCATTATTGATCCCATTTCACCAACAAGATAGCACAGTATAGTTTCACGTTTCTATTTCTCATGACGTCGGTGTGACACGGTATACTCTATGTATTAAAATCAAATCAAACTTTATTAGTCACATGCCCCGAATACAACAGGTGTGTAGACCTTACAGTGAAATGCTTACTTACAAGCCCTTAATTAACCAACAATGCAGTTTTATGAAAATACCCCCCCCCCCCAAAAGAAAAGTAAGAGATAAGAATAACAAATAATTCAAGAGTATCTGTAAAATAACAATAGCGGGGCTATATACAGGGGGTACCGATACAGAGTCAATGTGGAGGCTATATACAGGGGGTACCGATACAGAGTCAATGTGGAGGCTATATACAGGGGGTACCGGTACAAAGTCAATGTGCGGGGGGCACCGATGTCGAGGTAATTGAGGTAATATGTACATGTAGGCAGAGTTATTGAAGTGACGATGCATAGATATTAACAGAGAGTAGTAGCAGCGTAGAATAGGGGGGGGGGGGGGGGGGTCAATGCAAATAGTCTGGGTAGCCATTAGATTAGAACCTATTGGAGGTCTTATTTTACAAGATCGCATGTAGGTATAATGCATATTGATAGTTGCACAGCCAAAACACATGAAAAATTGCCTATTTAAAAAAAAAAAAATTGGACAGCCTATGCGTAACGGTTTGAATGAATACTGGCGCACGGACTTCTCGTTTCGGACCAACTAACCGATTTGCCTCGCTCTCTGTCACCGTTTGACCGCGCAGGTGGACACCTCAGCAGCTAACAGCACGTCTGAGGGCTTGATGTGGCTGCGGCTCGTGCAGTCGGCGCGGGACCGGGAGGAGCAGAACCTCGAGGCCTACGTGAAGAACGGTCAGCTGTTCTACCGGTCTCTCCGGAGGATCGAGAAGGACGAGGAGCTGTTGGTCTGGTACGGGAAAGACCTGATTGAGCTGCTGCTGCTGCTCAGCGCCGGTAAAGCGCCGGTCAAGGCCAAGGGTGAGTTGCAATTGTAGCATGACCTGGTACTCGGCTTATTATTTTTTATATAGGCGTTTGCGTTGCACTTTTGCGGCATCATTAAACAAAAGTTGAGGAATACTGTTGATTTGAAGCTCAAGTTCAAGAGCGTAATAACCCCGCTGTTATTGTTTAATTAGGTCATATTGTAACACATCCTGGCATTTACACCCACCGTATCATTTCCTTTAGGGTAAATTAATTTGTTTAAAAAAATACATTTAATTAATCTTCTCTAGGCCTATTTATAATTTATAATTGATAATAATTAGTAGCTTATAGTCCTATAACAAAACATTACAGTGGTGTTTTTCAGGGAGATATCTTACTACAGAGCTTCTTTCTGAATGACTGACATTATTTCCCTCTGTTTTCAGGGTCGGCTCCCTATTCGTGTCCTGACTGCAACCAACGCTTTCAATTTGAGTTCCCTTTCCTCGCCCACCTGAGGTTTCGCTGCACCAAGAGACTACAGAGCATGGCGGCGGGCGATGTGGACGAGGAGGTCCCCAGTAAGGAGCCAAGCACCGAGCGCCCTAACCCCAACCTTACAACTACCACACCCACCAGGGCAAGCCCTAAACTGGGTCGCTCGGAGGGGGACAACGCCAAACCCTCCACAGACTTCCATAACCTAGCCAGGGACCTAGAGAACAGCCGGACTAGCCCACCCAGCGACCGCGAGGCTGAGATACGTAGCGAGAGCTCTGGGAAGAGGAAGTTCTCAGAGGTAGAGGACAGGGATAGAGAGAGGGACAGGGATGGTAGCAGGGCCTCTCTGAGTCTGTCTCAGTCCCTCAAGTCTAAGGAGGAGCTGGCTAGCTCGGCACAGAACTACCGGGGAGCCTACGGCTTGGAGGAGAACAGACGAGGGCCTACGTTCTCCCCACCAGGGTCGGGATCCACTGAGTCAGGTGGTGAGGGTAAACGCAGCGCCTTCACCGAGGTCAAGAAGTCTCCACAGAGCCTAAAGACGCACGGTAACAGCAGCACCAAAAACCTACAGAGCTCCAACGCCGAAAACAAGGACGGAGGTCGGCCCGGCCCCGTCAACAACCCTCCCCAGGAGAAGCATCTCAACATCAGGCAGGTTCTGTCGGAGACTCAGCCTGTCCAGCCACAGACCCGCATGGAGGCCTCTCCGCTAGGGAGCGCCTTCACCTCCGTAGCCCAGCATGGTGGGGGGAACAGTGGGGAGAGGAAGAGCGCATTCAGCCAACCCTCCCGCCACGCTACCTCCTCCTTCTCCCAGATCTCTCCTCTGGTCATGACCACGCCTAAACTGCTGGACTGCCACCCGCCAGTGGGCGACACCATCTCCTCCTCTAGACTCTACCAGGCAGACCACCTGGCCGCCAAACTCCACGGCGCCGAGCTGAGCACCAACTGCCCCGTGCCGGGCGCCATGTCCAAGCAGAGCCCGTTCCTCTACGCAGCGGCTGCTGCCACAGCCTTCTGGCCTAAGAGCCAGGGCCCCATCCAGCTGCAGATGCCCTCAGCATTAACCTTACTCCCCCCCTCCTTCACCTCTCTGTGTCTGCCCGCCCAGAACTGGTGCGCCAAGTGCAACGCCTCCTTCAGGATGACCTCTGACCTGGTGTATCACATGAGGTCGCACCACAAGAAGGAGTTGGCCATGGAGCCGATGGTTAAGAGGAGGCGTGAGGAGAAACTCAAGTGTCCAATCTGTAACGAGTCGTTCAGGGAGAGGCACCACCTCTCGCGTCACATGACCTCCCACAACTGACCTTTAGATCAATAGCAAACCGTTTTCACACTGCTAGGCCAAGCTGAACTGAGCCAAGCTGAACTGAGCCAAGCTGAACTGAGCCAAGCTGAACTGAGCCAAGCTGAGCTGAGCCAAGCTGAGCTGGGTTACGGACTTGCATCAGATGGAGGAAACCTTTTCCACAAAGGACACTGTGTAAAGAAAATACTGTAGCCGAGCCAGCACAGTATGGCTCGGTCATCCATGAAGTTACTGGGACAGAGCATAAAGGACAATTGGAAGATAATACACCCGAGCCAATTCAGCACAGTACGGTTTGGGTCAGCAATATAGTGGGAAAAGGTTATCACATCACTGACCATGGGGAGGAACTTTTTTACCATCTGGTAAACAGACATGGAATTACTAACTGACTGACTGATTGACTGGCTGGCTAGCTGACTGGCTAGCAGACTGACTGACTGATTGGCTGACTGGCTGGCTAGCTGACTGGCTGACTGACTGGCTGACTGACTGGCTGACTGGCTGGCTGACTGGCTAGCTGACTGGCTGGCTGACTGACTGGCTGACTGGCTGACTGTCTGACTGACTGGCTAGCTGACTGGCTGGCTGACTGACTGGCTGACTGGCTGACTGGCTGACTGACTGGCTAGCTGACTAGCTGACTGGCTGACTGGCTGACTGACTGACTGGCTGACTGACTGGCTGGATATACACCACTTAAACAGAGCACTTGTTTCCACTTTCAACACAGACAGTTGTTATTTTCCTTCAGTCTGTTTTTTGTTTCTTTTTCAAAATGTCATGTTTCTTTATTTGAGTGTATGCAAATGCATTTTTTGACTTTGAGAAAGGACTCTATTTATCTTATGAAGCACTTACAATTTGGGAAATAAGGGAAGATAAGAATATGTGTAATTTAAATGTACAGTAAGTTGTATTTTATATTATATAAATACATATATAGAAAATGATAATACAAAATAGTTACATTACATGGTTTAGTATTCAATAACTTTTTTTTTCCATGTTCACTTTAAAGGTTAAATATTATTGACACAAATGGGGATGTGACGTCAGACACACTGACTATATTTCAGAGTGCAGAGTATAATAATAGTCGATATAAATAAGATGAAGATTATACAGGTACAATGTAAATACATGTTTGTTTGTTTTTTTGGTTTGAAATACAAAGTGTGATATTTTGTGTCAGTGGGGAATAGTTTCAGGGTTTTGTCCTTCATGCTGAAATCAGTGAAATGTACTACTTGATAGTTTATCTGAATCATGTTGAATGCTTTGACAATAAAATAGCTTTATTTTCATCTATGTGTGTGGAACCTTGTGTTTTTACAAAATAACAACTTCAAATAAATCACATTTTATTTGTAATACGCGCCGAATACAACAGGTGTAGACTTTACATTGAAATGCTGACTGACGAGCCCCTGTCCCAACAACGCAGAGTTAAAAAGTAAGAAGCTTTAGGACACAAAAAAAAGGAAATACTAACACGATAAAATAACAATAACGAGGCTACGTACCAGGAGTACCGGTACGAAGTCAATGTGCAGGGGAATTGCGGCAGTTGAGTTTCAGGTATTGTATAGAATATTAATCAATATTATATTTGATTATAAGGGTTTAAACTTCAGTGTGACACAGGCATAACCACTTAACCGATAAGTGTGCAATTATGATTGTTTTGGGGACAACTGGCCAAATTCGATGCCAAAATGTAAAACAAAAACAAACAAAAAAAACATCTCAAACAATCGCTCACTGTTTGCAATAAAGGTTAACACGACAGACATGGGGCCGTTAACACGATGTGCTAGCTCCTAAAACAAATCTTGTAGTATAAAACAAAAGTTTTTTGTTGTCGATTAAAATCAGAAATAACCATGTTTTCACGGGTAAAGGCCTGGTGCTTTGTCAAGAAATACACAATCGTGTATGTAGTGTAGTGGTTTCTGTTTTCTCTTTCTATTCTGTATTCTGTTATCAAGAGGAGGATTAGAGAGGACGCGCCAGCATTGTCGAATTTCTCTGACCAAGCGAGACTAAATATTGGCCTCGTAATATCACTACTTATTGTTATTAATAATAATAATTATAATACGTAATACTAATACAAAATAAAATAGTTTTCCTGTTTACTTGTATATGCTGGTGTGATATCTGTTTTAATAAGCCGAAAATGAGTGTGAGTGCGCTGCAACTCTACATATTCTCACATACCGTTAGGCTTACAGAATTATCCTATTTCGTGTAATAGCTTGCAAATACTACAACGCATCACTATCAAGTTAAATAAGGTGTTCAATCTTTTTCCAAGACAGGTGATTAGTTGGTCTCCAACGCCACTACCACATAATGAAAGCAAATAGCTTGGCAGGGCATTCTAAAAGGCTCTTTCCCTCTCAAACTCCTTCACATAACGAAGAAGAAATGCCGTGCAGAGATTACTCGCACGGGCATTAGAAGCTGTACTCTTTCTATGAAATAAAATACAATTCCCATGAACATTACGGTTGCATTCACCGTCCAATATGCCTACCAATGACATACGTATTGTTAAATCCAAAGAATATCAGCAACCCTGCAAATATTTCGGATTAATAAAATTATTTACATTTGATAAATAAACCACTTACATGCGGTAGGTTTTTCTTCGTACCCCACTAGACCTATATACCCTCCCCTTTCCGTAAGCCTATAAAAGGCCTACTGGCTACATCTCATTATGTGGATATAATAAATCCGTTGCATTAGAATCAAATCTATTATTCTATGTGAAGTCACAAATCCTGGTGTTTTAGGGGTGACTATTGATTTACAGTGAAATGAAGTTCCCTTTATCGTAAGTGGATAGCTAGAACACATGCACGCTATTCATTCTATTTACACTACGATCATGAACAAATGTTTTTTTTAAAACACACAAAAACAAACAATTTAAGGCCACAAAAGCCAATAAATGTAGCCTAGGTTTTACCTTTTATTTAAATTCATAAAATATTTCAATGTAATTATTTGGATGCATTAATTTGCATTGTGCAGATATGTAGGCCTATCTATCGCTAACAGTTGCCAGGAGAATGACGCACAATGAGAAACACTGAACTATACGCTGAAACGTCAAAATATAGCTCAACAGTGACATCACGCGGAAATAATGTGAACTACAACCAAGTACGCATCATCAGATGTCCATTCTCAGATCCCTCAAACGCTGTAGTGTAGACAGATGAATTAACACTTTTATCTAGCTCACAGAGTCAGATGGACATAACACAGTCCTCAAAACACATCAACAAATAACTCTCCAGGTGAATAGATCCAAATTATGGATACCAATCAATCAAATGGCACTGTGGTAGACCCAGGTTCCATTTTGTGCAGCTCTCTGCATGCCTCCCTCTCCCCATGTCTCCCTCTCCCCATGCCTCCCTCTCCCTATTTCTCTCTCTCCCCATGTCTCCCTCTCCCCGTGTCTCCCTCTCCCCATGTCTCCCTCTCCCCATGCCTCCTCTCCCCATGCATCCCTCACCCCATGCCTCCTCTCTCCATGCCTCCCTCTCCCTATGTCTCTCTCTCCCCATGCCTCCTCTCCCCATGCCTCCTCTCCCCATGCCTCCCTCTCCCCATGCCTCCTCTCCCCATGCCTCCTCTCCCCATGTCTCCCTCTCCCCATGCCTCCTCTCCCATGTCTCCTTCTCCCCATGCTTCCCTCTCCCTATTTCTCTCTCTCCCCATGTCTCCCTCTCCCCATGTCTCCCTCTCCCCATGCCTCCCTCTCCCCCATGTCTCCCTCTCCCCATGCCTCCCTCTCCCTATTTCTCTCTCTCCCCATGTCTCCCTCTCCCCGTGTCTCCCTCTCCCCATGTCTCCCTCTCCCCATGCCTCCTCTCCCCATGCATCCCTCTCCCCATGCCTACTCTCCCCATGCCTCCCTCTCCCTATGTCTCTCTCTCCCCATGCCTCCTCTCCCCATGCCTCCTCTCCCCATGCCTCCCTCTCCCCATGCCTCCTCTCCCCATGCCTCCTCTCCCCATGTCTCTCTCTCCCCATGCCTCCTCTCCCATGTCTCCTCCCCATGCTTCCCTCTCCCTATTTCTCCCTCTCCCCATGCCTCTTCTCCCCATGCCTCCCTCTCCCCATGCCTCCCTCTCCCCATGCCTCCCTCTCCCCCTTTGTCTCCCTCTCCCCATGCCTCCCTCTCCCTATGTCTCTCTCTCCCCATGTCTCCCTCTCCCCGTGTCTCCCTCTCCCTATGTCTCTCTCTCCCCATGCCTCCCTCTCCCCATGCCTCCTCTCCCCATGCCTCCCTCTCCCCCATGCCTCCTCTCCCCCATGCCTCCCTCTCCCCATGTCTCCCTCTCCCTGTGTCTCCCTCTCCCCATGTCTCCTCTCTGCATGCTCCCTCTCCCCCATGTCTCCCTCTCCACATGCCTCCCTCTCCCTATTTCTCTCTCTCCCCACGTCTCCCTCTCCCCGTGTCTCCCTCTCCCCATGTCTCTCTCTCCCCATGCCTCCTCTCCCCATGCCTCCCTCTCCCCATGCCTCCCTCTCCCCATGCCTCCCTCTCCCTATGTCTCTCTCTCCCCATGTCTCCCTCTCCCCGTGTCTCTCTCTCCCCATGCCTCCCTCTCCCCATGCCTCATCTCCCCATAACTCATCTCCCCATGCCTCCTCTCCCCATGCCTCCTCTCCCCATGCCTCCCTCTCCCCATGCCTCCCTCTCCCCATGCCTCCCTCTCCCCATGCCTCCTCTCCCCATGCCTCCTCTCCCCATGCCTCCCTCTCCCCATGCCTCCCTCTCCCCATAACCTTACTAGTGGCTTTTGGATAATTACCTACCATCTCTTTATCTGCGTCTCTATGTGCCTGTATGTGTATTTATTAAGGATCCCCATTAGTTCCTGCCAAGGAAGCAGCTACTCTTCCTGGGGTTTATTAAGGATCCCCATTAGTTCCTGCCAAGGAAGCAGCTCCTCTTCCTGGGGTTTATTATGGATTCCCATTAGTTCCTGCCAAGGAAGCAGCTCCTCTTCCTGGGGTTTATTATGGATTCCCATTAGTTCCTGCCAAGGAAGCAGCTACTCTTCCTGGGGTTTATTATGGATTCCCATTAGTTCCTGCCAAGGAAGCAGCTACTCTTCCTGGTGTTTATTATGGATCCCCATTAGTTCCTGTCAAGGCAGCAGCTCCTCTTCCCGGGGTTTATTATGGATTCCCATTAGTTCCTGCCAAGGAAGCAGCTACTCTTCCTGGGGTTTATTATGGATTCCCATTAGTTCCTGCCAAGGCAGCAGCTACTCTTCCTGGGGTTTATTATGGATCCCCATTAGTTCCTGCCATGGCAGCAGCTACTCTTCCTGGGGTTTATTATGGATCTCCATTAGTTCCTGCCAAGGAAGCAGCTACTCTTCCTGGGGTTTATTATGGATCCCCATTAGTTCCTGCCAAGGAAGCAGCTACTCTTCCTGGGGTTTATTATGGATCCCCATTAGTTCCTGCCAAGGAAGCAGCTACTCTTCCTGGGGTTTATTATGGATCCCCATTAGTTCCTGCCAAGGAAGCAGCTACTCTTCCTGGGGTTTATTATGGATCCCCATTAGTTCCTGCCATGGCAGCAGCTACTCTTCCTGGGGTTTATTATGGATCTCCATTAGTTCCTGCCAAGGAAGCAGCTACTCTTCCTGGGGTTTATTATGGATCCCCATTAGTTCCTGTCAAGCCAGCAGCTACTCTTCCTGGGGTTTATTATGGATCCCCATTAGTTCCTGCCATGGCAGCAGCTACTCTTCCTGGGGTTTATTATGGATCTCCATTAGTTCCTGCCAAGGAAGCAGCTACTCTTCCTGGGGTTTATTATGGATCTCCATTAGTTCCTGCCAAGGAAGCAGCTACTCTTCCTGGGGTTTATTATGGATCCCCATTAGTTCCTGCCAAGGAAGCAGCTACTCTTCCTGGGGTTTATTATGGATCCCCATTAGTTCCTGCCAAGGAAGCAGCTACTCTTCCTGGGGTTTATTATGGATCCCCATTAGTTCCTGCCAAGGAAGCAGCTACTCTTCCTGGGGTTTATTATGGATCCCCATTAGTTCCTGCCATGGCAGCAGCTACTCTTCCTGGGGTTTATTATGGATCTCCATTAGTTCCTGCCAAGGAAGCAGCTACTCTTCCTGGGGTTTATTATGGATCCCCATTAGTTCCTGTCAAGCCAGCAGCTACTCTTCCTGGGGTTTATTATGGATCCCCATTAGTTCCTGCCATGGCAGCAGCTACTCTTCCTGGGGTTTATTATGGATCTCCATTAGTTCCTGCCAAGGAAGCAGCTACTCTTCCTGGGGTTTATTATGGATCCCCATTAGTTCCTGTCAAGCCAGCAGCTACTCTTCCTGGGGTTTATTATGGATCTCCATTAGTTCCTGCCAAGGAAGCAGCTACTCTTCCCGGGGTTTATTATGGATCCCCATTAGTTCCTGCCAAGGCAGCAGCTCCTCTTCCTGGGGTTATATACAATTTAAAATATTTTTTTAAATGTTTTTTAAAATCGGATTCTACTGTTTTCATCAGTTACCTGATGTGGAATAGAGTTCCATGTAGTCATGTCTCTATGTAGTACTGTGGAATAGAGTTCCATGTAGTCATGGCTCTATGTAGTACTGTGGAATAGAGTTCCATATAGTCATGGCTCTATGTAGTACTGTGGAATAGAGTTCCATGTAGTCATGGCTATATGTAGTACTGTGGAATAGAGTTCCATGTAGTCATGGCTCTATGTAGTACTGTGGAATAGAGTTCCATGTAGTCATGGCTATATGTAGTACTGTGGAATAGAGTTCCATGTAGTCATGGCTCTATGTAGTACTGTGGAATAGAGTTCCATGTAGTCATGTCTCTATGTAGTACTGTGGAATAGAGTTCCATATAGTCATGGCTCTATGTAGTACTGTGGAATAGAGTTCCATATAGTCATGGCTCTATGTAGTACTGTGGAATAGAGTTCCATGTAGTCATGGCTATATGTAGTACTGTGGAATAGAGTTCCATGTAGTCATGGCTCTATGTAGTACTGTGGAATAGAGTTCCATGTAATCATGGCTCTATGTAGTACTGTGGAATAGAGTTCCATGTAATCATGGCTCTATGTAGTACTGTGGAATAGAGTTCCATGTAGTCATGGCTCTATGTAGTACTGTGGAATAGAGTTCCATGTAGTCATGTCTCTATGTAGTACTGTGGAATAGAGTTCCATGTATTCATGGCTCTATGTAGTACTGTGGAATAGAGTTCCATGGAGTCATGGCTCTATGTAGTACTGTGGAATAGAGTTCCATGTAATCATGGCTCTATGTAGTACTGTGGAATAGAGTTCCATGTAGTCATGGCTCTATGTAGTACTGTGGAATAGAGTTCCATGTAGTCATGGCTCTATGTAGTACTGTGGAATAGAGTTCCATGTAGTCATGGCTCTATGTAGTACTGTGGAATAGAGTTCCATGTAGTCATGGCTCTATGTAGTACTGTGGAATAGAGTTCCATGTAGTCATGGCTCTATGTAGTACTGTGGAATAGAGTTCCATGTATTCATGGCTCTATGTAGTACTGTGGAATAGAGTTCCATGTAGTCATGTCTCTATGTAGTACTGTGGAATAGAGTTCCATGTAGTCATGGCTGTATGTAGTACTGTGGAATAGAGTTCCATGTAGTCATGGCTCTATGTAGTACTGTGGAATAGAGTTCCATGTAGTCATGTCTCTATGTAGTACTGTGGAATAGAGTTCCATGTAGTCATGGCTCTATGTAGTACTGTGGAATAGAGTTCCATGTAGTCATGGCTCTATGTAGTACTGTGGAATAGAGTTCCATGTAGTCATGGCTCTATGTAGTACTGTGGAATAGAGTTTCATGTAGTCATGGCTCTATGTAGTACTGTGGAATAGAGTTCCATGTAGTCATGGCTCTATGTAGTACTGTGGAATAGAGTTCCATGTAGTCATGGCTCTATGTAGTACTGTGGAATAGAGTTCCATGTAGTCATGGCTCTATGTAGTACTGTGGAATAGAGTTCCATATAGTCATGGCTCTATGTAGTACTGTGGAATAGAGTTCCATGTAGTCATGGCTCTATGTAGTACTGTGGAATAGAGTTCCATGCAGTCATGGCTCTATGTAGTACTGTGGAATAGAGTTCCATGTAGTCATGGCTCTATGTAGTACTGTGGAATAGAGTTCCATGCAGTCATGGCTCTATGTAGTACTGTGGAATAGAGTTCCATGTAGTCATGGCTCTATGTAGTACTGTGCACCTCCCATAGTCTGTTCTGGACTTGGGGACTGTGAATAGACCTCTGGTGGCATGTCTTGTGTGGTATGAATGGGTTTTCTGAGCTGTGTGCTAGTAGTTTAAACAGACCTCTGGTGGCATGTCTTGTGGGGTATGCATGGGTGTCTGAGCTGTGTGATAGTAGTTTAAACAGACATCTCGGTGCATTCAGCTTGTCAACACTTTTTACAAAAACAAGTAGTGATTAAGTCAATCTTTCCTCCACTTTTAGCCATGAGAGATGTACATGCATATTATTAATGTTAGCTCTCCGTGTACATTTAAGGGCCAGCCGTGCTGCCCTGTTCTGAGACAATTGTAATTTTCAGAGGTCCCTCTTTGTGGCACCTGACCACACTACAGAACAGTATTCCAAGTGTGACAAAACTAGAGCCTGTAGGACCTTCCTTGTTGACAGTGTTGTTTAAAAGGCAGAGCAGCGCTTTATTATGGACAGACTTCTCCCCATTTTAGCTGCTGTTGTATCAATATGTTTTGATCATGACAGTTTTATAATCCAGGGTTACTCCAAGCAGTTTAGTCACCTCAACTTGCTCAATTGCCGCATTATTCATTAGAAGATTTAGTTGAAGTTTAGGGTATAGTGAATGATTTGTCCCAAATGAAATGCTTTTAGTTTTATAAATATTTAGGACTAACTTATTCTTTGCCACCCGTTCTGAAACTAACTGCAGCTCTTTGTTAAAACCTCTTACTTCTACCCCCTCCTTTTTTGAAAATTCTGTTAAAAATCGCGCAACTTTTCAGCGTCCTGCTACTCATGCCAGGAATATAGTATATGCATATGATTAGTATGTGTGGATAGAAAACACTCTGAAGTTTATAAAACTGGTTAAATCACGGCTGTGACTATAACAGATCGTGTGTTTCATTGAAAAACGCAAGAAAAACTGCTCTCTGAAAGCAAAAAATAATTTCCATAAGTCACTTCCACCAGTTGTTAAAAGAGAACAGAATTTAATGGGAATCTGCCTGCAATTCATACAAATTCCGCACGATGGCGCCATTGTCCTAATTTTCAATTGAATTAATTGTTGGAAAATCCATCCATCTGACCTCCATTTTCCCAGTCTTCACCCGGATGCAGTTGTGGGAGATATCAGATGGCATTGTTTTTGCAAGTGAAGACCTATTGAAGAGACATCGCCCTGTAATCATTTTGATAGATTATAAACGTTTACTAATACCTAAAGTTGGATTACAAAAGGATTTCGAAGTGTTTTGTGAAAGTTTATCGTCGACTTTTTTAATTTTAAAAAATTACGCAGCGTTTAAAAACAATGATTTTTTCTGAATTACACAACTTCCATACAAAGCTATTTTGGGTATATATGGACCGATTTAAACGAAAAAAAGACCCAATAGTGATGTTTATGGGGCATATAGGAGTGCCAAGAAAGAAGCTCGTCTAAGGTAATGAATGTTTTATATTTTATTTCTGCGTTTTGGGTAGCGCCGGCTACCGCAAAATCTGTTGTTTACGTGTCGTGCTGGCATTTTGGGGGGTGCATGCTATCAGATAATAGCTTCTGATGCTTTCGCCGAAAAGCATTTTAAAAATCTGACTTGCTGGCTAGGTTCACAACGAGTGTAGCTTTAATTCAATACCCTGCTTGTGAATTTTGATCAAAGATTGAGTTGTAACGAGTACATTTAGCATTTAGCGTAGCGCATTTGCATTTCCAGGGGCATACTTGGGACGTCTGCGTGTCAAGTATTCTCAAGAAGTTAAGTGTGTTGCAGTGATGTTGTAGTAGCTTTATTCAAGGTCAGTGGCATGTCAATAATAAAGATTGAAAAAAGTAAAGGGGCCTAGACAGCTACCCTGGGGAATTCCTCATTCTAACTGGATTATTTTGGAGATGCTTCCATTATAGAGTAGTGGGAGTAAAGTCATAACACATACAATTTTCCATCAGCAGACTGTGATCAATAATGTCAAAATCCGCACTGAAGTCTAACAAAACACCTCCACAATCTTTTGCTCATCGATTTCTCGCAGCCAATCATCAGTCATTTTTGTAAGTTCTGTGCTTGTTGAATGTCCTTCCCTATAAATGTGCTGAAAGTCTGTTGTCAATTTGTTTACTGTAAAATAGCATTGTGTCTGGTCAAACATATTTTTTTCCAGAAGTTTACTAAGGGTTGGTAACAGGCTGATTGGTCGGCTATTTGAGCTATTTAAGGGGGATTTACTATTCTTAGGTAGGGGAATAACTTTGGCTTCCCTCCAGGCCTGAGGACAAACACTTTCTAGTAGGCTTAGATTGAAGATTTTGCAAATAGGGGTGATAATATCATCCGCTATTATCCTCAGTAATTTTCCATCCAAGTTGTCAGACCCTGGTGGCTTGTCATTGTTGATAGACAACAACAACAATTTTCCCTTCTTCCACACTCAATTTACAGAATTCAAAATTACACTGCTCATCTTTCATAACTTGATCAGTTATACTTGGATGTGTTGTGTCAACGCTTGTTGCTGGCATGTAAATGCCTAAATTGGCTAATCTCGATAATGAAAAATGAATTCTAGTAATTGCCAGTGTCAGTGGGTTTTGTGACGAATGACCCATCTGATTCAATGAATGATGGAGATGAGTTTGCCTTTTTGCCCAAAATGTATTTTAAGGTGCTCCAAAGCTGTTTACTATCATTCTTTATTTAATTTATCTTTGTTTCATAGTGTAGTTTCTTCTTCTTCTTATTCAGTTTAGTCACGTGATTTCTCAACTTGCAGTACGAAAGTCAATCAGTTGTGCAGCCACACTGATTGGAAATTCCTTTTGCCTCATCTCTCTCGACCACACAGTTGTTCAATTCATCATCAATTGACGGGGATTTAACAGTTTTTACTTTCCGTTTCGTAATGGTGCTTATTAGTAACTGGATTAAGCAATTTCATAACTGTGCCAAGTGCAGCGTCTGGTTGCTCCTCATTACACACCACAGACCAACACATATTATTTATATCATTAACATATGAATCACAAAAAAACTTATTGTATGACCTCTTATACACTATATTAGGCCCAGCCTGACCTCTTATACACTATATTAGGCCCAGCCTGACCTCTTATACACTATATTAGGCCCAGCCTGACCTCTTTTACACTATATTAGGCCCAGCCTGACCTCTTATTCACTATATTAGGCCCAGCCTGACCTCTTTTACACTATATTAGGCCCAGCCTGACCTCTTATACACTATATTAGGCCCAGCCTGACCTCTTTTACACTATATTAGGCCCAGCCTGACCTCTTATACACTATATTAGGCCCAGCCTGACCTCTTTTACACTATATTAGGCCCAGCCTGACCTCTTATACACTATATTAGGCCCAGCCTGACCTCTTATACACTATATTGGGCCCAGCCTGACCTCTTATACACTATATTAGGCCCAGCCTGACCTCTTATACACTATATTAGGCCCAGCCTTTGGAACTGTGGTTTTCCTAGATATGGCTATTATATTGTGATCACTACATCCTATGGATTTGGATACTGCTTTAAAACAAATATCTGCATTAGTAAAGATGTGATCAATACATGTTGATGATTTCATTCCTGTGCTGTTTGTAACTACCCTGATAGGTTGACTGACTTCCTGAAGCAGGTTTCAGGCACTGGTTACAGTTTGAAGCTTTTTCTTGAGTGGGCAGCTTGATGAAAACCTGTCAGTATTTAAATCACCCAGAAAATATACCTCTCTGTTGATATCACATACATTACCAAGCATTTCACACATATTATCCAGATACTGACTGTTAGAACTTGGTGGTCTATAGCAGCTTCCCACCAGAATGGTCTTTAGGTGAGGCAGATGAACCTGTAGCCATATTACTTCAACAGTATTTACCATGAGATCGTCTCTAATCTTTACAGGAATGTGGTTCTGTCTGTCTGTCTGTCTGTCTGTCTGTCTGTCTGTCTGTCTGTCTGTCTGTCTCTCTGTCTGTCTGTCTGTCTGTCTGTCTGTCTGTCTGTCTGTCTGTCTGTCTGTAGCAGCTTCCCACCAGAATGGTCTTTAGGTGAGGCAGATGAACCTGTAGCCATATTACTTCAACAGTATTTACCATGAGATCGTCTCTAATCTTTACAGGAATGTGGTTCTGTCTGTCTGTCTGTCTGTCTGTCTGTCTGTCTGTCTGTCTGTCTGTCTGTCTGTCTGTCTGTCTGTCTGTAGCATTGTTCTCTTTCTCTATGCAAATTGGACATTACTTTCTATGTTTAATGTTTTAGCTGATCTTTAAACCTAATATAAAATGATCACCTAACTATATGGTGTGTGTGACACATGTACACAACAAACAACTAAGAATCAGATGGATAAATCTAAGTGGACACATTGAATGGAGTCTAGCCTAATCAAATAAACAGCTTAGAATAAATAACTTTTAATACTTAGTCTTGCCAGATCTAAACAGCTGGACATTTATAGGCACTGCATAGTGGCACAAACCTTAGATGAGCTAGCTAACAAGGCTGTGAAAGAAAACCTTGGTTCAGAAGTATCCATTTCAAACAGCCCTCCCTCTTCTAGTCTCCCCTAGATGCTCCTAGCCTCCACTAGCCTCCCCTAGCCTCTCCTAGCCTCCACTAGCCTCTCCTAGTCTCCACTAGCATCCCCCAGACTCCACTAGCCTCCCCTAGTCTCCACTAGCATTCCCAGCCTCCCCTAGTCTCCACTAACATCCCCCAGCCTCCACTAGTCTCTCCTAGTCTCTCCGAGCCTCCACTAGCATTCCCCAGCCTCCACTAGTCTCTCATAGCCTCCACTAGCCTCCCCTAGCCTCCACCAGCCTCCCCTAGTCTCCACTAACATCCCCCAGCCTCCACTAGTCTCTCCTAGTCTCTCTGAGCCTCCACTAGCATTCCCCAGCCTCCACTAGTGTCTCATAGCCTCCACTAGACTCCCCCAGCCTCTCCTAGCCTCCACTGGCATCCCTCAGCCTTCACTAGACTCTCCTTGCCTCCACTAGCCTCCCCTATCCTCACCTAGCCTCCTCTAACCTCTTCTAGTCTCTCCCAGCCTCCACTAGCCTCTCCTAGCCTCTCCTAGTCTCCACTAGCCTCCACTAGCATCCCCCAGCCTCCACTAGACTCTCCTAGCCTCCACCAGCCTCTCCTAGTCTCTCCTAGCCTCCACTAGCCTCTCCTAAACTCTCCCAGCCTCCACTAGCCTCTCCTAGTCTCCACCAGCCTTCACTAGACTATTCTAGCCTCCACTAGCCTCCCCTAGCCTCCCTTAGTCTCCACTAGCCTCTCCTAGCCTCCACTAGACTCCCTTAGCCTCCCCTAGCCTCCACCACTCTCCACTAGCCTCCCCTAGCCTCCATTAGCCTCCCCTAGCCTCCACTAGCCTCCACCAACCTCCACTAGCCTCCCCCAGTCTCTCATAGTCTCTCCTAGCCTCCACTAGCATCCCCCAGGCTCCACTAGCCTCCACCAGCCTCTCCTAGCCTCCACTATTCCCCACTAGCTTGCGCTACCCTTCATACCACAAATCCAATCTATTTTA